>NW_006442109.1:497351-527121 GCF_000325575.1 Pteropus alecto | reverse complement strand
TAGATAACAGTTCTGTCCTGTCCCATTGGCAGAAGTCAGTCGGTCTACAGAAGCTTTATTTGGATAACAGAAGAATACTAAAATAAACATTGTTGTTTTACACTTGTGGGAGTCTAGGATTTAAACAGAGATATATTATCCTGAAAAGCAACGCCCAGTATCCAGTGACTTATGGGGTCACCTGCCTTGTTCTATACTTCTGGAAAGAAATGGTAATGCAGCAAATTCCTCTAGTTCCTCTTCTTAATTTATCCTAATCATGCAGAGACTTTTAGGAATAATATTGTGGTACATTATAGTCTCATTTTTATCACGATTGGTAGCAAAGCATATTCCCTATAATTATTAACATGGTATATACAAGTTTAATTCAATTATACTTTAGAACTTAGGGCCAAACCACAAGATATGGAAGCACAGTCTAATATACAAATAAGTAGCTCATCTCAGACAGATGGTAATGCTCTGGGATTTACCTTGGGTATTAGGATAGAAAGTGGCACTCTTGTTTGCATGGTCTTTTTGGTTATCTCAGAGGATTTTAAAGCCCTCATCACTTAATTCTTATAAATTCTTAGTGTGTCTATAAGAATTAAAGAACATAGAAATCATTGAATCTATACACTTCAATCCTATGCCTTCTTCGGACAACCAACGTGCAAATGTCACAACTGAATTTGATGGTTTGCCCAACTGGTTGTTTTATTAGCTAAGTCCTTAGCTGTGAGAACATGCATTGGCAGCATATAGTAATAACTGGTTTATAATACGGTTGGAGACAGGAAGACCTTTTTGGATTTCACCTTATTTGTAGGATGTTAGCAGTCACAACATGGTTGAAATCCAGCGTTTCCTAGTAACAAAAAAATTATAGCAATGAAAGATTTTCTCTTTACTCCTCTTTTTCCCCAAGCAAATAAAAGGTGTTTGTATTGTATTGTAAGTCTCCAAATAATATTTACAAAACTTAATTTATATCTGTGATCTGTGGCTCATATTGTTTTTATTAACTAAAAACAATAGGTTCTTGTTCTAATTTTTACTGTCTAGTTCAATTTTTGGAAATTAGTTCTCAGTCATTTGCAAAGTAAACTTAAATGATGGCTTTGGCTGACACAGGAGCAGCATCTGTGGGAAATTTACAAAGATGATGAAATCATCATGCCACCAAGCAGAGATAGATGAGTGACAATATCTCCCAAGAAAACCTAGCATTATTATGCCAGGACAGGAATGGCGCATTCTTAAAAAGCTGGCATTTCCTGGGCTCTGCCATATCTACTGTGTCAGCCTTATCATTCATCCTACTTAAATGGAACACGCTCCCTCCATTTTTGTCCTTATCAAGGGACAGAATTTTCAAGTATATCTATAACTTGAGAAACAAAACTTGGAAAGTGTACCTCTTCAAGTCAAATGATCACTGAGAAAAACAGAAAACAGCTGGCGGGATAACACTCTGAAAATATAGGGGTCCTATGAATTCTCTAATGTGGCTTAATCTCCATATAGCCAAAGGAAGCTCAAAGACCCCAAAATGTGGCTGTAAAACATCACTTACTAAATAAAGCTGGAATGAAATTGACTTAAGACAATTATCTTTGTCATTCTTCCAGGGTTCTTTCATCTGGTATGTGCTTGTGACTGAAGGATGCAATTTGTTCTGGGTCAGCTTTCCAAAAAAGGATAAAATCTCATTCTTTTTGTACATACCCTCTATTGACTTTGGGGGATGGGAAGTCAATCTTAGCTTTATTTACTTAGCATGAAACTTTCTGTAATGTAAAATGCAAGCACAAAAAACAGTCTTTTTATACATTAGCTTTCTCTCCCTTTTTTAAAACAAAATACTACATGCCAACTTGCAAGTGAAGCTTTGAAAGCCTTAATTTTCCTCTTTGAAACCTCAGTTGCCACAGATGGCATTGGCAAGGATAGATCTTATTTCACATGCATACCCAGCCAGGTTTCCTCTCAATTTCTAGTAACATCTGGCATCTCTCTAGAGTCTGTTTGAGATCCATGATTATTTATTTACCAAGTTAATGATCACAAATATCTCTTTCCACTACCCTGCTCCTTGTAGACTTTTCTGTCTTTACTGTTGACATGCCATTATAAAAAAATAAATGACAATTCCTAATTCCATGGTAGACACCTCCGCCTCACAAAATGATAATTATCAACAAGAAGAATACTTCATATCTACAGCCATGCCACCCTGAACGTGCCCGATCTCATCTCATCTCAGAAGCTAAGCAGGATCAGGCCTGTTTAGTGCTTGAATGGGAGACCACCCAGGAATACCAGGTGCTGAAGGCATTTAAAAAAATTTGAAGGCATTTGAAGAAGAAGAAGAAGAATGCTTCATCAGGAAGTAATGGTCTAACCAAGTGATTCTAATACCAAATGTAAAATAATCACATTTCTTAGAAACCATCAATCTCTTCACTATTCCATGTGGATCCAAGACTTCTTTCTCCAGGGTCATATTTGGCTTTCCATATTGTAGGGGAATAATTTTTGACAATGCCAGCAATTTGGAAAATGACCACCCACTCTTAAATTGCCTTACTTCTATGTTTTATCTTTCTATTGGCAAGGAAGCCAATTTTCAAACTGATATCTAACTTAGGCCTGGGAAGATATTTAGCTTTAAATGGATTTGCCAAGTCTTGACTCTTGAGTATAAAAAAGTTTCTTTAACCAACTGTGATGCATTCAAACTGGAGCAGGAAAGGTACAGAAGCACCTCAGGAATCACCAGTAGTCTCTTTACTAAGCTGTTTGAGGATTCTAAATTCAACACTAAAGTCAAAGGAAATACACCAAAAGTCAATATTTACATTCAGGAGTCTTTAGCAATAATAGTAATGAAATACAAATTCTAGGATGAAAAAAATTCTGAGATCTCACTGTGCCTGAGACGGGTTTATAAGATCCTACCTGACATTTGTGGATCATCTTTCCTTAATTACCTAGTGAACCCAGATATTCTGGTGTATTCTGGGGAGTTCGTGATGTACCACTTCTTCGCGAAGAGTGGTCTGAGAGCTGTGCCCACACAACTATTCTGTGCCTCTTCCCTTCTTATGACCTGTAATTAGATTGAGACAAGAGCCTCACACGCATTAAAGAGCAGAAGCTATAATCCTGTCTCCTCCCCACTAGAATGTGAGGGCTTTGAGGGCAGGGTCCTCCTTTGTACACAGTACCCTCCTGGTGCCTAGAACAGAGCCTGGCACACATAACAGGAATTCAGTATCTGTGGAATGAATGAATGAAGCAAGACTTTAGAACAATTGTCAAATGCTTCCTTATGTGGAGCAATCTGTAAGTGTGGGAGGAGTTCTGATGATGAGTTCTGATGATGAGAACAGCCTCAGCAGAAAAGACTCAAACTTAGCCTTACAGGCAGAGTAAGATTTCAGTAAGTGGAAGGCTCTGCCCAGAATGGGATTAGGGTAGGTGATAAGAGCCAGGGCCAAAAGGGAAAGGATGCCTTTACCTTCAGGGAGATCCCTCTCTCTGTACCTTCTCCACAACCTTTATATCTTGGTTCACCATCTGGAGCCGCCTCCTCGGGTGCACCATGCAACCATCCCCATATGTGGCCACTTACCTGGACCACTTCTTGGAAGCCAGATATCGATTCCCTTCCAACTCTGTCTCACAGGCGGGCACAGAGGAATGTGCAGGATGCTCGGCACTTTCTCCCTTCTCAATCCCCAGTAATCTCTCCTGTGTGTCTCCCGCTTGCTCTCTCCAGAACCTTCTCTCTCTCTTCTCACTCTTTAGATACTCAACATCATCAGACCAATGGGCTTGAAGTTTTGTGAAAGTTAAGAAAAGTTTCTAGTGCTTGCGCTTTTCCCACTACAATGATGCCCGAGGTAGTCTTCTAGTAGGTCCAGAAAAATCTTAGCATATTGGGGAGAAGGTAAAATTTGGGGGAAACATAAATAAACACTTCAATAAATTAAGCTTCCATAATTTCTGCCAGTGGCTATAGGACCTCTTTCTGCTTTCCTAATGCACTGTAGGTATAAATAAATAAATGTGAAAGCTGTCAAAATTGAAAGAGTTGGAAATTAACCCCAAATGTTGGGTTCAAACCCGATCTGTGCCCTCTGGGGAACTTAGAATCTGACAGAAAACACTGCAGCACAGCCAGGACCTTCCTTGTCGAGGCCCTTGTTAAAATACTAGAGCAGGGGCTGGTCTGGGAGCAGAGCTCCTTGTGACTAAGATAATTAATATGAGGAAAATACAAACTGAATTGAGGCAAAGAGATTTGATTTCCTGCCTGAGTCATCCAAAGAGAGTGATGATTTGCCTATTTGAGAGATGAAATTAAATAACTCAGAAAATTAAGTGATATGTCGAAATTCAACACCACAGATTTTCTCTCTGCAGCCTGCTGCTTAGTCTCCTGAGACTCCCCAATGTCCTAGAAATGAATAAAATGTACATTTGTTGCAACAGTGCCAAACTGAATAAAAGAAATATTGTATTTAATTTGTACGAGAAAGCCACAATTAGCTGAAGTGCTTGAAAAATAGAATATCTTGGTTATCTCGGCATTGGTTAGAGAATGCCACACACACACATATATACACACATATATACACATATATATATAAATATAAAATAACCTTATATAAGAAGCCAGAGAATGCCTTATAAAATCATTTGACTCAGTGAGCCCATTTTCCTGCCTCAGTAAGCAGAGCATGGTTAAAAAAATTAACTTTCTTTTTAATTATAAGGAGTATTATATAATATGTATATAATCATATGTAAAGAAATTTAATATAATTAAATTCCTTTTTAAAATAACAATAATTCTAAAATTCGCACTGTGTCTGGATTGTGTTTAAGTGCACTAAAGGGATTAGTCTGGCCCTGCTGCTTCCGCTCCTTCTTGTCAGAGCCGAAAATGTTCTCTCACTTCTCACAGGGAGTGCTAATGAAGAAGGGAGTTCGCGTATCCCAAAGGCAGCACTCGGAAATTATGCGGCGAAGTCATTGACTAATTCCCGCCAAGCGGTTTTTACTTACCCTGGAAATATTCTTTAATGCCCAAATCCATGTGCCAGTGGTTCCTTTGTTCTTATTTTCAAAAACTACAGAAAAGTATCTATTTAAGTGGGAACTCTAATTACTCGAGCTCCAGTTAACTCGGGTTTCCCAGTTCTCTAGTCTTCTTTGTTCTCTCCATGTGGCAGCGCTTTGTAGAGCAAGATAAAGGGGGTAGCTTCCCCCAGCTGTGGTCAGAAGGGAGTACCAGGAGGGGAGCATGCATCAATTTTAGTAAAGAAGAATTATTTATATTTTGGTTCCAAAATCAATTAATCATCATCTGTTAAAATATTTACCACTTGGTATTCTAAGGAGCTTCTGTTTTATACTAAGACTTAAATTGGGATCATTGTTATTTCTATTTAACTCATTCTCATAGTTGTTGGGGGGTGTGTGTGTGTGTGTGTGTGTGTGTGTGTGTGTCCAGTCTGAGAGTAGGTGTGGTGGCTGCTGCTGGAAGACAAAACAGTCACCAGTTGTCCATCTCTGACTTGAGTGTGCATGGTGTCTTCTAGGTGTTTGGGGCGGGGCATAGCTAACCTTATGCGGAGGTGGCAAAAAGTGGAAGTGGTCACTGACGTCCTCCTATCTCCTCAGGCAGCACCGTTTCCTTCATTTCTTGGTTTTGCTCAGGGCTGTCATCCCTCAACCTTGCTTTGCATTCCCCTCAGCCACTCCCGAGCACCAGCCATTCCGAATGCATGTTGTCCCTCTGCTTTCTTAGAGGAGCCTGCCCTCAGCTAGTTATCCTGTGAAATAGATTTGCAAAGGCTAATTCATACTAAGGTTTCAGACATTGTTAACAAACTGATAGGTAACTTCTCCCAGGTAACAAATTCAGATTTAAACTAGCATTCCTCGAGCAGTGTTTTGAGCAGTGTTTTAACCTCCCTTCTATTCCATATAAGCATCCAAGGGTGGACTTTTAGAAATCTCAATAGGGAAGAAGTTCAAAGGGAAAAATGGTACTCTCCTGATATCTCTCACCTGCCTACTTCTATGAGCAAGTCAGGGCCTGGGCAACATTCCTAATATTCAGAAGCAGCTGCTGTTGTTAATGGGCCATTTAGCTAGATGCTTTCCAGCATCCCCATACTAAAGTCTTAGAACCAGAAGAAGCAAAAATGTCAGCTTAACAGTGTCAGAGAGGTGGAGGCCAGAAAGCTATGACTGAACACGCACATTGCGTTTTTCTCACTGGTTTGCAGCCCGGCTTTTACCATACTTGTTGCAACTGTTAACAGCACCAAAGTAGGTCACCTTAAATGAGATCAACTGACCTGGGTAGAGAACTAAGGTAACGGGAGATCTGTTTATTTTCATTTATTTTAAAATGATGCAAGCCCTGTTTAATGTCTCTGGTTATGTTGCTTAGAAACCTCATAATTTTGACTTGAATCCAAGGTACAAATGGCATATTTGGAAAACTATGGAAAAATATTCTTGGAACTATGTCATCATTCAAGAAACTTTTTTCCATGTTAACTCTTCATCCCTCTTTCTGTATATGTATAACCTCATAGATATAATTGAAAACTATTTATTTTTTATTGTTACTCTATATATCATGAAGGAAAAAACATTTATTTTCTCCAAGTTCCTGCCTCATATGATAAAAGAGATAATTCTACTAAATTGGTGGTATTGGAAAGAAACCTTTCACCTTCCTTTCCTCTATTCATCTCTCTAGGGAGGAAGAGTGACCTAAACCAGTGAGCAAACCTTCCCAGTGTCAGCAAGGGTCAGTGTGTCAGTAACCACTGCCTACGTGTGGCCTCTCTCTTTCTCTCTGGCCTCTTGTCTTCTACATGCTGTAAGCCTGCTGGGGAATGGCCTGTCCAATGCTTGCTTTGCCAGGACCAGAATGATGAATGCAATTCAAGGAAAAAGAACTGAGAAAAGTCTCTTGGGCCCAAGTCCAAGCTACATTCTCCAGTCCAGCTTTACCAGTAATCAAGCTGTTTTTCGGTTTTGTATTCCTACATCTATTTCTCAGTCTGCCCAGAATTCGAGAGAAAAGCTTGATTCAGTCAAACCCCAACAGAATGGTATAAAGGAATCATTGAATAAGCACCTTTACAGTTTAAAGGAATCTTAGAGATCATGCTGAATAATTCTCTCATGTTCTGTGAGCAAACCAAGCTCTAGAGGCATTAAGCTATGTGCTTAAAGTTGCTCAGTTAGAGACCAAATGTGAGGAGAACTTGGCTCTCTAGATTTTGGATTTGGTGATCTTTTCCATTACTGTTATGTTATTCGGGGCCAGCCTTGGTCATAGGCACTTGAAATCTTTGCATCTGTCTCTTGCCATCACCTTGAGGGGACTTCGACATCCAAAGATACCTCCTTTTGCAATCAGGTCTTTCAGTTATGACTTTTCATATCTCCAAGGAACCTTTGCCACCCCCTCACTTGAGCCAATTACTATAAGTGTCACACACATTATTATACTTATTGTAGTGATCTTTTGGTAAGGTATGTAAATGTTAAATCGCTGCGTCGTACACCTGAAGCTAGAATAACATTGTATGTCGACTATAATTAAAAATAATTTTTTTTAAAAAAGAGTCATATTGTCAATTCCTGAAACTTCTCTACCACCAAAATCACTAAGTTAAGTACTTTTTCCCCTCCCTATCCTCCTGCCTGTCCTTCCTGCTTGCTATTTAAATCACTATCGCTAAGAAGAACTTCCAGGCACACTGAGACCTCCATCAATTGACTACTTTCTCCCCATCACCCAACCCCCAATTTGGTTTTACTTTCTCAATATCGAGCTTAAATTCCAGGGACCTTCCTTACAATTATTCTTCTTATTTATTCCCCTAATCCTACTGACTCTTTGTCCTTTCATTAGATCCTCACAAAACTACCTTGGGTGAATCTAACTGTTCAGCTTCCCCATTCCTGAAAATAGGCAGATTAATATTCCTGAAGAAAATCGCATAGTCAGGAAAATCCATATCTCTATAAATCTGAGGTCTTCGCTTTCTCCTGTGATGGCAGCATTACCTAACAATCCTTCTACATTTCTCTGGCCATCTCATTCCCATATTCTCCACAATGGCAATTTCAAAACTTGTCCATGCTTTTCAAACCTTTGAATTCCCTTCTCCTTCATCATTCAACAACAGATGATTCCTCATTCAGATAAAATATAAATTACCAGATGAAAACTTCTCACCTCTGCATGATCGAACTCACTCTTTTCTCTTCCCGTCACAGTGGAGGAGGCATGCCTTCTATTCAAAGTGAAGCCCTTCAGCCATGTTCAAGAGCCCATCTTCCTCACCTCCTGAAAACCCTGTGCAGGTATTTGTCTCCTTGTGTGTCACAGTACACGTGAGATTCCTGAACTCTTCACACACCTGTCAGACAAACTTATCTTTCCTATGACTAAAGACATTTACTGTCATGATGGAATCTGTAGACAAAATATCAAGGGATATTGATCCAGCAACGTGGCATATTCTAGTATTGTAAAGTGTGTTGTCCCACTCACATAAAACCTCTCCCTCTATAGCAGACTATTTCAGCAAGCACTTAAATATGCTGGAGTCTATCAGCTTGAAAACAAGCATAAATCAGCAGACAGAAATGTTCCCTCCATTCCACATTATGCCTCTATTACTCTATCTTCTCAAAAAAGATGTATGTACTCTCTGCCTCCATTTCTTCACCTCCCTTTACTCCTTAATTACCATCTTTTTGTCTCTCCATGTGCCCCTGTAACTGTCCCTTATTAATCTCACCAGAGAGTTTGCTCTTTCTCTTGTCATCTTATTTGATCTTTCAGCAGTATCCCAGCAGACCATCCCTTCTGCCCTGAAACACAAAGATGATATTGACCTCACCCTGTTTCCTCTGTAATCTCCAAGCCATCTCTCAGTCTGTTTCGTTGATTGGTTGTAGTGGGCATTATGACTACCTCCTCAATATCCAGTCTCCTTTATTTTGATAGCTAAACCATGGTTGTCCAGGTATTTGAGCCTCAGGCTCACAACCAATGAGCAATGGAGGTCTTGACTTCACTCTCAATACAAGTATGGGTTCTATATGGTTCAGGTTAATACCATTCCGAGGCTTACCAAATTTTGGTTCAGAGATGAGCATGTGATCCCATTCCAGTCAATGAAAGGAACACTTTTAATAGGGACTTCAGAGGGAAAAGCCTTGGCCTTCTTTGAGAAAAAAACAGACCCATTCTCCTTTCTCAGGAAAGGAAGCAGTTATCCCTGGAAACTATAGACAGCCATCCTGAAACTATATAAAGGGATTAGCCTTAGAAGGAAGCTAACACCACATAAGGCAGTGCCCAGAAATAGAAAGAAATTGAGAACTTGATGGCATGATTAAACTGCTGAATCGAATCCATTCTGAAGCCCACATTGTCATGGGGTTTTGTCATCTCATAACCTTTTTGCTGTTTGAGCCTGTCTGGGTTGGTCTAATTATTTGCAACCAAACTTATTGTTTCTGACTCATTGACTTGACTTTAATCTTTAAATTTCCTCTAGGGTCTGCTCATTTTTCTCTTCTCAATTTTCACCCACCCCCATGGCTTCAATAATCATTTATTGCTAACAATCAGAATTATATCTCTAGACCGGACCTCTTCTCTAAAGGCTGGTGACTAAGTATCTCCCCTGTATAGCTCACAGGTAACTTAAACTCATCAAGTTCAAAACTAAAGTTATTTACTCCTCCCACCACTCCCTCAAACACCCACAATTTGAGGAGGGAAAGAAAGCCAAGGACAGTAGGGATAACTAACACCCCATTTGTATAGAGAAGGCTTGAAATATTGACTAAATTGATGAGACTAGAAATAAAAGTATAACTATGTCATTTAAAATCGTAAAAAAAAAAAAAGTAAACTTCAAGTTTAAGATAAACTAAGCACAAGCTTTGGTTTTCTGTCCCTTCCAAGCCCCAAGGAAGTAAAAGTGTAGAAGTACTAAGAAAATTATACAAGAGAGCAGAGAACAAAAGAGAGGGTAAAAGACCCTGTCCCAGGACGTCAGCCCATTTGGCAACATGGTTGGCAATATAAAAAATTTCGTTCCTAAGAAAACATCTTATAAGCTCTATTAACTGAAGTTTCTCTGCTTTCTGTCAAGTAAAAGTAGACAAGTGAACAGAGTGTCCTTTTCAGTTATTCTTTTTTTCAAAGCAGTAAATGCCTAGACCCAAAACTAGATTAAGAAAAAAAAAAACAAACCTAACCATGTGCTTCTTCTAAAACTTCTTGTGTTGTATCATCACAATAGACAGTTGGATATTTCTAAAGTGGCAGAAACTAGAAAGATTTCTTATAAAGATTTCAGACATGTTTGAATATTTTGTTACCTTTATTTGAAATTTGAATATTTGAAATGATATGCTATAATCTACAGTCTTTTGCAAAAAAAAAAAAAAAGTTCAGAAATAATATATTTGAAGTAGTCATGGCAGAAATTCAGTGCACCAATGGAATCTGCTCATTTAAAGACTGCTGCTCTTTTGGAGGATGCTTGAGAAATTCTTCAAAGTTGGCAATTGGATTGCTCCTCACTTACCTGGCTACAAAATTCAGGAAGTATGAGATGAATCACATGGCTGGCAATAGTTATGAGATCAATTAAGTCCTTGGTGATGAAATTTAGAAATACCATCCATGGAAAATCTGAGAAAAGCAAGACCTTTTTCCAGCAGGAAAGCTCAGCTCTCCAAAGCTCTGTGTTTTCCCTGGGATGCTCTGTTTCAAGTCCCTGCCATTTTCAGTTTTAACTGAGCTTAGTACAGTTGCTTTCAGAATTGTCAGCAAACAGAGTCAAAAGAATATTAGATTTATAACCCTAGGAAGGAAGTGAGCAAAGTCTATTTTATACAGTTAATATTACCAGATATTTCACGCAGCAAAATATCCAGATGGTAACCCAGCAGGACAGGTTTAAGTTTCATGTGCATGGAAGTTATCCAACTCAAGGCTTGGGAAAAAAACCCCAAAAAACCCTTAGATTTAGGCTCTGACAACCTGGGATTCAACCCCAGCTCTGTAAATTTTCTAGCTTTCAGTCATAGAAATAAAGATAATACCTCTTGCATGAGATTGATTTGAGGTTTATTTGAGATCATGAGAATATTTCGTAAACATGGTACACTGTGCAAAGTGTCCCCACTTACCTGTTTCTAGATCAGATCCTTTCCACCACCTTTAGGATTTTGTTCTATAAAGAATTCCCGACATGCATGGAGGAGAGCACCGTGTGAAGATGGAGGCAGAGACTGGAGTGAAGCATCTATGAGCCAAGGAACACCAAGGACTGCTGACAACCATCAGAAGCTGGAGAGAGGTAGGGAACAGATTTTTTCCTCAGAGCTTCTGAAAGAAACAAACCCCGCTGACACCTTGATTCAGACTTCTGGCCTCCAAAACTGTGAGAGAAAATTCCTGCTGTTTTAAGCCATCAGTTTTGTGGTAACTTGTTATAATAGCCACAGGAAACTAATACATTTAAGCCCATAAATTTGTGGTCATTTTCTATAGCAACCTTAGGAAACAAATATAGTCCTTCATCTAGAAGCTGAACATTCAAATTCCTTACCACTCAGCAACCCTGAGGAATATATACAAAAAGCTTTTGCACATGAACAATTTATTCCTAAAATGATGCACTTTGTTTACAAAATGGTGCAACTTGTTCTGCCATTGATTGGATAATGAGACGTAGCCACAAAATACAATATTTATATAGCAATGAAAAATGAATGATCTACGACTATATGCAATAGCATGGAGAAATCTTGGGAATCAAATACTGACTGAAAAAGTAAGTTCAAGAAGACTATGTACAATACAATTTTATTTTTATGGAACACAAATACTAGCAAGATTAAGCAAAATATTTAGCATATATCTGTAATAAAGTAGTTTCTTAAAAAACTGAATATGTGCTTGCCATACGATTCAGCATATTCACTTCTAGGCAGTTGTCTCAGAGAAAGTAAAATTTAGCTTCACACCAGACCTGTACCTGAATGTTCATAGCAGTTTTATTCATAATAACCAAAACACAGAAACAAACCAAATGCCTTTTCTCCAACGGGGGAAAAGTTAAACAAACTGTGGTACATGTATACCATGGAATACTACTCAGCAATTTAAAAAGTAAACTACTGATAAATGTAATAACTTTGATGAGTCTCAAGAAAATTTTGTTGTGTAAAAATGTCAATCTCAAGAGTGTGCATACTATATGGTATCATTAATATGGCTTTCTTGAAATAACAAAATAACAGAGATGGAGACCTGATTAGTGGTGAGCAATGGTTAGAAAGAGTGAGGAAGGAAAATAATTGTGGCTATGAAAGGATGACATGAAGAATACTGTGATGGAATTATTCTGTATCTTGACTGACAGTGGCCACACAAATCTATATATGTGATAAAATTGTATAGAACTAAACATATACGCATACAAATAAGTGCATGTAAAACTAGTAAAATCTTCATAAAGTTGATAGATTATATTAATGTGAAAAAATAATGAATTTTATTTTTCTTCTGTAACTTCAGACGCTCCACTGATTCATTGATTCATTTGTTCACTCAAAAATATTTTCTGAGTATATTGGATACCAGCCACTATTACATTGACGTCTTTCATGAAAATTGTGAGATATGCTACAATGGAAAAATGTCCATTGCTTTGAGAATGTGAAGTGGGGAGACCTCACCTTGTCATTTAGGTCAGTGAAGACATTCCCAAGACAACATTGGTTAAGCTAAAACATAAGGGATGAGTAAGCAGAAGGTAGGTAAATAGCTGGAATCCTAGTGTTGGGAGGAAGAAGTGTTTCAGGCAGAGAGAATGCATGTGTTCCCCTGCGTGTTGCCTTGAGCTGGGGAGCAACATGACTTCAAGGTACTAAAAGATGTTCAACAAGATGGAGCAAAAAAAGGGGAGAGCTGCAAGACGCAGATGAGGAGGTAGTCAGGAGCGAGGTCACCCAAACAGAGACTCATAGGCAAATGCATGACTGTGGGAGAGGGTGACTGAGAAGGAGTAAATAAGAAAGTCACTGGAGATGAGTGTGTCATTGACAATTACAGTTTATTAAGTGTTGCCTGAACAACAGTTGCTCTCACTGTCTACACCAGGGCATCAGTTTTTAGTGTGTCTGAGAAATACATGGTGAGGATGTGACGATGCAGATTCTTGGGCCTCAACCCAAGACACTCTCATTCAACTAATCTTTGTCGTGGCTCAATACTCTCTATTTTAAACAAACTCTTCAAAGTATTTTAATGCAGGTACTCCTTGAATCTCATCTGAGAAACATTGGAACCCCAAGCTATAAAGAGAATGACATAAGACAAGGTTGCCACTCTAGGACAGATTACAGTTTTAGAAATGTGAAAATGCTAGTTAATTTGAAGAGCTAGTGAGAAGGTAAACAGGAGAGAAAATAAAAAATAAAGTAAAAATTTTTTAAAGCACACATTATTATCAACCAGATGCAGGATTTGGCTATAAAAAATATAAGAAAAGATAATATCCAAAATTTCTAAATGTAGAAGTGATCATATTGATTATTTCATGACCTAAATCAAAGAATCTAGATCCTTGTCTATTCATAAGGCAGATTTATTTTTTACTTCCCAAAGGTTTTATGAGAAATAATAAAGACTGCCAAGCAGAGAAGTGCTGTGAAATTTGCAGTCTCTCTGAGATTCAACAAAATGGAAATAATAAAGTCAGCTTCTCAGGGTTTTTATAAAGATTAAAATTATTTTCCAAGTGCCTAGTATAGTGTCTAGCACATTGCAGGCACTCATTAAACAGTAGTACTATTGTGTGCTTTTCTTGTGCTTCCCACCAACATCAGAGAAGAGTGAGAAACTGCTAACCCCATCCTCAGTCAGGTGCAGCACAAGGCTATGGGGAAGGTTTTCGTGCTGCTGGCAAAGCCTGGTTTTAGATCTGAAGCATGAATAAGACGCTGAGGATCCTGAAAGTGTAGTATTCTAAAGAAGAGTTTCCACCAGAAGGTGGCACTTTGCTTACTGTGGTTACTGTGTCATCATGTACTAAGGTTTCATATAGTTTTCAGGTTTGTCTTGTATAGATCTGAATACAAATAACTTAAAGTAGTAAGTCATCTTATTTAATAATTTTATGTGTTTTATAAATGTAATAGGATATCTAATCTAGAGAAAAGAGACAAGTATTTTATTTTAAATTAAGGATATAGGTAGGAAATAAGACAAAGTAAAGGTTGTAATATATTTCAGGTTGATGTTTAAAGGTTATTTTTGTTCCCTGTGTGAAAGCCGCAATATACAATCCATTCGCTTTTTCATTTTCGTTTTTCAAATCCTGTCTTCAGTAGAGTGAGCCAAACGATTCCTTTCATGCCCTCTACTGGATATTTGAAGTTAAACATCAATAACGCAGCAAAGTGACCAAAACACATGATCTTTAAAACCTTTTTTTAAATATAGTTTTTTTATAACTAAAATTAAGCTACATTGTTTCACTGGTGTCAGAATCCCTTTTCTGTGCAAATTTCAGAGTCATCTCTTCCTATTGTGTAGAGATTATTTGTTAAGAGGGAGAGAATAGATGTAGCTTATACTACTGTCACCTTTGAGGCATCTCTAAAGAGTGACTGTGCTGCTGTAATGTTTAAGAAGCCTCTATTTTATTGCTGCTCTGGTTCTATAGTGATATCTGCTGTCAGGTGAAACTTATATTAGATGAGTGGAGTAGTAGAATGGCCCATTACTGAAGAAATTCTCCATGGTATCTGCTTCATTAACACATAGAATCCATCAGGAGAGCAAAGGAGTACTTTACTTGATCATCTGGTTGCCTATGGCCATCCCTACAGGATGGGGTGTCTGGCAAGATATTCCATTCTCCAACCCCAGCTTATCCACCCTCTCCTGGGGCTGATTTTTACTCAGCAGGGCCATACCAGTTATTAAATACTGAAATATTTTTCATAGCAGTTGTTACACAACCATTGTCATTGAAACCACATGCTACTCACCACATCTTGATCTCGGGGCCCTATCCCGGGACTCCTTGGATTTCCCCCACAATCAAGTAATTGAAATGTTAAGGCCTGGTCTACTTGCCCTCAGAAATTGCTGATCCAGTCCACCCAGCTCCCTAGATCCTTCAGGTTTGATGCAGACCCACATGGGTGTATTACTGCCTGGGTTAACTGTGACCTTCATGCATCGCTCTCATGGTGGTACCACATAGCTACAATTCAGCAGGGCCAATGTTGAAAGCAGGGCTTCCAGGTCTCTGTCTATGATTTTCTTTCTAAGTCACAATAATTTGTAAAATTTATGAAGCACTTATGTGCCAGGCATAACATATGTTATTTCATTCACTCTTTACAACAAACTTACTTTACAGACGAGTAAACCAGAAACAACTCATAACTTCCACACTATCTCACAGCTAGTGCATGAGAAATCTAGAATTTGAAGTAGATCTGACCGATACCAATGCCAGATATCTAGTGAAACTCACCCAAGGCTGCAAACCCAAGGACAGTGCAAAGACTGTGCAGCGGGCTGTAATGGTATTTTATCAGAGGAGTTTCCAACCGTGGGTCACACAGAGGCAGGATCACTAGAACAAGTATTGTGCCACTCAACAGGGGAAGCCACATTGGGAGGTGGACAGTCCACCTTTGTTGTCATATAGTCTCAGTCACTCAGTCATACCCTTTGCTTCCAGGAGAGCAAGGAAACTAAACTTTGGATTACCTGTGGCCCCAGAATCCTCCTTTGAATTGGCTTATAATATCAAATGTTAAAGGAACTTTAAGAAAGTACGATAGGGACTCTCATACAAATATAAAACAAACACGTGTCAAATCTTTCGTTTAACTCATTAATTAAATGAGAGAACTGGTAAAATGAGGACCTCAAAGAACTCAACAGGAAATTCCATTAAATAGATAAGAGTACAATTACTTGGTGATTGAGAGAATAAGGCTCCATTAATGGCCAGTTCAAAGGAGAAGCCAGAAAGCAGAGGCATTTGTAAATCAGGAATCCTGGAATGAATTTGCAAATGGAAACAAAACTGATGCTTTTTTGGAGAAGTGAGGAGAAAGTCAATCAACCCTTCACTGAACAGAATTTATTTATCTGTCTATTGAAATATTTGCATTGCTCTCAGTTTTCTAGGAGTTAACTTTGTATTCTCCAGAATTATAAAATAAACCAGTCAAAGACAAAGGTGCATATTACTATAGTCAGACAATCCCTAGTGGTTACAGAATTCCCTTGAAAAGGTATTAATTTTGTCTGCTTATTCTAATGCCTTCCATGTTTTCTTACTTGGATTAAGTAGAAGAAACATGAATAGGATTGATCCATGATCACTTTCTTTTCTTATGACCAGCTGCCATTGGGTTTGGATTGGGGAATCGGTAAGAAAGATTAGGAAAATTAACATTTACTCTTCAGCATGAGTCCCAACAGAATATTTTAGAGATGAATAATAAAAGCAAAAATATATTCACATTCATTTATTTCTGCAACTAATTCTTACTGATGCCCACCTCCTGTATGACCACCTCTAGGAAAACTGTCAGTCTACATGGGTTTCTAGGGAACTACTCAAGTAACAATAGCTGCAAACATTTAGCCTCAAATAAGGTGAGCTCTAAAGTTTGAAAATGTGGAGTGGAACATCCTGTTGACCTGTATACCACTTAGGCTGGCTGTCTGACCAGCTTGCTTACCCGCTGTTTTTCATGATTGATACAACTTGTCTGTGAATCTTTCACAGTAATCTCCCTCCACCCACTCCCATCATTACCAGCCCAAATGCCAGGACATTCTTGGTCACATTCGAATACTTTAACAAGGTAATGAGTCTTAAGGCTGACATTACAGTGGGCCTGGGGTAAGGTTTCCTTTGATATTAAAATCATATCCTTCTTCAACAAAAGTACAACCAGGACCTTATTTCTGGGCCTTTGATCTTCATCTATCTTATCTAAGATATTATTTAGACTTGTTTAAAATTTACAAAACTTCAAAGCAAATTAGATCTGTACTGACTGAAACACATACATATGTATGGGCAGGAGCGCCATCAGTGGGCTGAAAAAAAGATGATATGTATCTTCCAGGAGATGGCAGTGTTGCTGCTCCTAACATCTCAGATCAGCAAGGACCTTGAATCTAAGAATAGAAACTAAGGGAGGCTATTTCTTGACTTGTTCTATACTTAATTCATATGTATTCTTCACAGAAAAGAATGTGACTTCGTTTTACCTCAAAGTTCACCATAGTACTAATACTCAAAATATACACTGATGCAAAGTATAATAAGAATAATATTTTTAAAGTACAAGTCAATAGACATATACTGAATCACCATTATGGAAGTTACCCTGACTGAAGTTCTATGTGGAAGACATAAGTAAGCAAAGAGAGTCAACCCTTAAGAAATTTGGAATATGCTTTGGAAGAAGAATTATATTCATAAAATCATCAGGATTTCTCCTTTAAAGAAATTTAAATTTTCTGGCCCTAATCTTAGATACTCCTAGATCTTTCCTCCCCAGAGACATTAAACAGGTTGCTTTCTTCATCCTTAGCCTATCATGGCCATGTTTTCTTTACCACTTTCACTTGTTTGACTTAAAATATCTCAGCCCTTTACAGTTTTGGTGCTGGCGGCAGAGAAACTAAGTCTTGAAGTAGCCCCTTCCCAGTGGAAATAAAGGGCACATGCCTCAACCCTTCTTCCCAGACAGCCAGATAGCTCCCAGCTCCAAGATGCCTGACTTCCCAAGGCCAGCGTGTTATTTCCCACAGAAACCTCAGCAGCCTACCCACACTTAACAAAAGTTCAGTAGCCAAGATTTTCAAAAGAAAAAAAATAGCTTATACTGCTTATATTCCCAACTTTAACCATTTTTTAACCATTTAACAAATTACATTTCAAAATATTTATTAACATGTTATGACAAAGAATAATAATTAACCAGAAGCCTCTCAGTTTGCCAAACAATAACAACAACAATACTAGCAGTTATTGTGCCTGTTCAAGGTCTTTTTCTCTATCATGCTAAGGCTCTTACTTGGTCTTAATGAAAGTCACTGTATGAACACTGCGTTTATGCTACGAGGCTCTGACTCAGAAAGCATATTAATCTCAGTGAGTGTCTCTGGCACAACTTTGCATAAGTGTAGAATTCACATAGCTGGGGTAGAAGGAGTAATCAATTATTTGAGTGTTAGTTTATTGTGCTTCATTTACGGGCAAAAGAAATAATACAGTAGACTTTCCTACCAACACTGAACATCTTCTTCCCCCTCTTCTCTCCACCACCTCTCAGGTTTGAGATTGCTTTGCTAGTTACCACTCATTGCCAAGAACACAATGACTAATGCTACAGAGGGAGAAATGCCAGGTCAGACACTGAGCAACTAACGCCATATGCACCTGCTCCATAAATGCCCATTTTTCAACTTTAGTGGGCTTCAGAATTAAATAGCTGAGACAGACGACGCAAAGAAAAATATGACTGCAGCAAAACACAGAAACTACATTATGGCTAACATTAAATCTTCATACAAATAATGCATTTTTAATGTGAACGTTTATGAAAATCACCTCTTAATGTTTAGACAGTGTTTTTCTTCATTGGTTATTTATGATGCTTTGAACTGGAAACACAAGCTAAATAGGAAAGCCAGAGAATGGGATTTACTTAACAACTGACAACCTTGTCCTATTGTAAATAAAAAGAAGAAAGCCTATCATCTTCTCAAGCTGCATCATGATAAATCAACCTAAAAAGATCAACTACTAGGATTCATCACATCTTTTTCTCTTCCCAGCCTGAAATTCCCTAGTGACATAATGTCTGATCGGTTTGTTTTCTCTACTAGGGATTCTCTGCCATGTTGTTTAGATTAATTGTGCCATTTTATTATTTGGAATGTGAATATAGAAAAAACAATTTTCAATAAAAGAGCTAATAATTAAACACCTTCGGCCAAGTGAAAATAGCTTATGGGGCAGGTGGTGGGGAGGAAGGAGGTGCTGGAGATTAACATAAAATTCAGTCTGAGGGGAGAAAAAAGACAGGCTTGAGACCCCAGTAATGAAACTGGCCCCCTAGTCTGTTCAATTCTTTAGCATCTGTGTCGGGCTCCTCCTCGAATGTAGTCTTTATTTTGAACAGTTGGTTGAATATCCCCTAGGAGAGTATTAAAGTTCTGCAGTGGACTTTACCTTGGGATTAAGCTTCTGCAAACAAATTTGCCCCTGAAAAATGAGTAACTGAGCTCATGTGCTGAGGCTCAAGACCGGACCAATGTTTATTTGCTTGTACATCTCTCGGATTAAGATATGTGTCCTAAACAGTCATCTATGCAATTCTGCCATCCTTAGAGAAGCTGAGACCCAGTGTTTGGCTCTGTGTCCGGAAAGAATGCATTAATCTCCACTTCAGCCTTGGAATAATCCCTAGAAATATTATAAACAGAATGCCAGATACCCAGAGTAAATAAGAGATCTGGGACCCACCAGAGGGAACCCGTGAGGGAGCTTGTTTCTGTTTCAGGAGGAGATCTCGTGAATCACTCATGACCATTCCCATGTCTTTATGTCTGTTATGCTATTATGCTATTATGAAAGACAAGGAGACTTTCCAAGTTCTGTTTTTACAAAGCCAAGAAATTTTGCATCCTATGGCAAATAAGATGCAGCGAACAAGACACAATAACTGCCTTAAGTGGTCTCAGCAGCCAGTTACCCTTCAGGAATGATGGCTTCTCTCCAACCAGACTTCTTCATGATTCCAAATCTTCACAGCAGATTTGCTGATAAAGTTGAACTTCACTTAGCCCAGACCTGACAGACTGTGGGCCATGCTGATCTCTACCTTACGCTCATTCTTAAAATAGTACTTTCTTGCCTGGGCGCCCTCTGAGGTGATGCATAGAGCTAGAATAAGAGGGGGGTGAAACAGTTAGTAGAATCTGCAGAAGCTGTTATACCCTCTGAAATAGCTCCAAATTTGAGGATTAGCTGAGTTGGCCCAACAGTCAGGCTAATTGCCAAGACTGAAACATTTGGATCACTGCAGATCTTCTTGCTGTGTAGACAAAGGGGAAGGACTCTTTGATCACAGCTGAATCCATTTCTAGAAGCGTTCTATAGTTGCCCACATAGACTTGGTGCTAACCATCTGTGAGTCAACATATGTGACACAAATAAATGCTTTTTTAAAAAAATAAAATAAAGTCATAGTTATTTCTTATCGAGTTGTATTACATGAATGTGTTTGTTTTGTGAAAAATCATCCAGGGATCCAATTAAAATTGTGTATATTTCCATAAACTTCAATAAAAACTTAAAAAAAAAAAGGCAGAGGATTGTTCTAAATGTGGGGTCAGCAAATCATGGTTAATGGGCCAAATTCTGCCACCTACTGTTTTTATGACTTGTGAGCTATGAATGGTTTATATATTTTTAAATGTTTTATTTAAAAAAAAAGAAAAGTAATATTTTTTGCATATGAATATTATGTGAATTTCAAATTTCAGCTTCCCTAAAGAAAGTTTTATTAATACAGCCACGTCCATTTCTTTACATAGTATCTATGGCTGTTTTTACACTGCAATGACAGAGTTGAGTAGTTGCAAAAAAGACAGTATGACCTGCAAAGCTGTAAAATACTTATATTTACAGTTGACCCTTGAACGACATGGGTTTGAACTTCATGGGTCCACTTATATGTGGATTTTTTTAAATACTATAAATGTATTTACTATTCCTTGTAATTTCCTTTACCATTTTTTTTAATTTTATTTTTAATTATAGTTCATATACAATATTGTCAAGTGTACAACACAATGATTAGACATTTATATACCTTATGAATGGACCACTCCAATAAGTCTAGTATCCATCTGATACCACATATAGTTACTACAATGCTTTTCTAATAACATTTCCTTTTCTGTAGCTTATTTTATTGTAAGAATACATATAATATGTATAACATACAAAAGATGTGTTAATCAACTGTTTATAATACCAGCAAGGCTTCCAGTCAAGAGTAGGCTATTAGTAGTTAAGTTTTTGTGGAGTCAAAAGTTGTACATGGATTTTCGACTGCATGGGGCATCAGCACCCCTAACCCCCACATTGTTCAAAGGTCCATTGTATATTATTATTGTATTTTAATATATTGTTTTTATTAAATATAAATATTTTATTTATCTGATCTTTCATAGAAACTGTTTGCTGACCATTTTTCTAGGTTTAAGGAGACAAAGTACAACCAAATACAATACATGATTCTTGGTTGGACCTAGTCCAGAAAAAAATTGCTGTAAAGGTAGTTTTGAAAATTGTTTGGGAAATGTATGTTCTGTGTAATCGGATATTTTTATAACCATGTTAAATTTCCTGGTGTCATAATAGTATTGCGTTTATGTGGGAGAATGTCCTTGCTCTTAGGAGACACACACTGCTGTAACTTACTTGCAATGGTAGGGGGAGATATACACAAAAAGCACACAAATTTATCACAAATATGATAAAATGTTAACAATTTAGATGAAGGACATAAGGGTGTTTATGCTACTGTTTTTTCAACATTTCTGTAGGTTTGAAAGTTTTCAAAGTAAAAAGTTGGGGAAAATAATAAATATAAACCAAAACAATAATTATTTTAAAGAAGTCAGCAAGCAGAACATAAATGATCTATCAGTAGCACATACTGAGGTTTAATCAGTTAGTACAAGTGGTTGGGTTTTCACATAAACCTCTTTAGCAGTTTGTCATCGATCAGCCCACGGCTCTCATCCTTGTGGCTTTTCTGAATTCTCCTTTCTGTTTTTTCTGAGCCGGTTCCAGACTGCAAGGGGTTTACCAAAGATTTACTTGTTATTCGATCTCTATATTCAAAGCAAAAATGATAGTCAGTGTTTATCCTATCTTTCAAGAAACTAAAAAATTACCTCCCACATAAATGTACTTTTTAGTTTTTCCTAGTGGGACACAGAAATCTATTATTAACCGTCACCTTGCCTTTTAAGAATTATTTAATTCCTTGAAGATTTATGATCTCTTTAATCAGAGCAAACTCTTCATGCACCAGTAATGATCAGTAATGTACCAGTAATTATACATCATTTTCAACCTATATTTTATCTGTGCATTTTATGGGAGTTTCTTTTCTAAATTATGCTTTCATCTGTCAGCAGTAATTTTGAGGTTTAGGAATCAGCCAAGGTATTGATTATCTTGAAAGGTTACATATGGATCAGCAAGGGCTTGAAAATTCTGTGCAGAAGCACTTGCAGGCAGGAGCTATGAAGCATTTGTGGCTCTGGAATGTGGTAAAAGTAATTGTCACTCTTCAGGACCAATCCCTTGGCTCTCGTGTCAAGTTGACTCATTATAATATAAAATCTACTTCATCACAATTCATTTTGTCTCAGGTTGTCAAGCAGACACTGTGCAGGTTGTGGCTTCTCAAGGAAACAAAAAAAGCATTTGTTTTATTAATGGAGTCAATGGTTTCTTCAAAGCAAAAATGTAGATCAGAAACAAATTATTCTTTCCCCACTGGCTGAGATGGAAAACAACTCCCCAACTGTCACAGAAGAAACTAGGCTTAATTCAATGTAAAATGCATGAACTAGTTTCTAAAAATAAAATTGGAAGCACTTTCATTGCTACAACATTCATTCCAGGAAAATGAGTTATATGAACGTCTTATATTGTTTTATGAAACTTGGAGATTAAAATGATTTTTGGTAGACATCGTGTCGGCTTCCTATTTGAATCGGTTCAAAATGAAGCTGAACAGAATTATAGGGAAAAAATGAATGACCGTTACTGGCAGTTAAACAACCAGGCATTGCCAAAGACTTTTTAAGTAAATATATATACACTTTACACTCCCTTCAAAATTTTTTATTGGTTATGTCCACACAGACTGAAGGTCCTACACCCAGCAGTCACTCTTAATGCTGATTTCTGTGACTCAAACTGTTTTATGATTCACTCCTAAGTTTGGAAGGAGGGGATAGCAGTTAGCTCTTTGTGGTCCAGTATCTCCAACACCCATTCAAGGCCAGCAACAGTTAGCATTATCCTCTGCCTCCAAGGAGATGAAGCTCTGTTGGAAATGAATGTTTGATGAGCTCTGCAAAAAAGCCTTTTGCAAAGTAAAGCACAAAAGTTAAATAATCAGACATATGTCATAGGAATAATATTTTTTCTCTTTCCTTCTTGGAAATTTCTTTTTATTCTCTTCTATCATTTATACTGAACCTTAAGACTGAGCCTTCATTGCCCTGGAAGAGAGAGGACGACTATTATCCCAGGAAGAACAAAAGAAAATAGCAGCCTCACAAAGCCTATATTGAACTCTAAAATAGGTTCTTAAACCTATGGCAGAGATAGATTCAAAGAGAAAATAAAGGTTTCTTAAGCTCCAGAACGAAAAGAACATAAAGTGCTCAGAACATAGTACTTATATGATAAAATCCAGTGTCTAATTGCAAAAGTTGGTTTCCTGAAGCACAAGAGCTACTTAAGGGAGGAAGTTGGAAAGACATAGGAAAGTGAAAAGATGGAAGTGAAGTTAATGATGTGATTCTTTGTAAAAGGGTCTTTAGGTACAAATACCTAGGAGAGAAGGGGTTATGGAACCCACCCACCCACCCACACACACACACACAAAGACGTGGGAAAATAAGACAGGAAGAGTGACTTGTGCCCTGGGTCCTGTCTGGAATGCTGGGAGGAAATGGTCTTCCAGGGTACCCCATACCAACATGAGTAACCACAGTAGCATGGAAAGGATAGGGCAGGTGCACAATAGAGAGAGGATATGAAACAGACGCACCTGAAACAGAAGCCACCTTGAGTTTCCCATACCTACAGTACTTGAAGGAGGCCCCAAAATGATGAGAGACTTGAGTGAGCACAGGGAGAACTAAAGTGCCGGATTTCAGAGGAAAGAGAAGGATTCCCACAGTAGAGGCTGCAGAGTGGGCAGCCAGAGCTGGAGATGGGATGGAAAAATGTTGCTGAGTTTCAGAAGCTCAGCAGTCACCAGCCAGAGTTAAGTCAGAAACCACAACAGGAGAGAAGGCTGGGCCCAGCAGAGCAAGTGCCCTGAGGAGAGCCTGTTGTGAGAACTGGCTTTGAGTTACATCAACAGTGGATGCCAGCAGAAAAGTGATTGCAACCCAAAGGATTCTCTCTCAATGCCAAGATTTTATACTAATCCCCCAGGACCTCTGACCGTTCCTGGGAGGTGGGAAGGAAAAGGGAGAAGAGATGAAACAGGAAATGACTATGTGCCCCAAAAGGACTAGACTGAAGCTGAAGGCAGTGGTTCTTAAAAGGAGGCAATTTTGTCCCTCCAGGGACATCTGAAAATGGTTGGAAACAGTTTGGTTGGTACAAGGCAGGAAGAGAGGTAGCTACTAGCACCTAGAGGGCAGAGGCCAGGGAGGCTGCTGATCATCCTACAGTGCAGAGGACAGCCCTCCCAACAAAGAATTATGCAGCCCAAAATGTGAATAGTATTAAGGGTGAGAAACCCTGAATCGAAGTGATTGAGTTACCACCATCGGTAGAAATGAAAGCATGAGAAATGTTAAAAAAAAAAAAAATTGCATTTTTGCACATTTAAATTTCTATAACTGAACAAACACATGTGTGTGTACGCACATACACACAATATAATACAAAGCTGGAGATTTGAGAAAAATGGCAAGTGGAACATAAAATGATAGAGCATAGCCCTGAGAAACTTCAACATTTAAAGGTTAGGTGGAAGAAACTAGTAAAGAAGATTTGGGGGAGGGAAAGTAAAGTACAAATGAAACCAAGAGAGTGTGTAGTAGATCACAAAAATGAAGAGAAAAGAGTAGCTCAAGAAGTTTGGAGCAGCCGATTGTGTAAAATATGAAATGAAAGTGACTAGTAAATAGTATGTCAATTAAATTCTGCCTCCTGCCTATTAGGGCAGGTGGGGAGGGATGAGATTCAGAGGATGTGAAAGGATTAGCTTTATGTAGGAGAGGAGATTCCTCCTCCACTGCAACGAGAGGGAAGAGAAAGTGAATGGGTGTAGATACTACTAGGTTTGTAAATTTCAATGCAAATAAATTGTAAATTTCCCACATCAGAAGCAAAATCATGTATTAAAACTGAGATAAAATGAGAAGGCAAAGAGTGTGGAAGCTGTGAAATGGTAATTATGAAGAGTAGGTGAGTCAGCCAACTGAAATTTGGTAGGATGCCTGAGCAGTGTTGAGTGCCCAGTTGAGATTGGTGATCATGAAATTGTAGTGATAATGATCAATGTGTTATGTGATATTTTCCCGGCACTTCTCAGCTGCCCGATGCAGTTACAGAGAAGATACATAGCTAGGTTAGCCAGCATAGGGTTTTGTAGGAGAAGTGGTCCTTAACCAGGGTTTGTATCAGAATCACACTGGAATTTTCTGGAAGCACTCACACACATGCATAGACTATATCCCAGAGTTCTGGCTCTGTAAACCTGATGATTGGTCTGTATACCCCTCCTATTTAGGAGAAGTTCCGCAGTGATATGTAGCCCCAGTTAACAACCACTTTTCTATTTGTGTGCAACCAAAGACAGACTGGCAAAGGAGTTAGCAAGGGAGAGATTCAAATGCTAGTCAGTAAAATCTAAACCAGCTCAGGGAAAGAAGTAAAGTCACAGGGCCTCACAAGTAGGAATAATATAGAGATCATTAGATAAGATGTCTCAAAAAAGTCAAATAACATGTCCCATGTAGAAAGAGTGCTGACGGCAGGTTTTGGATTAAACAAATTTAGAGTACATTTTCATTCTCGCCATAAATTTTTATAGAGGAGAAAAAAAACCTGTCATCTCTCATAAAGCTGTATTTTCTTATAAATGATGGCCCCAAAATGTTTGTCATTTCTTGGATACTAATTAAACACTTAAGTTTCCAAAGACCAATTATGTCATATGAAGCTGCCCGTAAGGGTTATAAGCATTTCCCCCATTATTCACAGACGTCTTCCCACAGTGGATGAAGAACAAAGAGACAAACACACTTTAAGCACTGCCGGGAGAAATCCATGATGAGAAGGGCTATCCCCACACTGACAACTGAGCTGCTGGGGCCCTTCGATCATTTCACCATGAACTACCATTTCTTGTCATCCATACTGTAAGATGGCAACACAAAATAAGAAGTGAAAGTTGGGATTTTCGTATACAATTCAAACTTGCCATTTTCTATACGTTTACTTTTATAGTTCTCCTTAGAGTAAATACAGCAATTGCTAAAAAGAGTACATTATTTTAGAATGGGGGCAGAAGGGAGACTTAGAATAGTGAGGGCTTGAGAAAATAAATTTAGGAGAATTTTTATCTCTGGTCAATAAATTATTTAACAGATCATCTCTTCAAGACCAATGAATTTTTAAAGTTGTCTTCTTTTAGTTTAAGAATATTGGCTATGATCATTAATATTCTCATCCCTCAGCAACCCTTCTGCCCAACCTTTATCAATAAGAGAGATTACTCAAGGGATGGGTTCAGTGTCTAACTCAGTTCCCATAAGAGGGAACTGAGTTGTGCACCAGCCCGAGGGGCTGAGCAAAGTCTGTGAAGAACAGAGAACACCCTCTGAAAACTGGCCTTCTGGCCTGGCCTGAGTGCAACTTTGCCTGGCACACTTTATGGGGCTCTCCACCGCTGAAGGAGGTTCTCCTTGCAGCATTCTCTTAAGGACAAGTTGCTCTACCATAATTTAGTAGCTCTCCAGGTTTCTGTTTTTGTGTTTTGTTTTTCCAAGATTGAGTCCAAACTCATTGGAAGGGCAGAGAAGGCTCTTCACGGTCCAGCCACCGACTCCGTGTCTAGCCCTATCTCCTATCACTTTCCTTCTTCTCTCTCTGAAGCCAGCACGACAGCCACACCAAGTGATGCCATTTTTTGGTGATAGTATACTCTCATGACTGTGTCTTGCACATACAGGAACACATTCACCCAAACTTCTAGGTTGGGAGATAGAGACTCTGATTCTCCTCTCAGCTTTGCCTTCATATAAGCGGTCTCAGTTTTTCTCTCTACAAAATAAGGGGATTAGAGACTTAGCAGTTGTGAAGTGTGGTTTCTGGGTCAAATCTGGCTCCACGCATATGTCAAAAATTATTGACATAATTTTTGTGCGTATGTGTGTGTTCCACTCTCTGGTCTAGCCTAGTTTCCACTACCCTGTCTCACCTATACTCAGCAGCAAACACATCTACATTAGTACCTGGCTGCTGAAAGCACATGAATTGGCCACCAGGAGGCCAGATGATCTCTAAGGTTTCTTCCAGGTCTAACAACATGTGAAATAAATTAACTCCAAAACACAGGATCAAGCAGATGGTAAATGTGCAGGAAACTCATAAAAGACCTCAGCCTCAGGTACCAGAGACCTATCAAATAGTCCTGGATTGACACCAAGACCTTTACAAAACAATCAGATTCCCTTGACTGATCCCATATGGCTAACGAATTTGCTCTCTTTTACCATGTGACTTAACAGGTATTATCACCATCACTCCCAGGATGGTCTGTTTTTCCACACAAAACCAAATTGATTTCTCCACAGAACACCTGTTCCTTTTGAAGTTATAACCCAGTGATCGATAATATTTCCTTCCTGAATAATAATTTATGTGAGAGAAAATGAAGGTCCTAATCTTTCTCATTTTAGCGCTGACTAGCATCTGCAAGTTTCAGTTGCAGTGGAGGAAATCTGGAGCCCATTTCTCTCTAGCACTTGATTTTGACAGGATCATGAAACACTGGAATTCCAGTCTACTCTGGGGAAACTTGTTCAGACTCTGTGATATATGCTCACCTACTCCCAACATCCATTTCCTTTGACGTAAAGAGTATGGCCTTTCCTTTGACCAAAGCCCATCTCATCTTAAACTAGTCTAGACTTCTTTTACACCAAATTCGTGCTGCTCAGGTGCAGTAAACACAAATAAATCATCTAATTTGCCCCAAAAGGAAAAGGCTATGACAACTGCTAAAGGGCCATGGGCTGGATCAGGTGGTCTCTTAAGATCCGTCTAGCTCTACCATTTTATAAATCTAATTTAAGTTCATTGAAAGATAATGCCAGAACTATGGGTGCCTTACAATATCTTATGAATAAAAATTACTGAAAAAAAATGTAATTGTCTACATTAAGAAATCTCTTTCCAAAAGGAAAAACAAGGACTCGCTGAGGAAGTACATGTGGAGACACCAACTTCTGGACATCAAAGAAAAGGCCAAAGTAATGTAGGGTTGGAATATGCAAGAGTGGTACCCAGAGACTTGAGAATTATGTTCAGGCGGTGATCTACAGCTCTAGAGTCCAGGCCTGGGATACTCAGAATGATTTTTGACTGCAGAGCTATGTACAAGAAATGTATTTAGGAATAGAAGAAAGAAAGATGAGCTAGTGTCTCAATAAGTGTTAGTAACCCTCTGAGAAATAGCTAAGTGCTTTTAAAGTTTATAACTAAATAAATGAATATTTCTAATCTTGATCAACCTTTTGGAAGTGAGTACATATTGTGACTGAAAAGACAGAATGAGTACTCATGCTGCCAAAATCATCACAGCTTCCAATTAATTTTATTCATTTGGAAATTATCTTTTACTTCTGAAACTTAGTTGCTTAGGTGGTGTGTCAGCTAAAACTCTACAAGTTAGCTATCTAGTGTAAACACAGAACTGCATTCTCATAACTGTTCATCCAAACAGCTGATAATAAGGGTTGTTTCTTTACAACATTTAAAAAAGAGAGAGACCAAGATGAGAAAGAGAATTTAAAAAGGAACAAAAAGGAAAAAAGGTGGAAGGCAGGGAGGAAAAGAGGGAGAGAGGGAAGGAGGAAGGGAGAAAGAAAGGTGGAGGAGAATATAGGAATAAAGAGAGAAATTTTCTGAAAAGGTGTTTGAAGAATGGCTTTGGGAAAGTAGGCATCAAAATCCTACAAATAGGCTGGGATAAGATAAAAATGCAGCTCGGAGAGAGGAAGTGGTTTGCCCAAAATTACACAGATAAGGGATAGAGCAGGACTTTAACTCAGAATCTAGTATCCTTTCCCACAATCCCATGCAGCCTTACTGGAGAAGACTACTCAGTGGGCGTGGCTTCCAAAGATGGCCCTACAGGTTATTGTTTAAACACCTCTGCAAAGCAAAGTATACAAAGTTTTCCCCTTTCATTCTCTGCCCCACCCCATTCCCCACCCTAAGAATGGCAGCATTGGTAAATTGATAAACTAGATATACCCAAAGAGAAAACAGACTCTCATTTCTAAATAACAAGTCTAGATAAAAGTCTACATAATTGGTATACACTTGGAAAACTTAATTGTTTTTCTTTGTATAAATAGACAACATTAAACATCTATATGGCAAATCCAGAGCAAATCAAATATACATGATGCCAGTGAACCTTGTAAAATGCCTTTTTCTGCTTCACCTGGCTTTTCTTGCATAATCAGCTCTTTAGGAAATTAAGGTACAAACTGGTATGACATATTGAGCCACCTCTTGACCTTCTCCTTAATTTTTCCCTAACATGAAAGGAGAGCTATCAATTTTACCAGCTCTGAAATTTC
>NW_006442109.1:480873-497265 GCF_000325575.1 Pteropus alecto | reverse complement strand
GAGCTTTTGATAATATCTTGGCTGATTTTATGGATGTTGCTTTACAAATAAAATACATAGAGGATTCAAATCAATTTGGTTATGGGAGAAACTTTTAAGGTAACGCGTAAAGTATATATTTAAAGCATTTCTGCTAGAAAATTTTAGAAATATTTGCCATAAATATGGGTGTATTGCTCATTTATATTTATACAAGGCAATAGAGCATATTAACTGCTTAAGTTTTAAAAATTCATTTTGTTTCAAAATTTAGCCAAAGAAAGAATCCAGAATCTGATTTATTACCTAAATAAAAGTTTTTAAACATTAGATACATGTCCACTTAAAAATCAGGAAAAAAGCACAGTAGTAAAACACCTGAGTTCCCTATGTCTAAAAGTCTAATAATAATAATAACTATTATGTCTGCCATTTACAAAGCACTTACTATAAACCTGACACTATGCATTACTTCATTTAATCCTTCAATAACTTATGAAGTAGATGCTATTTTTGTTCCGTTTTTACAGATGTCTACACTAACACTTGGAGACATTGCTCAAGGTCACTCAGATAATAAACAAGAAACTCCTGGGTCAAAATATGCCTGACTCCTGAATCTGGACTGTTCGTCTCCATGCAATATTAACTTGCTGTAAAAGAAATCCATTGTTCATTCATTCAAACACTTATGTTGATCAGAGAGCCCATGGAAGTTTTAAAGCATGATCATACTTGTGTTTTAGGAAGCTCACTCTGGCAGCGGAGTCAGGGATGGCCTATATGAAGAAAGAGACTGATAGCAGGGACACAGTTCAGTTTAGGATGCTTTTGCAGTAGGCTGAGCCAAACATGAAAAAGACCTCCCTTTAGGTAGTAGCAATGAAGATGGAGAAGAGGAACAAAACTCAATATGTAGTTTTATAGTAAAATTAGTAACAGCGGATGAGAAGTTAGATAGTGAGGGATGAGGAAGGAGTTATTGAGGATAACTCTGTCTTTTAGCTTGGAGACTGGGTGATGACATTGATGAGAGGAGAAATGTAAGAAGATGAAAAGGCCAAGAACAAGTTGGTGAGGACAGTGGGGATAATGAATTTGACTTGGGTGCCTGAGGTTATTCAATTAGGTGTGCAGAGCTAAAGATAATCATAGGTAAGAGGCATGACCATATGGATAGAGGTTAAAGTCAAGGGAACATGGGGAATCACTCAGGGAGAGTTTATAGAGTTAGAAGAAAAAAAGGCCAAAAGCTGGAACCTTGTGCAACACCAGCATTTTAAGGCTTTGGCAGGAAAGAAGGAACAAGCAGAAGACTCCCAGAAACAGAGTGCTGAATAATAGATTAGTAGAGAGCTGTGTTCCAAAAGCAAAGGAAGGGATTTCAGGAAGGAAATGATACAGGGAAACCAAGCAAAAGAGATCCAAATATAGATCTCTGGATTAGCCATTAAAAAGCTATTAGCACAGGGTGAATCAAGCAGTGGAAGTCAATGTCATTTTAGAGTCATCAGAGTCTTTTTGGGATTAGGAATAAGCTTCTTTCCTGACGGAGGAAGGTGGTAGGAGTCTTACTATGGCTTTAAAAAAGTATAGTCCTGACATATGGTGCTTCTGCAAATTCTGAACTACGTGTTTAACTGGATTCGAAACACTGACACTGCTTGACTTAATTTTTTATTTAAATTCAAAGTCAAAGTGAGAGTACTTCAAGATAATAAATACTTGACATCCCATAATTATTTTTATGTAAGGAACAGAAGCATGTTGTACAAAAGATAGAAACCCAGAGACTTTGATTAATTCAGTGCTCACATTTATTTTAAGACATATTATTCAGGACTAGACCTAATGAGGGAGAGCATGTATTTCTTTTTACTCAAATGACTAAAATGAAGCTATCACATGCCAGGCAACAGCATCAATGATCGACTGGGCCTGCCAGTTTTGAAATCATGTGATATGTGATAAATTTTTAATATGAGGATTCTCATCTCAAATTTTGTACATTAAAGAAAACTTTATTTTTATTTTTATATTATACTGTTTTAATAGATTATTCAAGTACGAATAAGCTATACACACAATGTTTATATTAAATAATGTTATTTTATATATTAAATACTTAAATGTTAATATTTGACTAATTTAACTGATTAAAGTTAATACCAATATACCTTACATTTGATTAAAGTTAATACCAATACTTTACCGTATTACTTCATAAACAAGTTCTATATAAATGTAAGGTATATTGGTATTAACTTTAATCAAATATCAAAGTAATTTAACATCTTACTGTTTGATATACTTCTTTAAGAAGCTAATGGAACTTATAAGGTATTTGTGTCACTTTAAACTAATCTCCACTTTGAGTGGGCCATCTAACCCAACCCTGTGTTTTATGTGAAGGGCATAAATTCTGTTTTACAGTTGAGACATTGAGTCTCTGCGAAAGTGGGGGGGAGGGGGGGGAACCCAGCTTGAGTATGGGCAAGTCAGAAATTAAATCAGAAAAGAATGGACAGATTTCTGTGCTTCCAGGACTATTCTCTCCTTTGTTACCAGAAATAGGCTGCCTTTATATCCATAACCAGCTCTACCAATTTGATGGAATTAATCGTGTTGTTTGGATTTTTAAAAAAATCTTTGTTTTGTCATTTTCATTGGTAGTAATTGGTAAGATAATCTTACAATATCTACAGCTGGAAGTATCTATTACCTCAAAATTACAAATGCCAATGATAAATAATATATGATAGTCAAAATTAACATGTTAACAAAGTCAACATTGATATGGACTGGGAAAGAATGGCTACGTGAAGTACATCCAGCTGCAAACATCCCGTAGTCACAGAAAACAAGAGGGGCTGTTTGAAGTAAGAAAGTCATTTAGGTTGGAGGCCTCAGAGGAGAAAATTTCAACAACGGCAGCTGAGTCAAAAGAAAAAAACAAAACAAAACTTTTCATTCACAATCTAATTCTGCAAAGAATGAATCCTAACTGATTAGGGGGCATGTGACAGCCAAATGGGCTTGAACAATAGAACAGAGTGTGGTAGAGGGGTTTAAGTCTGCAGCTAGGAAACTGGAGTCTTGAATTTTCTTTAAGGTCTTGCCAATGACTTGCAGATTGACTTTACCCTAATTATTTAGTCTCACTCTTGCCCTCCAACGTTTCAGTCTCTTATCTATATAAATAGGTGGAAAGTAGGGGGGATTATTTGTAGCATGCTTTGTACAATACGTGCTAAAGTAACAAACTATGATAAAGAATTCTCTTCAGTCCTAGCTGGAGATGGATAGGCTAGACCACACAGAGGTAACTTAAGAGCACGGGTGAATTTTTAAGAAACAATTATCTTCTTTCCTTGTTTTACATTTCAGTGTGGAAAATGTTGAGAAGTACAGAAAAAATAAAAATAATTGAAATTTACCCATAAATACAGAAATCATCACTGTCGACATTTACTGTATTTCCTTTCAGTCTTGTTTGTATGTGTGCTGTGACACACTACTAATATGCACACTATTAAAGAAAAAAATGTATTTTAATAAGTTATAATCATACTGCGTATAGTGCTTTGTAGTTTGCATTTTTCACTGAATATGTGCTATCAATATTTTTGGATAATCTTTGAGGATTTTTGGTGGCTCCCATAATATTCTATTGAATGCACTTAACATTATTTATTTAATCAACCCCATCTCGTTATATATTTAGGTTATTTTCAACTTTTTGGCATTAAAATCATGCTGCATTGAATACCTTTAAACATGGATCCTTGTAGCTAGTTGATAATATGATTGAAGTAAATTTAGGATATTAAAATTACTGAGTAAAAGAATATGAACGTTCTGGGCTCTTATTATATATTCCCTCATTGACCTTCTAGAAAGGTTATACCAAATTACACTTTGTTTAGTATTATATGAGTGTGTACATTTCTCTGAAATTTTTTTCTCTCATCTTCAATATTTAATAGGTTTTAAAAAGAGTATTTTGCTTGTTTTAATTTCTTTGATTATTAATGAGCAATCTTATTGAAATAGAATAATATCTGTGCATTTTTAATTGAATCTCTTATTTTTCAACTTAGAAGACGCAATCTATACCATCTTATCAAAAGAATGTCTAGAAGAGTAAACTTCTAGCTTATAGTTAAGAAGGAAGTAGAAAGTGAAAGCCCCAGAGGACTCAGCTATCTGTCAATGATCTAGAACAGGGATGGATAATTTATGCAAATATATGGTACCTTTGTTCCCTCTCCTGTACCTCCTCATTTATTGGCAGACATCACTGATCAATCATGGTACTGTTTTCTCAGTGAGTCTAGATGTACTCTCAGAATTCTCAAACCAACTACTATCATTCTGAGCTATTGTCCCTCTTAGTTGGTACTCGAAATAGAACCGGTTTGCTTCCTTAGCCTAGAGTATAGCTCATAATTCCATTGGAAAAGATAAAGTCCAAGAACTTACAATGTTACATGGCTGTTGGACTCTTCCTCTGCTTTAGTTCTCTCCCAGATATATAAATGTAATCTTAGCTACACACAAATTTTCCTTTTGTATATACTCCATTAATACATACAGTGCATTTATGGAAGTTTTCACTTCCTTTCCATATCTTCTTTAGTTTCTAGAACAGCACTCTTTAAAGGTACTCAATTAATAGGTATTGGCTATTTAACAATGAAATTGTCAAGATTCTTCCTAGATCTCTTCAAGCTCAGTATAAATTCTTCCTCCAGAGTTTACCTTCACTGCCCAACATTCAGTTATGTTTTTATTCCCTTCCTAACCCTTTTGATTTTAATGTCTCTTTTTAATACAGCCATTACCATTCCCCAAAAAGATATCATTTCATGAGATCCTGAAGGGCCATGATCATTCAATAAGCACATAAGAGGGTGACTGTTCTGTGGCATCTTTAGAGATCAATAAAATCATTCTTATGTAAACCATCACTCTTGAAGAAATGATGCCTTTTTATTTTGCTGCAAAAGAAGGAAGCAGCTGGTGAAGAATTGATAATGAGAGCTGCACTTTTGATAAACAGCAGGAAGGACCAGACCAGAGGAACTGATGACAAATAACTAGTCAGCCTTTCCCAGAATGGAGGTTAGCCTGGCTCCCAGTCTCTATACCTCTTCTATTCCAACAGCTTGGGCCATTGACAACCAATTCTGACCCTAGGAAGGAAGGATTTTAAGATATTCTAGTTCCACTTGAGATACAGTACACCTGGCTCTGACCTTGGGTACAAGAACTGATCATGGAACTTCCCACATATTCAGTTAGTCATTCACTTACTCAACATTTTTAAGTACCTATTATGTGCCGGATACAGTAATAAACAAGATAGGCAAAATGCCTGCAAAAGCCATATGTGGACTAGTTGAGGGAAGCTTTAGGTTCCCCACAATCTCCATTAGCTGCCCCCACACTCCACATAAATTCCTATCCATTCTTATAAACAGATTGCTACTCTAATCCTCTCCTGAGGAAGTTCTGGAGCCATCACTTGTCTGATCCCTGCCCTCACAGAACTTATATTCAGTGGGTCAAGCACCAACAGTAAGAAGTCAGTGACAACCCAGAACTACAAGTGCTCTGATGGGGATACTAACTGGAGCTACGGACACTCAAGAAGGACATTGAACCCAAGTGTCATTGAAATGACATCCAAGATGAGACCTAAAACAAGATATGACTTAGGTAGCAAAAGAGGCATGGTAAACAGTCCCAAGCAGAGGATTCAATATCTACAAAGGCCAGAAGGAAAATCTAAGAACCATAAGTTTTGGAGTATAGAATGTGAGTGGGTGAAGGATAAGGGAAACAGGGCAAATCATGAGATATGAGGATGGGGAAGTGGGAAGGGCCAGATGAAAGAGAGCTATAAGCCATGGGGTTTGGACTCCATCCAAAAAGAAATGGGAAGCCAACATGTTGGAAGCAAACAAATGAACTGAACAGTTTGTGTTTAGAAAGACCACAGGGTAGAGGATGGAGGGGAGAGAAGCAAAGCTGGAGAAGAGGACTTCAACCAGGCTATAGATGGTCATGTGGCTGGAACCAGGGCAGTGGCAATAGGGAAGGGAAGAAGTATGAGAATCGTATTAGTTTTATTACTGTTAGTATTATTAGGGCTGCTGTAACAAAATACAATAAACTTGATGGATTAAAACAACAGAAATTTATTATCTCATAGTTCTAAAGGCTAGAAGTTGGAAATTAAGGTGTTGGCGGGGCCATGCTTCCTCTGAAGCCTCTAACAGGGAATCCTTCCTTGACTCTTCTAGCTTCTGGCATTTGTGTGCAATCTTTGGCTTGTAGATTCACTGGCTCCAGCCACACGGTCGTCTTCTTCCAATGTGTCTTCACATCATCTTCCCTGTCTCTGGATCCAAATTTCCGCTTTTTACTAAAATACCAGTTATGTTGAATTAAAGCCCACCCTATCGATCTCATTTTAACTTGATCACCTCTGTAAAAAGACCCTATTCCTTCCTATCCCGTCAAAAAAAAAAAAAAAATCTCATTTTGAGGTACTGAGGACTAAAACTTCAACATTTCTTTTTTTTTTTTTTTGAGGAATACAATTCAACCCATAACATCAAGTCCAGGTCTCCACTTGACACTTTGGGTCAGGTGGGTGCATTGTTACCTGGGCCTGAGCCCTTGTCCTCCTGGATACAGCACTGCCTGTTCTTAATAGTCCTTCTTCCAAAGGCTCTCTAGCCTTGTCTCAGCCCGGGAAATGGAATCTTTGGGACTGTCCTGTTACCACTGGTTGCCAGTTCATTTCTCAGAATATTTTCTGTATCTTAATTCCTCAGCTATCTATCTTCCATGACATCTTACTCCCAGGATGCAACATTGCTGTTGCCAACTGCCATCCCTGACTATCATCTGTTACTTCTTTTGCAACCCATTAGATCAGTGTTTCTCAAAGTGTGGTCCACAGATCACCTGCAGTAGAATCACTCAAGAGTATTGTTTAAAAACTCTTTTATTTTGACCCACCCAACCCCACTGAATCAGAACCTCTAGCAGTGGGTCCAAGATTTCATGTTTCTAACAAGCTGTCATAGTAGTTTTTATGAACATTCAAGTATGGATCACTACTCTAACTTATGCATTCTGCTTCCTTGGATTTCCTGCCAGCCCCTGCTGTAGGGTCTGCCTCTCAGTATTGGCACTACTTCTGGAGGTAGATCTCATTTTAGGACCTCTTCCCTTTCAGGTTGGCTCCATGTTATCATGGCTAAACCAATTTAGATCTCACAACCAGAGAGGGAAGAATAGTACCAAAATAAACTCTTCTTATAAAGAAAAGACTCAAATTTGGGGATTTCACTTAGCCTAGTAAAGATTTGACTGATGAAAATAAGAATAAAACTATTTATTGCAGGACTCAAGTCTATCTCCCCCCCCCCAAATTAGAAACATGACAACATACTATCTCCCCCCCCCCAATTAGAAACATGACAACATATTTGTAACGGAATTATCTAAAGATTAAATATATATGTAGAAAATAAATGTATATATTATATATACATATGTATAAAACTGATAGTAGAGATAAGCTTTCCAGAACCATAACTGCTTCCCACAAACTCGAACACTCATCCCCGCTCAACTCCAAAAAAATAAAAACTAAAGTCATAGTGTGAAAGTTCTCATTCACCCGATATTTACTTTAAAAGAGCAAGACAAACTTCTTCTTGGTGCTTTTAAGGATTTAAATTTGGGGGTTCGGCTCCAGTATAAGTGAGTTATACAATAGACGTATGTATGTAAAAATACTAATTTTTAAAGCCAGGTCACAAATGAATTCTTACAATTTTCTGTAAGGGATTGAAGTTTCAACTCTATTTGATTACAAAGGAGAGCAGGCAGAAACAGCACTCTTGTGAGTACTGAATAAATATTTGATGATGTTGATTACATTTTCGCCCAAGGCTGCGATTGTAACCAACAGAGAGATAGATGATCATTTTTCAAATGGTTTGTTCTTATAAATACATAAAACTCATATCAGACTTTCACTTGTTAATAACGTTATATGTTGGAATGATAGAGGAGTTTTATAAGCACAGATACCTACTAGTTATTTGTAATTGAATAAAGTACAGAAACTCCAAAACGATGCATGAGCTGACAAAATAACTGATCTCATTTTGTCATTTAAAGTAAAGGAAGAATTAAAGCCATTATTTAAATAGATTAAGCCTAAATCTGATTTGATGTGATATTTGATAATGATATTTCCTGGATATTTCAGTCAAATCATGATGTTATTCATTTCATTTACCCACTGCCTGGAGATGAACCCACCATAATTACACTAAGTTTAAAGGAGAGATGCTTTTTCAATTTTTTAAAATTCAGCAAACTTTAATTTCTAATACCAACAACAACCAACCCATATGTAACCAATATTTGCTATGTCCTATTAATCTATTTTTAATCCTGTTTTCATAATTCAAAAAATAAACACTTTTTTGACTTTTTTTCTATGTTCTTACAGGTACAGTCTTTAGCTGATGCTAGGGTAAAGATGTTTTATAGTAACAGGCAAAGCGAGGGATTGTTGAACCTCTGACATCACTAGAGACCTAGCAAATTTTACTTGAGTAAGAGGAAGCTTCTCTTTGTTGTCTTCTTGTTTCCTTTTGATCTGAAGCCTGCCGTCTTTACAACATTCTCTATGCCGAGCGTCCCAAGTTGTCCTCTGTTGTGCAGAGCCTCCTGTTAAAATACCACTTAGGGTTCACACCCTATCACCAAGTACCCTGTAAAATAAAAGATGTAAAATGTTGCCCTTCTCATTTTCCCCACTCCACTTCACAGTTTTTTCCTTAGCTAGGAATTAAAAAAATTCAGCTGATTAAAGTAGCTCACATTCATGTTACATTATAAAAGAAGAATATGTTAGATAAAACGTGGAAAGAAAAATAGTGAAATAGGGTTCTCAGTGGTCCTCACCATGGCTGTCTACTTCTCCCTGACAGAAAGACAAGAGGAATGATAGGGTACTCCATCTTTGAAAAGATGCCTCCCCATTTTCCTATTAACTTTGGTTTTTAGTTTATTTTGTCTTCTCTTTACACAGAATAATCTTTCTATTTTTAGATACTATAGGTAATTTGGAAATCCTAAACTACATAAATAACCACAGCCCTCTCTAAGTTTCAGTTATACATAAAAAATCGGCTGTCTACTTCTCCATGACAGAAAGACAAGAGGAATGATAGGGTACTCCATCTTTGAAAAGATGCCTCCCCATTTTCCTATTAACTTTGGTTTTTAGTTTATTTTGTCTTCTCTTTACACAGAATAATCTATTTTTAGATACTATAGGTAATTTGGAAATCCTAAACTACATAAATAACCACACCCCTCTCTAAGTTTCAGTTATACATAAAAAATCTTTCTTAAAAGATTTTTTGGGAAGCAGAAGTCAGCTATGAAAATGTGTGTCAATTTTTCACTGAACGCAAGTCAGAAACAGCCCCCTAGCATGTTGTTAGTATTTGTTTTTGATATGATGCTCTAAAAGAACATAAAGTTGAGTTTTAAAAGGCCAAGGTAGTATGTTTTTTAATATTGCAGATTTTATAAGTTTAGAAATTGCGAACTATTGTTCTTTACATTTCTTATTTCTTTTCCAATGAGAGACATTGGACTAAGTTCTATTTTTAAATGTATCTGAGCCTATAGAGAAGAAATTTAAGCAAAGGTCCAGGATACTGATTCTAGTCAAACTTCCAAGACCAAAACCCACGTAACTGGCTCAACACAAGCTCGGTTTAGGGACGGTGCCATGATACAAGCAATAACTGCACAAATCACATTTTGCAAGGCAGCCTTTTGAGTGCAATTCTGAATTACTGTGGGAAGGAAAGTTTATGGCATTTCTCCCCACCATTTTGAGATTTATCAATAGTGATTCCCAATAGGAAAAATATACAACTGTCATATAACAACAGAATGCATTTGTGAAGAAGGAAGAATAAGTTTCAGCATGCACACAACCAATTCAATGCAAAAGCATTTCAAGCTGATAAAAGGAGAGAAGGTAGATCAAGGAGAATTCACAACTAAGCACTTGAGGGCCTACAAGTAGGAATAAGCCCAATGCAAATGCTGAATAAGGAATAACATTTGAAAGCAAGCTAACTAGTGACACTTCCCATTACTATGCGATATTAGAAGTCTGCAGAAAAACCTTTGTACTAGTAGTTGTGATGATTAGAATACAGATCAAGATACTACCACAAAGAGACTCATCAGTACAGCACTTTAAGTAAGACAGGAGTTTCTTTCTTTCACACATTACTACACAGAGGTAGTTGAGCATTCTGGAGGAGAGTAGATGGCTCTGTTTTGAGATCTATCAGGGAGCTAGGTTGCTTTGATTTTGTTGCCCTGCTTCCTATGAAGGTGTTGCTCTCCTCATGGCCAGTGGTGCTTACTAGCACCAGACCATGGTCCAACCCTAAAAAGCAGGAAATGAGAAAGTAGAGAGCAGCCAACCTCTTTCCCAAGAACATGTCTCAGAAATTGTATATGTTACATATCCTCACAGCTATATGCAAAGGAGTCTGGGGAAATCTAAGAAGCAGGGGCCTCTCCTGCTCAAAGGAGAATGGATATGGGCGTTCAATTAGAATTTTCCCATTGTAGTTAAGTGACTAACTTCAGAATGTGTGTGTGTGTGTGTGTGTGTGCACATACATTCATATACAAAGATACATTCATATACAAACATTCTTATGAGTAATTAGGGGCTTACACAGAAAGCAATACTATTTCATGATTAAGGTAGATCAATAGTAGACTTTGAGGCCAGGGAGGCCTGAGTTTGAATCCTGGCTCTATCGTTGACTAGATATGTAGCTCTTCTAAACATTAATTTTCTTACCTATAAATTGGGGATAATTCTTACCTCATAGAAATGTTATGAGGGACAAATTAAAAAAAAAATGTGTATTGTTAGATAATATAGAATGTTTCTGTTCTTTAGACAGGATTCCTGGTAGGGAGCTTCTGAGACACTTGTAGTTTCCCAAGTGTCTTTGTTATTCATGAGCTCCTGGGGTCACCCCTGAGTTTGTGGAGACAGCACAGGATGCAGGATGGGGGCTGGTTACCAGAAAGACCAACCATGTGATTAGAAGGTTGGGGCTTTGGGCCATGTGATATCAGCCCAAACTCTTGACTTTAGGTGCAGGGTTTGGAGGCTGGAGATGGATTCAATCTTGTGGCCAGCGATTCAAATGAAATCTTAATAAAAACTCTGGACGCCTGTGCTCAGTGGAGCCTGCTGGTTGGTGAACACATTGACACCAGGAAGATGGCACACTCTGATTCCACAAAGAAAAAGAAGCTCTCTGACTCCCTCCCAGACTTTGCCTTATGTGTCTCTTTATTTGATTGGTCCTGATTTGGGTACTTTATAAGAAAATAATAAGAAGTATAGTGTTTCCCTGAATTCTGTGAATCGTTCTAGTAAATTATCAAACCTGCAGAGGTGTGGGTACCCCCCAAATTTGTAGCCAATCATTCAGGTGGCCTAGAGACCCCTACATTTGGCTGCCATCAGAAGTGAGGGCAGTTTGTGGAGGACCAAGCTCTTAACTGGTGGGGTCTGTGCTCACTTTGAGGGGTCAGTGCCAGAGCTGACGGCAGTACACCAGCTGGTATCAGAATATGTATAAAATGCTTAGACAGTACCTGGAAATATGAGAGCTCAATAAGTGATTTTATTGCTTTTAATTATTATTATTCCTAATAATAATTATTCCAATTAGGAATAATAATAATTAAAAGCAATAATACTCGATTGAGTTACTGAAATCCTAGTGATGCTAAAATAATATTGAGCTATTTTGAAGTTTTTTTAATCAGAGTTTTGTAAATGTTTTCCTCAACATGTGGCTACCTCCAAGCCTCTTTCTACAAATACAAAGTTGAAAATATTGCCTTATGTCCCTACCACATTAGTGAAGAAGATCTGGTATGCCACCAGGCCTCGCCTCAGATGAGCAGCAGACAACTTTCAACAGCACCAATTTAGAGGCTCCTACGTGAGTGCCACTTACAAAGTACACAGGCTTATGAGCCCCTCAGAATTTGGAGTCATCTGAAGTAGGTAGTGTTTTTTTCAAGCTAGAGATTACTTCCTGTCTATATTCTGAGGGCTGTCACCATGTGGAAGGAGGATCCCAGCTCACAAAGTCACCTTGCCTGGCTGGCCAAAGCATGTGCTTTATGGCAAAGAAGAATTACCAAGATCTGAGCAAGATGTGGGGAAGATGTTTTAAATACATAAGTGTGGTAGGAAAAAAACATGTGATTTGCTGTTTGGCAGAACTGTGTTCCAATTCAGTCTTTGCCATTAACCAACTATATGGTTTGTGGCAAATTTCTTAATCTCTCTGAATCTCTGTTTTCCTCTTACGTAAAATGGAGTAATAATGAGTCACTCATGAAGTTATTGGGAAGAAGCACTGAGATACATGTGGAGTATTTACCACAGCATCCAGATCATAGAAGCAACTGAATGCATGTTAGTTCCCATCTCTCTTCCCTTCCCTGGAGCATGGTGGGAGGGAAAGCCTTCCACTGGCTTAGCTAACTATTTTAAAAACCCAGTGCAGAAAGCTTTCTAGGATCGGATTACCAGTTATTCTTTTCCTAAAAGGCAAGTCTTAAGTTACAGTTCTACTGTAAACATCTCCAAAACACTACAGGCAGAAAGATCAAGGAGATTTGCAGTTCTTAGAAGGATTCATGATATCCCCTGCAAGTTCATATTTCAAGGCTGATCTGCTGGTTTGATGGGATTCTGTCATCAGGAGTTTTCTTTCTCCATGTGGCTTCTTAGAAGATAATCTGACCTTCACAGTTTATTCCCCACAATTTGTCCCTTTGCACGGGTAGTATTTTCTATTACTTTGATATTTAGAGAACATTTCTATTCAGAATTCTTTATATGGGATGGAATTGGACTCTTCCATTAATGAAGAATTTTTTTTTTTTATTTAGTCAGAGCTTTTAACTTTTCACCCTCCTCTCTTCTATTCAGAATTCTTTATATGGGATGGAATTGGACTCTTCCATTAATGAAGAATTTTTTTTTTTTATTTAGTCAGAGCTTTTAACTCTTCATCCCTCCTCTCTTCCTAGTGCTAAAATCCTGCCTGCCTGTACTCCCAAGGTAAAAATGACTGCAAAGTTCAAGGTTGCTTTCAACAGATTACTATTCGTTTGATGCCATAGGGAGGCAGGATATAAATCTTTCAGAAGGAATGTGCCTTTATGTTGCACATGATCTATAAGTTTCTGGGCTTAAAAATTGTCATGAGACTAATAGTAATCAATCAATATTTAAGTATTTGTGATTAAGGGTGGTGCAAACATTACAAATGTTCACCCCAGTACTTTTCAGTGTTTCTACTTCGTAAAACAATAATTCATTAACAAGTAGAAACAAACTTAAAGTCCAGTCAATAAAGAATTAGTTAACAATTATGAAGTTCTATATAATAGAACACTAGCCATTAAAAATTAAGTTGAAATATATTTATTAACATATTTATGTATTAGTAATCTATACATGCCAAAAAATTATAAAATTATGTATTACACCACCCCATTTTGTTAAAAAATAAATTTACATACTTATGTATTATTTGTATATTATGGATATGCACTAAAATGTGAGTGATAGAATTACAGCTGATTTTTGTTTTCTTCTTTTGTCTTGAATATAGTTTTTATTTTTCTATAATAAATCCACATCAGTGACAAACATTTTTAAAGTTATTATTAAAATAATTATTTTCTGATCATCACACTAGGCTCAGTGGGATATAAAGAAAGCATAAAAAAGAATTTATGTGCTAGAAGAGGCAGCGAATTAGAACACCAGGCCTCAACTGGATGCTAGGATGCTTGCATCCGTAATAAACTCACCTCTCTGTGAGATAACCTTGGGCAAGCCTGATCTCTTTACTGTACATCACTCTTTCTACATGGAAAAGCTCGATCACAATCCACACCTCAGTATGATATCGCCGAGACTGGGTGCGTACCTCTTACATGCTCTGGGTCATGGGAAAAACCCGCACACTGTCAGCAGTCTGGATTTCCATTAGTGGTGTGAGCTATGGGTTTGTTGGAGTATTTATTTAGTATTTCTATTTATTTTGCTATTATTAGATTATGTTCTGGAAACTTTTCCATGCATCATGGAGAGAGGCTTCTCTGTGGGTAATCTTGAATTGGTAATCATTTCCATCAGGAGCAGAGAAGCTGTGTAGCTTTTTGCTTCTTGGTTAAGTTTGAGCAGATCTTTCATAAGTCTGTATTGTTTGGTTTGTAGTTTAGGCTTAAACAAAGCAAAATTTTACCTCTGACTATAGAACTGAATAATTTAGTGAAAGGGAAATTAAGACTTTGTAATGGTATTTAGACAATATGCAGCCCACTGAAGAGAAAATAGATTATAAACCAGAGAAGTACCAGAAAGTTGTGCAGGTTGGTCTTCAGCTTTTATAGAGTCTTTATTGCTTCTTTGTGAGATTATGGTTCTTACGCTTGAATCTTTGCAATGTCTAATGATATACTCATCTAATCATTTAAAAAGAACAGAGAGAAGGGGGATTGTGATCGTTTATTCAAATTAAATTTAACAGGATAATCTGACATTGGGCATTTAAATCAGAATAAATAACAATACTAATAAGTCTTACATGGGTTTCTGAGACTTTCTTCCTGATTAACCCCACAACATGCATGCTTCTACATCTGGCAGAAAACTGGAGTACTGAAAATCTTACTCTGAGGTTACAGATGACCAAGGTCAGGCGGCTAACCACGATCCATTTTCAATTCCCATTTAACCATTAATTACAGTAAGTATCCTTGATATAACATTCAGTGCAAGAAAAGCTCAAAAAGGAAATGTAACATACAATGTTCCTGAAAAGCCACTGCCTGGTTCCATTATCACCTTTATATGTGTTGCTCGCAGTAGCTATAGTAACTAGCATTTAAGACGCAAACACACACAATCAAAGTCCTAGGCTGATGTGACAGCTCTCATATGGCTTTGTTCCAAGTCTAAGATTTCCCTGCTCGCTTTTGCATCATATTTCACCTCCAAAGCCTCAAGTGACTAACTTACTGCTTGGGTATGGTAGGCTAAGGGGAAAAGGGGTGTCTAGGGACAGACTGCATTAGGGCCACCTGCCCTTCATAGAAAAAAAATATATGGATGTTCAGGGCAGTTAGTGAGACTCAGCCCCCTGTGTGTTCTGCTGGGAAAGAAAGAGGCTGGTCTGCGACAGCTGTTGCATTGTTGTGAGCAGTGCTTGTCCAGCCCCCTCGAGGAGCATAGCTGGGGTCAGGCCCTGTGTTGCCCGGCCACAAACTCACCATAACCTCACTTGGACAGGGGGTATGGCTTCTGATGTGAGACTGAAAAAGGACAGATGATTTTTCAAGGGTCGAATTCAAAGCAAAGAAAGAGGGATAGAGCAGGGGGGAAAAGGAAAGCTAAGCTAGAATAATACTGTGAAAAACATATTGGACTAGTGATTTTTTATTTGGATTAAAATACATTTTGGTTTATTGCATCTATTTTTTAGCAGATATGGGCAATGTGCTTAAACATGTGGTGAAAAATAAAAGTGGTTAATAAAAAACAATTCTATTTAGGCATTTATATTTTCAATATAAGGGATACTGACAACTGTATCCAAGACTGGCCCAGCATGCTAAAAGCACACTTTTCCGGCATTCCAGTAATAAAGAAAAATTAGGCCATTTCTCAAACAAGGGAAATTCAGACCCCAAATTACCTCTTTTGGAAGACTACAGATGATATTACTGTGCAGGGCACATTAACCTTAGCTGGGATATTTTTACACATATAAACTCTTAATGAAATGACAAACTAATAATTCCCAAGCATTTCTTTAAAGGAAGCTTATTATTTTGGTTAGCAAATGTGCCCAGGGGAAGTATTACATTAATAATACTTGCTTTTGACACAGTTGCTTTTTTTTTATGTAGTCAGGATGCTTTATGGTGGATCAGATCCACAAACTGAAAAGAGAAGGAATACACTTTAGCTTTTATGACTTACTCTGTCGAAAGAATTCTCTTAAGAAGCACAAAAATAAAGCCCTGTCTCATGCCTGAGGGAAAGGTTAAATGATTCATGGCTTGAGAAACATGAAGAAAGTTTATAACAAATGTGAGTTTATAATTAATTGGATGTGAGAAAACTACACAATATTGTTTTGCTAATGAAGATTATAATTGTGTAATCTGGCCTTGGACCTACCCAAATGAGGTTGGAACTAAATGCAATGATCTGGAGTTATA
>NW_006442109.1:475238-480275 GCF_000325575.1 Pteropus alecto | reverse complement strand
TATATATATATATATAAATAATTATGACCAATAACACAAATGCTTCATTTCCTCAAGTCCTTGGGTTTAGTTACATCTCTGACACTGCTAGGTGGAGAGACAGTTTGTGGAAAAGAGTTCTATAACTTTCCTGCATGTCTGAAGTATATGATATTTAAGCCTGAAAAGCTCATTTATTAGTTTAGTTCCATGGTCAGTGTCCATGCGAGGGGTGGGCAAGGAGAGGGAACTAGGAGTCCCGTTCTGTTTATCTTATCGGCCTTTAGTGCTAAGCTCAAAGGAAAAATAGCATCGGTTAAAGAGGTACAGCTGTTGGAATCCTTTTTTATTTTGGTCAGTTGGCCAACAAATACAATGTGATTTCTTAATGCAAAGGGACAGATGTCATGTCATCCAGCCTTTTGCAAAAGAAGGGTATGTCTTAATGATTGCTATAACTAAGAATCGTGCTGATAATTACATAGTTGACATTTATAAGACATTATGCCCTGAGAAGTTCACACATTCAAGGGAGACATAAGGGTGCTGGGTGGGATGGGGAGGGCTTCATCCCATCAGTGTACCAAAAGTCCCACCAAAACCAACACCCTACCTGTCTTCATCCCCCAGAGACACTCCAGAGCATAGGCTTAGGGAGACCAGAGAGACCCGATTTCAAATACAGATGTGTGATCTTGGGCAAATTACTTCATCTCTCTGAGCTTCAACTTCTTATCTATATAAATCAGTGGATTGTTTTGAGAAATAAACACCAAGTGCCACTTAACACAGTGCCAGGTACATGTTAGGCCTTCTCTCTCCCTCATCAATCTTTCTCTCTTGCCATTTATTTCTCTGCTTTAAACACACACAGCAATAGGAAGGCTGTTCTTTAATACCTTCATTGGCTCAGCAATTTATCAGTTGTTGGTTTTCCAATTATTCTTAAAAAAAAAAAAATGAGAAAAGCAGAATGGCATAGAGTCATTATGAGGATTAAAAGAAGTAATGTATATAAAGTGCACGTTGGAGGTGGGCATTTGTATGTTCATTCTTTCCACAAAAACTTGTTGTATGTGATCGTGCCAGGAGCAGGACCCAGACTTGTTCCCAATCTATGTGGGGTGTTATAGAGCAGCAGTCCCCAGCCTTTTTGGCACCAGGGACCGGTGCTCCTATGAGAATCTAATGCCTGATGATCTGAGGTGGAGCTGAGGTTGTGATGCTAGCACTGGGGGGCGGCTGCAAATACAGGTGAAGCTTCACTTGCTGTTCACTATTTGCCGCTGCTCACCTCCTGCGGCCTGGTTCCCAACAGGCCATGGACAGGTACTGGTCGGCGGCCCAGGGGTTGGGGACCTTTGTTATAAAGCTAAGGGAAAGTACCGGGCAGGATGGGACACCAAAACTACTTTCAGAAAAGGGTTTTTGAAATACTTGGGTTGAATCTTGAAAGAAAAGAGGGAGACCACCAGATTGAGAGTAGGGGAGAGTGGGGAGGGTGTATTAGAAAGGGGGGGAGTGGTGAGAGAAGAAGTGCCAGGTAAATGCAACACACCTAAAGCTTCCAAGGCACTTTTCAGTTACCCACTCTTAAATGTGAGAGGCCTGGGGTTGCCATTGACTGAGGAAACCTCCTAATGAGAAAATAAAAGCTTGAATCCCAAACTAAAAAAAAAAAAAAAAAAAATACAATATGTGTACAATAATTCAAGGAGTACTCTCTTTTCAATATCAGTATTAATATCATTGTCGAGATTGGGGAAAACACCATACTCATGAAACAAAAACAAAATGATATAAAAAAAATTAAAGAATAACAACAACAACAACCTCTTGGAAACAAAAATCTTGAAAGTAAGATCAAGGCAGTTGAGACAGAGAAAAAAAACTAAGGTGTTAAAAGATAAAATATTCTGACTTTCAAGATGGACAAAGCTGAAACCTACTATGTTATAGAGTTTCATTTTCTCTCTAAAATTCTAAACACTAGAATTATTTCTAACACCCAAAATAACTGACTTTGAAATAACTGATGATACCCTAAGGATGAGGGGGTGCTGAGAAGAATTAAAGGATTTAATTACTATTTTGCAGTTTAGAGAGGAAAATTGCTGTCTCCCATCCTGTGAGTGCTGTTGGTCACAAAAGAATGTGGTGAAAAGTGGTAAGGCTGTGTTTCTAATGACTCATCTATCAAAGAATAATTTTTGCAAGAGGATAAAATAATGACTTTTATACAAATATAAAATAAACATATGTGAAAAGTTTTATATAACTCACTCATAATGAAGGAACCAGTAGGATATTACAATTGGTTCAGAAAAGAATTCTTAAGTACTACACATTTAGGAAAAGAATGCTGGAATGAATTTGAAGAACAAAATGTAAAAAGTGAATTTGAGTTGCCTTCGTTTTTAATAACTCAGTCTGAAAAGAAGGTATGAAATGTGTTAAAAATCTTAGTAGTATTTGCTCAGTTTTGATGGCTTTGCTTTTTGTTTTGTTTTGTTTTGTTTACTGGTTAATGCCTTCGCCTACAACATAAAGGGTTATTCTTTAAGTGAAATCTACCCAGGTAGCAAAAATTCTGTCTCTTATCAGAAAAACTGTGCTCCGTATTGACTATATTAAGAAAATAAAAAGGGTCCCCTCATTTATGATAGAGTTGTGGTTCTTTATAATTGTGTTGTTTTTATGTTTTTTTATATTTCATAAATTATTTTTATTAGAATAATTTCCAACTTTTTTTTATTAGTTTCAAGTATACAGTACATTGGTTAGACATTTATATAGTTTATGAAACTAGCCTACTGATTACTCTATCTTCTCTCTGGCTCTACACTTAGCCATTACCTTACTGCTGTCTCCATTCTCTATGCTGCGCTCCCCATCCCCGTAACCCTCTATCAACTAGGAATTTGTACTTCTTTAACCCTTCACTGCTTTCTACCAGTTATGTTTATTTTTAAATGCCTTGTTGCCACTTTGATTAAATAGGTAACCGAGTGCCATTTCACAGACACCCATGATCCCATCTTAATCGAGTATCTAAACCTCCTCTGACAAAATTTTGATTTTTGTCTTCACAGAAAGTGGGCTGGCCATTATTAAACTTGTTAATTAGGTGAATTCTCCTTTACCTCTTTCTTATTACATTCTAGTTTCTATTTTTTTCACAGCCCCTTTCAAGAACCCACCACCAGGAAGTGCACTTCCAATTGACCAAGCTATTCCCTTAGCCAGGCAAAAGTAATGCTGAAGATTGTCCCTTCTCCTAACTCTTCCATCAAAACCCACCTGCCCTGTATCTCCTGCCCTAGAATCCCTGCTGTTTTAATCTGATGAACTATTTCATGGCAAGGGATTAGCAATGTCCTTTCTCAGATATCATTTGCATTTCGGCAGAAGAAAACATTAAGATATATTTAAATATTGGAGTACAATTTGAGCACTGTTTTGTTTTGGGCACGATGCTCTACCTACATCATCAGACATGGTTAATTCCTACACCCAGGAAGCTTACATTCTATTAAATTAAGTCAATATGGAAAGTGCTATAGTAAAGTTATATATAAAAAGTCCCAGAAACGCTCACCTTTATATTCAACTAATTTTTAGGAAGGGTGCCAAGACAATTCAATGGGGGGAAAGAATAGTCTTTTCAATAAATGGTACTGAGACAACTGGATATTTACATATAAAGGAATTAAGCTGGACCTCTACCTTTCACCATATACAGAAATAAACTGAAAATGGATCAAAGATCTAACTGCAAGAGCAAACTATAAAACTCAGAAGAAAATGTAGGAACAAATCTTGGCTACCTGGATTAAGCAATGCTGTCTTAGATACAGTAGCAAAAGTACAAGCAACCAAAGAAAAAAATAGAGAAGTTGGACTTCATCAAAATCTTTAAAAACTTATGTGCTACAAACAACACCACCAAGAAAGGGAGAAGAGAACACACAAAATGGAAGCAAATGCTTGTAAATCATATCTCTGGTGGGAGACTTGTATCTAACATACATAAAAAACTCATAAATAGACATTTCTCCAAAGAAGATATACAAATGGCTAATAAGCACATGAAAAGATATTCGACTTGTTTCGTCATTAGGAAAATGCAAATCAAAATCACAATTTGATACCTCATCACACAAACTAGGATAGTATAATTAAAAAGACAGGTAATAACAACTGTTGGGGAGGATGTAGAAAAATTTGAACCTTCATACACTGTTGGTGGGAATATAAAATGGTATGGCTATAAGTTTTTGGAAAACACTTTTATAGTTCCTCAAAATATTAAACATAGAGTTACTATACGACTCAGAAATTCTACTCCTAGGTATATACCTAAGAGAACTGAAAAATACATAGAAACTTGTATGTACATGAATGTTTATACCGGCATTGTTCATAATAGCTAAAAAGTAGAAACAACCCAAATGTCCGTCAACTGATGAATGGAAAACAAAATGTGGCATATTCATATAGTGGAATGTTATTTGACCGTAAAAAGGAATGAAGTACTGATATAGATGTTACAACATAAATAAACCTTAAAAATATTATACTAAGTGAAAGAAGCCAGTCACAAATATCATATATTGTATGATTCCATTTATGTGAAATGTCCAGAATAGGCAAAATCATAGAGAAAGAAAGTAGAAAGTAGACTGCTAATGGATATAGAGTTTCTTTTAGGGTTGATGAAATGTTCTAAAATCAGATTGCAGTGATGGTTATATAACTCTGGAAATATTCTAAAAACCACTGAACTTGACACTTTAAATTAGTGAATTTTATGGTATGTGAAATACATCTTAATATAGCTATATATTTTTTAAAAGTCCCAGAAACATAGAGTAAGTTTGAATGAGAAGGGGAAAGCTTTATGAAGAAAATGACATTTGGTCTATGGATTAAAGGATGAGGAGTAGTTCTCCACATAGAGAAAGGTGAAAGGACTTTTCAGCCAGAGGGAAAGCTAGGAATTGTGAACTACATTGTATTTGAAAGATGTGTGGCCAGTGCATGCCTAGGAAGAAGTTA
>NW_006442109.1:453808-475182 GCF_000325575.1 Pteropus alecto | reverse complement strand
AGCGATCGAAAGAGAGTAAAGTAAAAGTGATGAAGAGATTGTTCACAGAGGTGTGGCCAGAGTTAAGGGAACACAAAAAGGATGGTGACACTCTCCTGGGACCAGCACCAGAAAGTCATTATGGCATCTAATGGAGGGGAAAATGACCAGAACTCAGTGAGAGCTACAGCTATAGGAAAGAACCCAGGCAATTTGGACTTCAGGTAGAGGAATGCGGCTACTGCCAAACCTTGAAGGAAAGAAGTCCAAAACAAAGGGAGAATACACTGTGACTTCTCCCTCTTCCCACTCTCCAGGCTTCTGTCAGCTGAGCCAGAAGGCACAGAACACAGAACCTGTTGACATAGTCCATACAGGTCAGCTTCCTGGGGCAGAGAGCTGGGCTAAGTGTGAAGAGTGAGCCCGGAGAGGAAGCAGCTCAAGGCCAGATTATAAAAGACTTATGTGCCTTGCCAAGCGGTCTGGACTTTGTCCTGTAGACAGGAGAAAGCCATAAAGCGGCTTAAGTAGGGAAGTGATTGCAATGTGATGGTTTGGAGGGAGAGAACCTAAAACTTGTTCTCAAAGTGTGGTCCCCAAACCAACAGCCATCCGCATCACCTGGAAACTTGTCAGAAAAGCAAATTCTCAGGTCCCCTCACAGACCCACTGAATCAGCAATTATAGGAGAGGGGCCCAGCAATCTGTATTTTAACAAGCGCACCTTCAGGTGATTCTGGTGTGTGTTGAAGTAGGAGAACCACTGGCCTAGAACATTACTCCTGAATCACAGGCTCAGCCACAAAGCACACCTGTTTTAAATAAGAGTGCAGTTTGGCCTAAGCAGGGCCACCACTTATGACTGTACAGGTTGGCAATACACACTTCTGGAGGGCGCCGTTCAGACAGACTATCATGGTTCTGTTAGCTAAGGGTTAGAGAGGGTGGAGGAAATACTACGGGCCCACACATTAACCTTACTGGTTAAGACCTCCAAGAGCAGCCTCACTTATAGGGGAGAATGGGTAACAATCCTGTATGTCAGGATGATGCAAATGTTCAATCCTAGAATAAATGGATATTTCTTGAAAGAACATATTTTTTTCCTCTTGGGAAGGAACTGTGTATGAAGGATTGCTTCTCTCATGAAGGAACCAGATAGATTCTCTTTTGAAAGTAATCATATTTGGAAACAATCTAAATACTGTATTCAAAAATAGGAGATTGGCTAAGCAAATGATAGTACATCCTCAAATGTAATACTAAATAGCATTATAACTGATGATTCATAAGAACATTTAATATTATTAAAATTTTTAAAATTACAATAGTATATTCTATGATTCTATTTTTTGAAATTGCATAAACATTATATATGCATTGAAATAATCTGGAGGGATATACTTCAAAATATTAATAATTATTATCTCTGGGTGATAAATTACATGGGTTTTACTTTCTTCTTTTAATTTGTATTTCAACAATTTTTCATAATGAACATGCCTTTTGATATAAGAAATACAAGTTATTATTTAAAAGAGAAGGCAGAAAATATAATGGAAATATGTTAATATTTAATTACTTAAAATTTAAAGAATATGTGCAATAGCTAAATTATTATTTTTAAAATTTATTATTATTTTTTTATGGCGACATTGGTTAACGAAATTCAGTAAGTTTCAGCTGTACATTTTAACAGTAAGGCATATATATATTTGCATTGTGTGTTCACCTCCCATTATTAGATTTCTTTCTGTCACCACATATTTGACCCCTGTCCCCCATTTACCACCCCATTTACCACCTCATTTACCACCCCTCCCCCACAATAGTTAAATTACTGTAAACAAAGTTAAAAGAGATGTAAAACTGGGAAGATATTTGTAAATTATATGACAATGGGTTAATAAGATAAAGAATACCCCAATATAAAAGTTGGCTAAAGTCATAAACCGCTTTCTATAAAAGAAGAAATATGAACATATAATATAAACATATATATTTAACTTTGCCCACTAATCAAAAAAATTAAAAATTAAAACAAGGTACACTTTTTGCTTTTCTGGTTGGCAAGATTAAAATGAATAATCCAGAGTTTTGTGATAGTGTGGGAATGGATATATTATCATAGTTTTGACAAGAATATAAATAGTTATAAAATTTTTAAATGGAAATTTCAAAATGTGTTCTGAAAGCTCTAAAATATAGCCTTTGACCAGATAGGATTTTTTAATGAGAATATAATTAGATAATTGTACATCAGTGTATGTTCAGTTACCAAACATTGAAAAGATGCTTAACCTCACTAATAATCTGAGAAACCCAAATTAAAAGAATATGTTATCATATATCCATGAGACTGTCAAAATTAAAATTTTTTTTTCCAATATCAAGCATGGTTAAGGTTCTGAAAATACAGATGGGTATTGCTGGTAGGAAGCTAATTTGATATACCCACTTTGGGAGAAAAATTCGATACTGCCTATTTTTTAAAAATACTATGCTTACTTTGTGACCCAATGATTATACTTTTTAGTATCTAACCTAGAGAAAAGGGTACACATCCATAAAGAGAGGTACATAGGACATGCATGTTCACAAATTACTCGTGATAGACAAGAAAAAAAAAACAAAAACAAAAACGAAGGGAACAGCCTAAATTTCCTTATGTAGGAAGCAGATAAATGAGATAGTAAACTCATAACATGGAGGAATAAATTATATGTAACTACATGGGAACAGATGTCAAAAACATATTGCTGAATGAGAAAAGCAAACTGTAGAATGATATATGCTGAATAAATTATTTATGTAATAACATAAGATGTTACTAAATGTTTTGATACATGTATCATGTATGTTATGTATTGTAATATGCACCAAAGTCATCATAGTTATTTGCTCTGCAGAGGAAGGAGGGCCCCAGATTGGAAGGTGGTAGCTAAAGGGAATTTTTATTTGGAACAGTTTCCTTTTTTTTTAACAGAAGAATATTTGTATACTCTGAATATTTATATACATGGAAAGGCTGGGAAATGATGTGTTGAAACATTAATCATAGTTAATTCTGAGCAGTGGAAAATGGATGTTAGTTTCTGCTTTTGATATTTTTATTTATTAAAAATTTAAGGTCTTCTTCTTCAAAAAAAAAAGTACATAAAGAGCTTTTACCATAGTTTTGTTAAAAAGAAGGAGAAGGATGGCGTGGGGTGGGGGAGGGAGGAGGAGGAAGAAAGAAAAGAAAATCTCTAAAGCTACAATTATATGACATTCTAAAAAATTAAAACTGTGGAGACAGTAAAAGATCAGTGGCTCCTAGGGATTGAGAGAGAGAGAGATGACTAGAAGGACACAGAGGATTTTTAGGGCAGTGAAACTACTCTGTACGATACTGTTATAGTGGATACATGTCATTATATTTACAACACCAAATGTAAACCCTAATGTAAACTATGGACTATGGGTGATCATGATGTGTCAGTGCAGGTTCCTCAGTTGTAACAAATGTACCACTCTGGGGAGGAATGTTGATAAAGGGGGAAGCTATGCATGTGTGGAAGCAGAGGATATATGGAAAATATGTGTACCTTCCTCTCAATTTCTAAAACTGCTCTAAAAAAATAAAGTCTATTAAAAAATGTTTTTAAAGTTCCAACATAGAAACTTGATGAAATTATGGTATACCATAGAAGAAACTATCATTAAAAACAATAATAATGGATAAAGACATGTTTAAACTTACAACGAAGTATAAGATTTTTTAAAAAGGCAGATACAAACGAAATATGTTAGGAATCCATTTTGTTAAAAAGAAGCTAATATTTCCAAATGATGAATCTGCAGGTAACTTTCTTTCCATTTATCCCTATTTTCTCATCTATCTAAAGAGAGCCTTGCTGATTAAATTTTATTACTTAATTAATAATTTAAATAATAAAGTAATAAAATAAGTAATAAAATTGATTTTTTTAAAAGTCTAGCAAAGGTAAGAAAGTTAATGGCAAACCCACTATCACCCTATTCGATTTTTATTTAGCTTACATACATGCCTTTTAGTATCTTTTTCTTAAAAACTGCCTAACAGTTTCTTTTCCCAAAATCAACACTCAGAATTTCATGCTGCTAAGGGAAACTTTATGATGGGCAAAGAGGATTTGAAATATAATTTCATATTAAAGTGCAAGTGATTTACTATGTTACCTCCTAATGCAGGACAGCTAAGGACACAGCCATGAGCTCCATGTACAGGAACCTGAGTTCTAGTACCCACTAATATTTCCAAACTGTAGAGAGCCAAGCCACCTGACTTAGAATTACCTGGAATGTTTGTTAAAAATGAAACTCCGCTCAAGGCCTAAAGCCTCCAGGCCAGAGGCTTTAACATCAGCGGTAACAAAAATCCTCAAAATTTCTTATGTAAGCTAAAATTTGAAAGTCTTTGCCAGAGATTAACCCCCAAATCACTGTGATATTCCAGAAATTTGGATTCTTCATCAAAGTGCCAGTCCTACCAGATTGAAGATAACATGCAACAGCGCCCTTCAGCTTGCTTTGAGAAGTCCACACCAAAGAGGTGGAGACTATTGTTATCAGTTACATTCTCTTTTGGGCAGAGCCTTGGCATTTCAAAGAAGACCAGAGACAGAAGGAAAGGCTTCCAGAGTGAATTATCTTTAGGTAGTCCCAGATAGGAAAGAGCATGAGTCAGGGAATTCCTGTGGATTCAAACCAAAGAGGAGACTGTGCAAAAAGCCCAGAGCCAGGCCTATCACATAGGTGATGAGCAGGAAAGGAGATAACATCGAACTCCCTAGGATGCAGGGAATGCTCCTGGCACATCACAAAGGAAGTCTGCTTTTGACAAAGGACCCTCTTCCATTCCTATGTATCTCAGGATGATAACAAGCATTGCTAAACTGCTCCTTGGAAAACTTTAAAAATGATTTACCCTATACCTTCCCTGCTTCCAACAATTTCTAATTATAGGAGGTGGAGATAGAACAAGAAAGCCAAGTATCTCTGCCTCAGTAAATGTGAGCTTCAGTACACATGAGACACCTCCTGGAGTGGAATATTCTAGACCTACACTGTCCTCTATGTGGCCACTGGCCAGGTGTGGTTATTGAGCACTTGAAATCTGGCTAGTCTGAAATGAGATGTGCTATAAGTGTAGAATACACACTGATTTTGAAGACAATGTAAGAACAAGAATGTAAACGAGTGAATTTTTACTTGATTAAATGTCGACAAGATATTTTGGATATAGTTGGTTAAATAAAATATATAATTAAAATCGATTTCACTTGTTTCTTTGTATTTTTTCTAGAACATCTTAAAATACATGTGTGGCTTGTAATATATTCCTATCAGACCGCAGCACTCGAGAACAGCAAGGTAAGCAGGACACATAAGTGACAAGTAGTCTACTGCTTTTCAACCTCGCCTAAACAGAAGCACAGTTTCCATTTGAAAAATGCCTCTCACTCAAATCTGACCTTCGCTCAAATCGCTGAAGTTTCTCCCCCTTTTTCTGGTGACGTTCCCTGTGGTGAAATAAGGGCTGCACTCTTGCTTTTATTCTTTAATCTCTCAGTTCCTCCATGTCAGGAACCATGTTGCTATCTCTGTTTTACATGGCTCCTCACCCGCTGTGAATGCAAGATAAAGGCGACCCACAAAGATTAACCATCCCTGCAAGCTTCCTTCTGTTTATGCCAAATGGTTGCTCATTAATGGATTTGAGGTGGTTCATTAGTGTTTGGGTGTATAGATGAGCATCTATAGCCAATTGGTGAGTATTTATAACTAATGAGTAAAGGCTGATGGAGAGATGACAATAGAGAGTTCTGATTAATTCTGAACAATAGATCAAAAGGCAATTCAAGCACCAGAGGACACTTGTTTTGTGCAAAGCATAGAGGCGTGACTAGGAAAAAAGGAAACAATGAGGTTAGAATTGTAAATAGAATATACATTTAATAATCATATCAGGAAGACCTTGGTCTGAGAAGGGAATAGCTGGGCAAAAGGAATTTTGGATGTGAGTTTAGATTTTTGAGCTGAGGCATGTCTCTTAAACTAGGCAAAGCTAGAATCAGTTGCAGCTCTTTGTGTGTTTAATTCCACACTGAGCTCTTACAAAATGATATTGTGAATGCATGCATACATCTTCATCCTACTCCAGCGCATGCACACACACCCACACACACTCACACGCACACACACTTGCTCACACACTTCACCTCATACCATTCCCCTCCATGGCTGGAAGCTCCACTGTTCCCATAAAACCCCTCATGGGAAATGTGGACATTTTCAAGTATGAATCTGAAAACATTTATGGGATTGCAATGTTTAATTTTCAAATATTTGTTATTCTGGGGCTGCTTGTACCAGTGAGCAATGACCAAAACAAGGATTAACTAAAATCCAGCTTTGGCCAGATCAGGAAAATCTGTGGGTCAAAGGGAGGAGTTTGTGAAAATCACAGACACATTTTAAAGGATTAAGCAACTCGCTTGCAGTGTGCTTTTGTGGGACCTGCCCCATTTCTTACTATTCTAATACTCTCCCCAATTCCTACCCTTCTTGGTTTTTTGTATTGTTTGTTATTTTTTTAAATGTTACAATAAACTGCCAATTAGGGATAACTTATGTTTTCAAGATTCCCTCCTAAAAACTCAAGTGATTCTAGAAAATTAGGGACTATCAGTTATTCATTCACATGTTTGTGCAAACTTGTTTAATGACACCTGAGACCATCTGTGTTGGAAAAGCAGATGGAAGGGCTGTGACTAAGGGGCGGAGGAAGCAAGAAATTTTTGGAACTCGGAGCACTTTAGGAATTCAGAGAGACCTTTGAATGTACCATGGTGGAGAACACAAAATGCCATGAGTGAATGGGAGCCTGGTGAGAAGGAATATCAGATACTGAGAGGAAGGCATGAAGTGAGGTGAATGGATGGATGACGACATACTTCGCCGGTTTAGATTTTTCTAGAGCACCATCCATTTGCTCAGAAGAAGGAAAAGTTATGCTCTCCTTTATTCCTGCAAAGACGGCCACCTTCTCCTATCATTCAGACTTCAAGCTAACAAGATTAATGCTATGACTAACTATTCTGAGATGTATTTGCTCTTTTGGTCTAGCCTGGGACACCTGATCACCATTTATAACATTAATTTTTTTAAAAAAGAAAAAAAACAAGTATTCTCTAATGTAAGCAGGTGAAATGGGCATAAAATGGACTTTTGGAACAAAATTATTCTTAAGATATAACTTACCCATAAATATACTTTAAATAATAGCTTTATGCTTCTAATAAAGTTGTCTTTATTACTTTTGAGATGATTAACCTAATTCCAGAAAAAAGAATCATCCTTTTTATGAAAAAAATTTCATTTCATTAAAAATTCTCCACATTGTCTTTTTAAGATTATTTTTATCATTATTTTGCAGATTTGTGGAAACGTTTTTAAGAACAGCATTTGTGAGGCTCTGTTCTAAGCTGCGGTGTAGTCATAGCCTAAGTACCAGTACAGTTATTCCAGAATTCTCTCTGCATTCCATCTGATACTTACAGCAGCCCCAAGCTGACTTCCTTCTTTTCTTGGATCAAAACCACTACTCCCGGCTAAACTTATCCCCAACTCAAGTTCTTCTTTACTGTTTGAGGGACAATGCTCACCTCCCTCAACCAAATAAGGCTCTTCTCTGCTCTGAATCTGATGCCACACTTCTGCCCAAATTGAGTAAAATGATACATGTTCTCCATTTCCAGAGCCCAACAGCAGAACGAAGTCACAAGAGAAAAATACAGAGCATTGCAGAACGGTTAGAGGAAGGTTGTTCTCTTCTATTACAAATGCAGGAAATGGAGGATGACAGTATGTTTAACAACTGGATCTGTGCAGGAAGCCCTAATCTGTAGCATTTGCAAATTTCCATGGTGCAAGTACTCTCACCATGATTGATTTTGAGCTGCCAATGTGATATCTCTGACTATGGAGTTGGGAAGAGATGTGCAGCAGTACACCACAACATAGAATTTCCACCATCCCTGTTCAGATGGAATCTAAGATCATAGATAATAGTAAAATGTAGTAACAATTAACAAGTAATGAGTTTTGAGTAGTTATCACTTTTGTTTTAACTTATTTAGCTGTAAGTTTACATAATTTAATTTTCAATATTAACTGTGTTTAATAACTGGCTCACAAATTTCTAAAATCTAACAGTGAGTTTGTGAGGCAGTGCCATGGGGCTCCAGCATATCACTGATGTAGATCTGCCCTGAGCAGGGGACTCTTACTTGTATGTCTCAAGTAGGGATGTGCAGAGTGAATATTCTTCCTGAAATGATGGCTGTAGGGATCAGCTATCAGAGTATTAGCGATACAGTCAAACTTATTTAAAATCATATATTCATCTTAGATACACTTGGGTTTTCTTTGGACATTCCCATCCTAGTATTGACTGTACTCAAAGCTACTCAACTTGCAAATTCTAGTGGGCTTATAGCCTGAGGTGATATAGGTTCCAGCATAGTTAACATACATGCATGTCAAGAGGGAGATGACCCTGTTATTTAGAATCACTGTTCCACATGAGTGAAAAGTTAGAATCACTGCTCCACATGAGTGAAGAGTAACAGGTTTATATTTTACTTGCTTTAACTATGTTTAGATTCAAATGAGTATAATTTCCTAAAACAATAACATAAATCCCAGAGAAGAAAACCTGTCACTTGCAGGAAAGCAAAGCCAGAATAAAGCACTTTAACTGGGTGGCTAGTCTTCTGACAACCCAAAATATTATTTTAAGAGCTTGAGACACAGGGAGAGGGCACAGACAACCCAAGAGAAAAGGTTACAATCACAGTTTGGTGAAGAGAAAATACTCCCACAAAGATAATATGCCATGACATATTGTATTGAAGTGTGGCTTTCCATGAGAAATTCCACATCACAAGGTTCTCATGTAATGCAGGACTAGTTGTCCCTAATCTCCAAATCCAGCGTCTAAGTGCTAACACAACCTGCTGTGAAACAAGGCTCTTACATAAATCCTACATGTTGTAATATTTCAGCTACAAAGGAGAATATATCTGCCAGGATAGTTCGCAATGAGGAAAGTTACAGAAAATGTAAACAGAATTCTTTCTCTACATGGAATGCCCAGACCATTTTTTTTACTCGTAGACAAGGTTTTGCCACATGTGCCCATTTTAGGGTTAAAGAGCCCATACAGAGATTTGACATTTAAAGAGAAAAAGAAAATAAAAATCGTATGACACACTCAGTAGGGAATATTTTGAAAGCTAACTTGGGGTAGTTTGTCTAAAATATATGGCCAGAGAATTTTTACCGATGGAAGGTCGGAAGAGTCTTCATCTGGCAATTCCTGATTAAGAGTGACAGGACTGTGTACCTGGAAGCGAGCCTTCAGTCTTCAATACCAGAAATGGTCAGCATCGAGGCTGCCGTGCCATGCAGGAAGCACTCTGCATTTTCTGTTTCTATCATTCTTGATAAGTTTCAGATTGCTATCTTCAATTTTTAGATCCAATATTTATTTCCTAATCAGCTGTTCTACTGCTTTAGAATGTATGTGACTAAATTGATTGGGTCAGAATGCTACAAAGTCCTCTCCCTCGGGAAGAACCCATTTACTGTTAAGACCCTGATAGATTTACTGGCTTTGCCAGACACTTCTTGGGAGTGGCTGCCAAATTCACAATACTTTTTCCTTTCTGGAAAGACTCCCACACAAAGATAGGTCCTGAGTGATCGTATCTGAGCCACACGATCTTGTAATCTTTGCTACAGACAAGTGGTTCAAGAACTTTCCTGTGTCAGAATTAACTACAGGACTTGTTAAAACACCGACTGTGGGACCCGGCCCTACAGTTTCCTTTCCAGTAGGCCTATGGGTGGGGTTCAAGTGTTTGCATTTCAAACAAGTTCCCAGGTGATATTGATGCTGTTGGTCTAGCATCCACACTTTAAGAACCACTACTATGGATAATTAGTCAAGGATAGTTACTCTAAGATAGGGCAATCAGCTTTTCTCAGAAAATCTATTTAAATTTATTTTCCAATTATGGTTGACATATGATGTTATATTGGTGTTGGGTGTACAACATAGTGATTATGTTAGGTAGCTAGTCAGTCAAGAGCAAAAAGAAGAACAAAGGCAAGGGGCCCAGCCTGGAGACCGCCCAAAGAATACCCTAATGGTAGACATTTGTATACCTTATGAAGTGGTCACCCTGATAAGTCTAGTACCCATCTGTACACCATATGTAGAGACAGACACGGAGACGGAGGGCTATTAGAGTAATACTCTGGAGGGAAGGTCCAAAAACCACCACCATTTAGGTTCCGAAGAGCTGGTCTGGTTCGTGTTCTTAGGTGGAGCGTTGGTTGCTCAATTTTTAAAATAAGTCCTATTACTTTTGTTTTATTTTATATAAACTGGACATAGAAAATTTCTGTTGCCTGTCCCTAAAAGAACTTGAACTAAGACATGAGTGTATCAGCTAAATATTCCACCACGGAAACAAAAAACACTCTAGGTATTTAAAACAGAGATAATCTGGAATTGATCTCAATAGTGATAGAAAATCTGAGAAGACAAACATGCAGTGAGAGATTAGCAACAGCAGGACACGACCTCCATCCTTAGGCTGGAGGGACAAAGGAAGAAGGTGGTATTAACAGAGGCTGGAGTGATCTGGAAGACGATGGAACCACAACAGACCTGTCCAACAGAAGAAATGCTGCTGATGCTGTCAGAAACAGCACCCAGTGCAATTGAGGAGGTGGAAAAATACCCTGGCTTCTCCCTTCCTCCTGCCTCCAATCTCCCAGCAGTCTTCTCCATACTGAGGAACTTGGGGAAGACCACCTGTGATGCTAAGGACAGCTTGAGGCACTGCAGAAGGATGAGGTATGGATCTGAAAACAAGTCAATAACCAGCACTGTTCAACTTGGATTGCTCATTTTTTTCTTCAAAATACATTTTGCCTACTACGAATTAGTGAGATGATATGTGCACGCCATATAATATCTCATAGTTTCTTAAGAATAAGATTTTTTAAAAATTTAAATAGGCTTTTATTAACTTGTTCCATAATTAAGGTTGACATTTCTGAAATAATCTTTAAGGGGAAAATTGCAAATGATAACAAGATTTAGCATTTGAATACTTCTTTCCCATTTGAAAAGTGTTTTTATATGTCTCATCTAATTTAATCCTCAAAATCCTTGTGAAGGTTTTATTACTAGCCTCATTTTTAAAATAAGGAAATTGAGGCTCAGAGAGAATAAGCAAAGTCACATTGATCAAAAGTGGTAAAAAATGGCATGATCCCAAAGCCAGGCTCAAGCACACAACCTCAACTGTTGCAAAACACCGAGCTATTGTGTGAAAACACGTGCAAGGCTACAAACTTAAAATTGTTTCTCTGTTGATATCTCATTTCTTCCTTTATCTAAAACCCAACAGCCAGAGTAAAACCTTGTAACCAGAACTGAGAGATTATTTCAAATCGGCAAAATACCCCATGACATCTTTCCTCCTCCTCTACCTGCAGAAGTCAATTAAATATGTCCTCAGTGGTCCCACAGGTTCCTAATTAATAGGCAATAATTATGGGACAAGAGAAGGCCTTTCACATAAAATCATTCTAGAACAGTAGCAGTCATTTAAAAAGAAAAAAGTAAAAACACTCTTTGACTGAGAATATAAATTAAGCTAGACAGAGTGGGTATTTTTGATGGCTTATGAGTCTACTTAGTTACCTAGAAAGAATTAAATATAAACACACAATGGGAGCAAGAGCGAGAGAGTTCTCTTCTGTCTCCATAGAAATTAAGCTTCTTCTGGACTCAGGTCTACAAGACTGCATTTGTGATGTTGAAGAGCCATCTTTGTTTCCCCTGGTTACCAGTGAAATAGTGTGCAGGGATCAGTTCAAATCCATCACACTTATAGCAAAATGCTTCCAAACACAATGCCTTGCTTTCAGTATTTATTATCTATATTTATAGCTGTTTAATAGAAAAGATAGATCACACATGCACACCCATACATTCCTGTGTTTATACTCTACTGTGTATGATGTTCTTCATACCTGGAAATGAGCTTTGTAACATGACACATCCCTATAATATTAATTACTAAAGAGAACATTTTTTTTTTCCAGGCAGACTCCATCTTCTCCTTCACTGCTAAAGACCCAAGAAAACTTGCTGTAAGGTGATTTGTCCTATAAAGTTATTCCTCAGAATGTGCTTCAAAAATATGCTTTTATCTATAAGGATAAAAAAAAAGCATAAGCCCTACCTTATGGAGAATCTCCATAGCCAATTTGACTCAATAAATTTCAAGCGCACTGATTATATTTCCATCTACAAACTTTACAGTTATAAAACTAGGAGACCTTTTAGAATCATCACAGGTCAAGTTTCTTTCCGAATATTTTTTCACAATGGGCTGCAATAAACTGAGCCTACCCATTAGCTAGAATATCATTTATTGTACTCTTTATCTCATGGTCAATGGAAAATTTGTTTTGTCTGGGTTCCATTAAAGACAATATTTGGAATGGATGAAATAGCTCAGAACAGGAGAGCAACATTCAAAGTTACCTTCAGTGAATAAAAATGTGTCTGGTATATAAAAAATAGGCTTGTTAAAAGAAATCAAAATTCAGCATTAAAATACCTCTTTCAGCAGAACAAAGCATTGTCCCCTCCCCTGAAATTCTCAACTAGTCCTATGAATATTTTTTTCTTGAACCCAAGTTATTGTTCTACAAAAATAGAGAAAATAAGAGTAATAAGAAAACTTCTACCAACAATTAAGTGGAGAATTGTTTAACATTTTAATTGTGACCTTTCTTTTCACAAGTGGTACGTTCTTCTAGAGATTTTGCTAGCAGAAATAGGGGTGTGAGCTGATCCATATATGTGATTGCAACATCAAATGCTATTATAATGTACTCGACCTTTACCACTGGAATAACTAGAGGTCTTGAATTTTTTTTTTTTTCATTTAAAAAGACACCTTGAGATTTGCTCTCAATGTGAATTTTTTCATAATATTTGATATTCATTGAACAATAAAAAATGCCAGGGAAAAATTTTACATATTAAAAGTAAAATCTTCCTGAAAGGTTCAGAATTCTGATATACATCTTTTGCTTACCTTTAAGTAAACATTTAGGTATGTTAAGACCACGGCAATTCTCGAACAGCAGGGTGTTATTTAGTTTAGGTCATTTAAAAAATGTCTGAAAAGAAAGGTATAGAATATGAGGGGGGAGTGTTGTGGATTTAAAAGTACATGTGTACGTAAATATGTCGTTAAAACTTTTTTAGAAAAAGATGTCTTCCTGGGAGTTGAGAGCCACCAGAGCGGGAAGTCCGCTGCAGGGAAGAACAAAAGCATGGCTGCGCGATAGTATTATCTCTGCAGCAGCAGCAGGCTCCCTGAGGAAGGGTTGCGGCGACTGTCTTGTCTATTACACTGCGTTTTTTATTAGTGACAGCCTCCGTTATTCTGTCAGCTCAGCCAACTAAGCTGTTTCCCGGTAACTCCGTTAAATGCGAGAAGGAAAGAAAAGACAGAAAGGTGAATTGTACCAAGTGGGGCACTTGGGGATTTCTCTCCTTCGGGGTCGGCTTCGCTTCATCCTCCGGGATGTGGGGAAATTCCAGGACCGCTTTTAACCCAGAAATCCGTGCGTCCTATTAATTAGTTGCTATGCGTAGGGAAGGCAGTGAAAGGCTTAATCTTCTCTTTCCAGCTAGGGCCAACAGAACAGGGCTGGTCAGAGCTTCCTGGCCGGCGCGCACTAGCTCCGGACCCTTTAGGGCCTTCAGATCCCGCACCGGGACGAGTAGAGGTCAAGTCAAAGAGCACGACCGCAGCGCCCCTCGCCCCCACCCCTCTCGCCCGCGCAGTCCGCAGCTTAGCTTCCAAAAGACCACCGCTAGCACCGCAAGGCTGTAGGGCGGGGAGGGGGCGGGTCCCGGGGGGGGCTGGACGAGGGGGCGGGGACAAAGAGGCCGAGGAATGAGTCGGGAAGTGTAGTTGTGCTAACCCCAGTAGCGTAGCTACCTAGGCTCTGTTTGTGGGCTTGGGACTACAATTACCAGGAGTGTGCGGGCCCCGCCAGGGAGTCCATGCGCAGTGGGCGCCGCATTGTATCCTATCAGCGGAGGAGAGGGTGATGTCACCTGCGAGTTGGTAACCTACGAGCGGCTGTAAAGGAAACTGTTTAACCGGATCCCATTGTACCCGGAGCGCAGAGCCGCCTTTTCAGCATGCAGGGGCTCCTCAGGTAAGGGGGACACGCCGCCTCGCCTGCCGCACTCATTCATTAAGTGGCACCGCGCGGTGGCGCGGGGGTGGGCGCGCTTCTTCGGGCCCGGCACTGGGTTCGCGTCGCGCCCTCCTGATGCCTCTCCGAAGCTCCCGGGCCAGTAGGTAAATATTAAACTGGTCCTTCAGGTTAGGGCTGGGTGGAAACAGGACATAGACAGTTGCTGACTGCCAAGCTGGATTTGGGAAAATGGCTGCAAGCGCGGAGCAAACTAAAGCGAGTCCGGAGGAAGGAGCCTCCGAGGTTGGGGGTCCCTCCTTCCTTTCTTACAGAGGCGCTGGAATGCCAAGAGAGCCGGCAGGGTACCAGGTACAGCCGCCCTGCTGCCGGCACCCCGGGGCTGGGGTACTGTGGCCTCGGCTGTGGGCATTGCTGCTGTCAGGAGCTGCTGGCGGGGGAGGCTCGGAGAGAGAATCCTAAGGCAGGCTTGGTGGAATCGGAGGTGGCGACAGGGAAGGAGGGAGTCTGAGCAGAACCCCCACCATCCCTGGCACACTCACTTCAAACCTCATTCGAAAGGGATGGAGTGACTAATTCAGGCAAAGTTGTAAGCTAAAGGATTCAAAAGAGAGAGAAGAGGGGAAACCTGCGTTGAGGAAGGAGTAAGGGGTGTTGGCAGACAGCGGCGAGGGGAGGCGGCGCCGCCTGCGGACCGGGTTCGAGGAGCTGCAGAACGGGAGGGAGTATCTTGTCCTCCCTGCACTGATTGCTCCCTCGACAAAGAGCACCTGAGCTGGGCGAAGCGTCTGCCCGGAGCCCTGGGCTGGGAGATGGTAAAGCGGTGTGTGGGGGGGGGCGAAGGGGGGGAGGTGTTAGTCTAATCGTAAGGCTTGCTGTGGGGCAGGAACGCTGGGTAATCGGGGTTTCCCAGCTGGTGCGGAAAATCCAACTGCTTGCGATCCACTTGCCCTCGGATTGGAGACGTGCACGAGGCCCGAGAACTCCATAAAGTCCTCTGGATTTCCCAGTCCCTAGCACCCTTGTTCTTTCCTTTACTCACTCATTCATCAAACCCTGCTAATGGCTCTGTTCTCAAGTTGCTCACAGCCTGGGGTTGGGCTGTTCTGTCTCTTGACTTCATAAAATATATTAGGAGGCCCAGGAATAGATACCCATGTTCCATTTCTTCCAACCCCGCCCCACCGACCCCCATCTCCACCTGCAGGTGAGCATCAAGAGAAAATGCCACCCATGACCGTTTTGCTCCCATTAAGCTGGTAGTTTCTCGAGCCTCAAGAAGGACCTAGTGAATTGAAGCGGAATTTGTCTGCAGGATGAATCTCGTTGCCATGGCGACTCCTGTCGTCGGAATCTTAACTGCTCTCATTGCCGTTTCAATTCGATGTGGCTCTGTGGGCAGCTGGGAGGGCGTGGCCAGGGGGTGTGGTCAAGTGCTCGCCCTGGGCCCAGCTGCTTTCTCCAGCTCGTTGGTTTCACAACCCTGGGACTCTCTCCATGTAAATAGCTTGGACACAGTTCTTAGCCCCTTTCCCTTGAGTGTGCGTACCTCGTCTTTCCACCTCCCTCCCTAGAGATAATTGTTTGGAGCCCCTTTCCTAAGGCAAACTATGAAAATTACAATGGAAAGATGTCGTTCCTCTTTCAAGCTAGCTGCATCATTTACCTAGTAACATGCATTATAGTGTTGGAGGCAGCTTTCTCAAGGGAGTTCTCAATTCTGCTTGAAGAGAGCTCCCTGGCCACGTGTAAAGGTCCTCAGTTTGCCCTACGTGCAACTTACTGGAAGTTTTTAGGGACAAGTAATAACAAATTGAATTCTAGAAGTCACTGCCATTCCCTGTGGCTCTGATAAAATCTAAAAGCCTCCCTGCAGGATGCAGGCCCTTGAGAGTGAAGCATGGTGGGCTGGGGTCTAGGAAGCCTGAGTCCTTGGCTGGCTCTGGCTGTCCCACTCTGGGGTTAATCCTTTACCTCTGGGGACCTCAGGCATCCGTGATGTGGGGAGAAGGTTACAGAGGATTTCCTAAAGTTGATTCGAGGTATAAAATTCGTGACTCTAAGAAGGACTTTGTCATTGTTTTTGATTTTTCTCAAAGATAGCTGAAGATGAGAGTTTAAACCCAGCTATAGACACTGAGCCTTACTTGTATGGAAAAATAATATGGCTCTTCATGGCAATCATCAAAGTGGGCAAGGCAGCCATGTTACTATCTATAATATTCTAATATTACTATCATTAACCCAGTATCTGGACTTCCATTTGTCCTTTTATCTTAGAATTAATTGTTTAGGTTTTGCCTTTTTATAGATTCTTGTTGAATTCATTTATTTGTAACTTAATTGCGTTAAGTGTAATTAAATTACATAAAGATTTTGTTTCCCTTCTGCTTTCATTTCATACCAAGATCAATTACCACAGATATTGCCATCAAGGGGTGGAGGGTGTATCTGTGATCATTTATTCCTGTGCATTTGTGTGCAGGTGAATGCTTGGGGATGCTGTATGTCAGGTAGTTGACATTCATCATCTCATTTTAAGTAGGTGGTTACATCCTCATGAGGAAATGGGATCAGAAGTTGTCACTCTATTTTTGTCCTAGAGCTTATTGACTGAAAAAAATATCCTTTAATTATCTGTTTACTTCTCATCTCCCTGTAATTCTGGCACCAGTTCCGGTGTAGAGAGTTTTTATCCCACTCTCCTAAGGTCTTTCAGAAAGGGGTCTTTGTCTTATCTATCCTTGTGTCTCTAGCATTTAAAGAAGTGTTTGGCTATGTAGGCATTTAATAAATATTTGTTGAATCAGGATTAAGTAGTAGAGCCATGATTGGAGATCCAAGATCTGTATTCTTTCCATTGATAGTTCTGTCATCAATTGTAATATTCCTCTTAGCTTTCTGTCAATCGTTTTCATCAGCATAACCCCAAAACTATGTAGCATGTGATGAAGTGTAAAAGGCCCTCCATGTGTTCGAAATAGAGACTCTTCATAATTATTTGCTTTTGGAACACATTCACCAATATAGACAATTCTTACTATCCCAAGCTAGACATTTCTATATTTCTCTTCATTGTACTCTCCGTGACCCAGATAACTTTCCCAGGAGGTACATGACAGAAGAATAGGAAAAGAGACCAGGACAACAATACCTAGAGCCTTTAGCCAGGCCACCAATGGCTCCTACGGCACCATTTGGGTAGAAGAGCTGGACAATAGCACTCTCATCTGGGATGGAGTTTTTCCATAGACGGAATCAGTTTTCTTGGACTGGCTGATGTGAGAGAGGAACAGAGACGTTTGTCCAATATTTGTAGCATTCTGTTACCATCTAGTAAGTCAGGTTCTGTGGGTTTTCAGAAGTATAAATTAGTGAGGAGGTGTGATAGTAATGAGGGTGTGGTGGGTCATGTCCTTGGGTGGTGCTTACAGGAGCTCAGTGAGTATGTGCCAAGGAATTTGAATCCCGGCTTTCTTCCTTTGTAGACACACTCTAGGTGTTAATGTGTGTGTGTGTGTGTGTGTGTGTGTGTGTGTGTGTGTGTGTAGGGGGTGGTTTATTTGAGCTACTTTGTTTAGAAGGATGTTTTTGGTGTTGGTAGTATGGTCATCAGAACAAATAAGGTGTTTACAAACAAAATATAGTTAAGATTGAAAGTGTTTCATTTTGTAAATATTTGGGGGGTGGCTTTGCTTGAAAATCTTGAGTTTTCTGAAATCACTTAAAAAGTTACTGCTGTTGGATCAGGGGAAACAAGCTTTTCCAACAAAGCTTGGTACCACTGAGAGTCTTAGATGTTTGCTTCAGGAAATAATCACAGAGCTCGTAACTTCTGTGGGACCCTCTCTGGCTTCGTGTCATGCTCTTGGTATTTCCAAGAGTTAAGTCTATCCTTATATTGCAGGAAACAAAGCAACTTTGCCAATTTAGTTTAGCAACCTGTTTAATTTCTAGAAGGGCACCAGTCAAAATGGAAATTCTACTTTGTAATTTTTTTTTCTTTGGATAAGGAATGTGGACTGCTGTCTCTTATTTTGACATTACAGTTGGTAGTAGAGGAAATCTTCTAAATGAATACGTATCTTAAACAATCACAGCATCAGTTCTGAATGAACTGATGAACTCAGTTTAGAGGCAAATGATAGCACAAGTAACTTAAAAATAGGTAAGGAGGGCAGCTTCTGTATGTTGTTAGGGCAGGGTCGGGCAGGCCAGGGCTGAGGATACCTCTCTTGAGGTTACATTCAGTTAGAAAAAGACAGTGTACTGTCTTTTTATATAGATTGTGCTTAAAGTGACTGAGAGCTGCTGATAGAGATTGGAATTGAAGGATGGATCTGACCTGCCTTCCCCCTAACCTTCCTCCAAACCACCACTTAGTACCCTCACTGAAAGAGGGACAGATGAAGATGAGATGCAAATTGATTTTGGTGACCTACATTCTACTCCAGCAGGCTATTTCTATGGCAAAACAAAACAAACAAAAAGTCTACCTTTTTATTTTCTGGCATCCCTTCTACTATTCCAGGAACAGAGAACCAAGCATTTCAGAGTGAAGGAACAGAGAACCAAGCCATTCAAAGCACACAAGTCTAAAAACGAGTTAATTGATAAATCCTAGCAGCACCACAACAAACATATAGAATCCTCCCCATCCCCCTGCCTCCCTCTCTCCCGCCCATTAAACTGGAGTTACCAAATACATCCTCAGCAGCGCTTGGCTGGGCTTATTTTCCTTGTTGACTTTTAAGCTCACCTGGTTTTTACCTCTATTTTATGAACTTCTACAGTAATGGTTCCGCTTAACTGGAATGTTCACTCTTCTGAGTATCTAAATTCTCCTTGTGCTTTCAGGTCCTCCTTGAATGCCACAGCTTCCAGGAAGCCTTCCCTGCCTATCCTTCAGTTTTCTCTACCACCCTCTTCTCCTTCCTTGTTAGAGCCCTGAGCCTGACCACACAACTTAGCACTTACAGTTCATGTAATACTAGTAGTCAAGGTATGTGTGGTGCTCACTTTTCACCAAGCCCTTCCTAATTCTTTACATTGCTCCCTCACAATAATTGTATAAAGTAGGTACTATTATCACCATTTTACAGGTGAAGAAACTGAGGCAAGAAGAAGTTAAAGAACTTGGCTAGCTCAGGTCACACAGCTGGTAGGTAGCAGACCAGGTTAGGGACCCAAGCAGTCTAGTTCTTTACACCCCACACTCTTGCCTTGCCTCTAGTTTTCCTATATATTGTATTTTGTCTCCATCAGGTTGGGGGAACCACAGTTCCTTTGCATCTCTTAATTCTGAAACAGTGCTGCGTCAATAAGTGCTGTGTCGATTGAGAGTAAAAATGCTTCTACACTTAATGGTTTCTTATAGTCTGATTTTCTGGAGTGGAAAATGTTGCATAAAATTAAAAATGTTGCATTTGTTTATTTGAATGATAAAACTTTTGAATTGCCTTCTTTTTGCTATGTGAACGATAGGCAAATTATTTGAAAAAAGAAATACTCTTACATTCCAAATCGATTTGGAGCCTGTCCAGCATTAGACCGACCCTATTTGTTAACTGAGATAACTTTTCAGTAGGCTGAATCCCTTATCTGAAGAAAGCCCTTCTTATCCAGAACAGGGCCACAGAGCATGCCTTGAGAGTTAAGACTCCTATAACTCCTTAGCTTCCCTCCTCCCTGTCGTCATTTAACATAAATTGTAAGAGCTCTTTTGAAAAGAAAATAATGAAAACTTTAGCAGTAGTCAAACATGTAATCTAATATTGGTTATTCTTAGATATTAAAATAAGCTTTTTTTTTTCCTACCTCAGAAGAAAGACTTTTATTTATTTTTACAGTGGAGCAAATTTGGTGGCAAATATACAATTGCAATTCTTTTAAACCATAGCCATGATTGTGAATTAAATATGGAAAATTAGGGAAGCAAGTTCAATCTCCAATGTTGTTGATGTGATTTCCTGACTTACAATAGATCTTTTCCTTTTGGCTTAAAAAACTGGATATTGTGCCACTTTGACAATATTTAATGAAGACAATTGACTAAAACAAAAACTGTCATTTAGAGAAATAATGGGAAAGTTGTGCCCTAAAAGCATATTTCCAGGGAAGGAAAATAAAAACAAAAGCCTTGTTAGTCATTAGGCTACTCAAATGTAATAATCATTCAACAAACATTGATTGCAGAAGCTTTTTATTTTTTCATTCATCTTGTTACACTTCTTAAGTATGTCATTCACCTTTAGTAACAACCTGAGCTCATTCTGTTCTATAAATTGCACCAGGATTGGAGCTGAAGGTTACTTGTGTTTCTGCCAGGTACACAATTAGGGTCACCTATTAAACTGGTCTTTGTCCTTTTCATTTCTGAGAAAAAAAAAAAAAATCTCTGAGATTGGCAAATGTTGCCCATCTGATGGACTTTCTGAATTTAGACTTCCAAAAGTAGATAGCCCAGATCCCAGCATTGGGCATTGTCTGGGCAATACAGATGCCCACCTTTTGTTTTTGAAACGAGTTCTTCTATTCTGGCTTGTTGGCTAAGCTTAGTTTGTTAGTGACGTACAAACCAGGTCAAGGGCATGAGTTTTCTTTGCCTTGTTTTAGAGCCACAAACTGTACCTGTAATCCTAGTCAACTTTTGTTTTTTGTTTTTTGTTTTTTTTTAACTCATGCTCTGGGTCACAAAAGAGACTAGATAGTACACTGTGGATATATCAATACATAACCATCACCAATAGGGGCAAAGATGGTGCTATATTATAAAATGGACTGATGTGGGGTGGTGGGTCTTAGTTTTTTCAGACCCCATGGGTTAGAGGTAAGTCTTTGCCGTAGTTTGCAAAGGAACTATATGCTTCTGACAGGTGTCCACCTGTGAAGAATGGATCAGGACTAGGGGAAGCTTCCTAAAACTTTGCCAAAGTCCCATAGCCGTGGTCTTTTACTTTTCCTGGGGGTGTGACCGAAGTCATTAGTATGTGTTTTGGTGGCACTTCTGGGCTTCACTTTCCTTTCACAAAGCTGCTGCAGAT
>NW_006442109.1:423084-453750 GCF_000325575.1 Pteropus alecto | reverse complement strand
TGCATGTGTGTCCAGGTGTATTGTAAATCTGGATTTGTTTCATAGAGATTTGGTAAAACTGAGCAGTGAAATGTCTAGACACAGGTAAAGTTAGAACCTGCAGTTCTGTGACAAGGTTAGACTTGTGGCCCTCCTAAATCCTGAGAATTAATTATAAAATTTATTGTAAAAAGTTAAACCATTTGAAGGACTTTGCTGCATTCTCTACTTTATTCTTGAAAGTTGGTGAAATTGTGAATACAGAAAGTATCCTTTGGTTCTGTTCAAGTAAATTATTTAGGATTTTTTAAAAAAGCATTTTCAGTTACCCCACATTAGTGGTTATTTGATCTAAGATGATGCTGTGGCAAAAGAAATAACAATAACATTTGTTTGTTTCCTATTCTGCTTGGGTGTGGCAATCATGATTGCTTTAGAGGTACACCCCACCGCCACCCCCCAGCACTCAGTGATGATTCGAACTAAAGTCAGAATTGTGCTGGAGCTGAAGCTGATGGCTGAGATTGCATCGTATTTTCAGGAGGTTAAACAAATGGCCCATTATTATATTTTTGTATTTTTAAAATCAAGAATAGAGATAGGATTAGACTGGAGGATCAAACCTCTATGACCCATTTAGGGCTTGACATTCTGTGAGTAGGTGACACTTCCAGCTACTAAAGTTCCAGGAACTGTGGCAAGAGACTGCCTTGCCTACGACATTTTCTGCTAAGCAATTGATTTAAAATGTAAAAAATGTTATTTTTAGGTTGACCCAATTTCTTTTCGGGCTGTGACTGAAGCTTCCTTTCTTCCATACTCCACCTTTTCTTACTACACTCCTTGGATTGTAATTTGAGTCTGGAGGACCAGGGAACTGCTTCCTTGCATGTTCTGGCCTCCCTATGGGCAGAGGAGACTATTGTCCCCAGGCTGTCAGGGGCCTGCGGGCAGAGGGAGACTGTTGTCCCCAGGCTGTCCAGTTCCACATACGGGAAGCCATAATCATTGACCTTACAAAGAAGCACATCTTCCCCCTTAGCCTCCTAACTTAGGATGGGAGTAGTGTGGCAGCAGAGGGGACAGCTTACATTTTAATTCTCTGGAGCTCCTACTGTTTTTCTGATGGAACAAGTTGGGGAAAGTAGGTGGAAGGGAGGACGGAGGGAGTTATTGGGTTTCACTTGTCTTATCGTTTGTTTCCCTCTGCTTTGTCTTTGTTTATACTGTCTCTTCAGGCCAGGAATTCCTCCAACAGAAATCATGCATACACATGGGGATATTCAGATGCCACTTCCTTCTTGTGTTCCTGCTTACTTGGCTTTCCTCCCTACAGCCTGATCTGAAAGGAGGACTGGAGATATTTAACCTGCTTTGAATTCTTCCGTTATATGGAAGAGATCTTAAAACAGTGACTTGAGGCAAGCGTGTTAATAATGGCTTTTCTGAGGAGGAAAGAGGATGATGTTGAGTAGGTTTAAATTTAACATCCATGTATAACTTATTTATGTCAGTGGAGACTTTAGTCATGAATGTTTGACACTTTGAATGAAATCCTTTCACCTTTTGGTTGCCGCTTTGCAATTGCACAGAAGAAAAAGAAACACCAGTTGAATTTAGATTCAGATTTGGGTTATCTTGGCAATTCCTTTAAACATCCTGGGTCTCTGTTTCCTCCTCTGTGAAACAATGTGAAAATTCTAAAATTTCATGAGAAAAGCATCATCTTAAAATAATGACCTCATGTATGTGGCACTATGTAATATTGGTGTAATATCCACTGGGTTTCCCTAGAATGGAGATCAGTTGGCTCCTGCTTAGCACCATGAACCTGAGACCCTGTTCCTGGCTGTAGCTTAACCCTCAAGACGGGATCCTTAGTCTGTTCTTAACTGAGCAGATTGTAGTCACGTTCTCCAGTCCTGAGGCTCAGAAAGTTCCATAGGATATAAGGGATGAGGCTAAATGGTGTCTTTGGGTGATCATTTAGTTGTTTAAATTGATATTCTCTTTAAACCAGAGTTTGACCACCAGTGGTACATAAGATGGATGTAGCCAGCTGTCACATTTTGTTTGTCCAGCACAATTTTATTTTTGAAAATGGAATGATTTTATTTTTAAAAAGAGCATTTATACTCTTATTTGTCATAGACCTCTCTATACCCTAGTGGCTCATACACAGCCACTTTGTTTATGTGATATTTCTTTAACTCCTTGGCCCTGGAAAGTATTTGAGTATGTAATCCCTATTTTAAACTAAATTAAATTGCAATGAGAGTCTCTTCAAACATTTATCAAGCAGTGGGCTGGCAAATGACCCAATCCAGGATCTCTCAATTTCGGCACTATTGGCATTTTAGAGTGGATAATTCTTTATTGTGGAGGGCTGTGCTGTGCACTATAAGATGTTTAGTGGCATTTACCCAGTAGATGCCAGTAACAACTTTTCTCCCAGTTGTAACAATCAAAAATGTCTCCAGACATTGTCAAATGTCCCCTGGGTGGGTGGAGGCATTGTATGTAAAATCAGCTCCGGTTGAAAGCCAGTTGACAGATTTTGGAAGGCCTGAGAACTTTAAACATTGGAAGCAAGCTTGGATATTTAGGGATAAATTGGAATTCTTCTGGGAAACTGAGCTACCCTGCTGTTTTTATTTATTTGGGCAGTTGGTTAGAGCAAAGTAAAGGTCAGTAGATTAAGCCCTTTGGGGGTCACTTCTCCATTCTTCCATGACCACTGCCTGGGAGGCCAGCCACATTTTAAGGACATGTCCTTGGTCACAACAGGGGACTCTGTGAGACACTGATGCTGGGTCAGGGCAAGCCTACCAGAACTCGTGGGTAAACAACTTTGAAGCCCATGGCTTATGTTGCTAGATCAGTAATGTTATCATCTGTGGGTAAGGAAGATGCGGCTTTGGGGAAAGAAAAGGTCCTCTCTGTCACGATTGCCAAAGGCCAAAACACTTAAAAAAAAAGAGGTGGGGGCCTTCAGCCTTTAAACATGGCAGCTTATCTCAAATACTGTGGGAAGGGCCCTGAAAAGGATTAACAGAGTGACATTCCATTTTTTCCCCTCATCCTTAAATAAGAATGTCTTTAAAACATGACTCTAAAACTTGAGCTTTGGCAATGTTCAAACTTGCCTTGCCTCTCAAAAAAAAAACATTGATAAGATTTTCTATGTACAAAGGGAGAATTGGCAAAAGTTTTAATTAACCAACCAGAGCTCAGTTCTTGAGCAACTAATGCAAAGATAATGCTGAGGGAAGCACACCCTTTCAGTTAAAGGTAAACCAAAGTCCTCGGAAACATAGGTAGGACTTCCGAAGGGATCCAGGCCTCTTCCTGAAGGCTGTGTGTTGGTTCTGCACCCTAGATGGGCATCAGAATTTTCCATGGTGGATTTAAAAAAGATGCCTAGGGATTTTGATTCAGTAGATCTGGAGTTTGGGCCCAATCTCCAGGATTCTTAAAGCTCTCCAGGTAATTCTGATATTTAGCCAGGACTGAAAACTAGTGGAAAGAGCAAATGATCTTGCGTTTGGCAGAGTGGTTATAGCTGCAGATGTGTGCTGGGTCCAGATGGCTGGCTGGTTAAATGCCTAGCTTTGTTTTTAAAAAAATTTGTATCCATTTTGGTGTGAATTTTTTTTTTACTTACCTAGAACTTTGAATTTGAAAAGGATCCATCTTTTACATGAAGTATATAGTGTACATTATCTAATACGTGGAACATAATGCTTCTAATAATCTTGAAGTGTTATATTTTGCGTCTTTACTGAAAAACTTGTAGTGATTATCTTCTTTTCAAGATACTTCCCTGGGAGGATTCAATTTGCATGTTAACCTATTGTTTAAAAGATAATAGAACAGAAACCACCCAATCACAAATGGCCAATACCATGAGTGCCCTGGATTTAAAGTGGGTGGGAGAGTAGTATTAAATGCTCTTACTGGCTTCTATTGTAGAGAAATCTAGATTCTAGGAAGAATCTGGACATTTCAGAGTTGAGTTTAACTCAGGGGGTTTCCCATCAGGCTTTTCCTTCTGGTTTTATAAACATAAGATAGATTTGTTTATTGAAATTTTTTTTCTTTGGCCTCTGCACCACGGTGAAGGACTACAGAGTCTCCGAATTATAACCAACCTTGGGAAATAAAATGTCTCCTTTCAGTTGGATTTTACTTAATATTTCAGATCCAGATTTCTATTAAGCGTAGCAAGGCAAGACAAGAGGCAAGGCAATAACTAAGTTTTAGAGGAAAGTATTATACTGGGCATTTTAATGGACTATCTCATAAGCCATGGATGTGATATCTTAAAACATCATTCATTCATTTTGGCATGTAAAAAATGTTTAAATGTTGGGCATGAACATTTCAGAATGCTATTTTAAATTTCAGGTTTTTTTCTTTGGAATACAGATTCTTGTTTTACTTAAATAAAACCCAGATCATCCTCTGTCTCCAGCTTCTGAAATAAACAAATTGCATTGCACAGTAGGTGAAGAGTGTTACCAATGGAAGATTCATTGCTTTCACTGGCAAGTGGTTTCATGTTTTGCTTATTTGGATCATATTCATGTTTTCAAAGGAATGTTCACAGCATTAGTTATGGAGAGCAACACTCTACAATCTCAAATCACAGTTTTCCCCATATTTATAATGCCTATAGATCAAGTATAATATTTTCCCCTAAAACTTAGTTATTCCCTTGCCTCTGCTATGCTTGTAGAAAACTGGATCTGAAATACTAAGTAAAATCCAAAGGAAAGGAGACATTTTATTCTATTTCCTACCGTTGGTTTTAACTCAATTCTTCCCTATATGCTGATTTTGAGTCTCAGATGGCCATTGTTTCTAGTACTAGAGAAAATTTTGTCAGTATGACACAGTATTAAAGAAAAAATGACAGCTAAAAAGAAAGATAATACAGATTTCTTTTTAAGGTTAATGAAAATGTTCTAAAATTAGTGGTAATGGTTACACGGTTTGTAGGTATACAGTTGTCCCCTGTTGTCTGTGGCAGGGTATGTTCCAAGTCCCCCAGAGGATGCCTGAAACCATGGATAGTTCTGAACCCTATGCATACTGTGTTTTTTCCTATACATGCGTACCTATGATAAAGTTTATAATTTAGACACAATGAGAGATTAACTATAATAACTAATAATAAAATAGAACATTTATAAAAATATATTGTAATAAAAGTTATGTGAATGCATTCTCTCTTTCTCTCAAAATATCTTACTGTGCTGTACTCACCCGTTTTGACCACATGAGATGACAGAGTGCCTAGCGATAAGATGAAGGGAGGTGAATGACTCGGCACTGTGATGTAGCCTTAGGCTACGATTGACCTTCTGCCTATGTGTCAGAAGGAGGATCTTCTGCTTTGGGTGATTCTAGATCATCAGCGGAGCCATGTTCATGGTTGAATGTCAGGAGCAGATGATGTCGATGGTTGGAGATGTTTAATATTTTCAGACCGTGGTTGACCTCCAGTAACTGAAATCACGGAAAGCGAAACCACGAATAAAGGGGGACTGCTGTACTAACACCCATTCGACTATATATTTTAATGGATGAATTTTACGGTTTGTGAATTATGTCTCAATAAAAGCTGTTGCTCTTAAAAAAAAATTATTTAGCGAGGCTAAAAAGAATCAGACTAAGTTTGACTTTAGAAACATAATTTTAAACTTTAAGGATAATATCTATAACTTCTGTTTCTTTCATGAATATCTCGATTTTCTTCTAAATAAATAGATGTATATCATGGATAAAGAATAGTTGTGATAATTCCTTAATGTTTATGGACCACCTGAGTGAGACATAGGATACTTTGTTATAAAGAAATTTTTATTGTAATGGAATCTGGCTCATATTTTTTTTTACATTTCCTAATTGTGAGCTAGGGTGTTAAAGGATGGAGAACTTTGCATTATTTTAAACCTGCTGTGATGATAAGCTAAGGTTTTGGAGATATGTTTGGCTTAGTCACATTTTACTCTAAACTTATTCCATTTGATTATTTTGCATGATTTTTCTGCTGTATAAGCCTTTACACTGTAAAAAGCACTCAAGTATGTAATCTTGCCTGTAAAGCTAACTGTGTTGGAAAAGAAATATTTCATTTATAAGGGATTATGTAGTTCAAGGTTTTTCAAATTTGGATTCGTAATCCTTTGAGAAATACTGCATAAGAAGTTAAATTGCTTAATGTTTAGGTACTCACTTGATGCCAGTGGGATCATAAACTCATGTGCAGAAGTAAGCTTTGAGGTACTGCAGTACTATTCAGGTATAAGATGCTTATCTAGGCATATTAGTTTTATGCTGCATAATGAATTTCCACAAATTTAGCAGCTTAAAACTCCAACGGGTCAGTCTGTGCATGCTGGGCCTAGATTCTCTGCTCAGGGGCTCACCAGGCTAAAACTCATGTGTCAGCCAAGGCCATAGTTCTCATCTGGGGCTCGGCGTTTTTCCAAGCTCACTGGGTGTTGGAAAAATGTATTTCCTTGTGACTATAAGACTGAGGACTGCTAGCTATTGGCCAGGGACTACTTTTAGTTTCTAGAGGCCACCCACATTTCATGCCATGTGGTCTACATTTTCAGTTCACATGTGAATGTCTACCTTCTTCCAGGCTAGCTGGAACACATTTCTCTGATTTTCTATTTCTTTATCAGCCAGAGAAAAGGCTAATTTTATGGCCTCACATCATTAGGTCAGGCCCACCCAGGGTAATCTCCCTTTGACCATATAATATAGCATAATTATGAATGTGATATCATATTCATAGGTTCTATTCACTCTCAAAAGATACTGGAGGGGGTCATTTAAAGTTCTGCCAATGATACCAGGTAACAGAAATTATGCCACTAGGCTGTATATTATAAAGATGAAAATCCAAAATCCAAAAATGAATGACAGCTTACAAATGTTTTTCAGGACTCCCCTCAAATTCCTAAAATGTTTCCCCCTCAGACTTGCTGCTTTCCATCCTTATTTTTCTTGTTTCAAGTAGAGTGAAAACAATTTTTTAAAAAGCTTTATTATTTAAAAAAAAAGTTTTATTATTGAAAATTTCCTACAGACATATACACAGGTAGAATTTCTAATATAGCTAGTATGAGAATCCTTCATAGACCCACAGCTTCAACAATTATCAATTAATGATTAATCTTTCATTTCTACCTCCAACTACTTTCCATCAACTGTGGGATTATTTTAAATCATATTCCAGATATCTTATAATTTTCCCTGTAAATATTTTAGTATTTATGTCCAAAAAAATCAAGATTCTTTAATAACATAATTAAATGATTATAGGTATGATAACATAATTAAAATACCATTATCATACCTATAATCATTTATATAATTTCCTTAAAAATACTAAACATTTCATCACTTTTCAGATTACCTTCCCCTTTTAAAAAAAGTTTGTTCAACTCAGGATTTCAATAAGGTATTTATATGTTGCAGTTTTGATATGTCCTTTCAGCCTCTCTAAATCCCGTGCAGTATTTTTCCTTGCAAATAACTTGTGATGAGAACTGGGTTATTTGTTTTATAAAATTTCCCACAGCCTAGACCTCAAGGTACAACATCTCTCCCTCTCTCTCTCTATTTCCTGTAAATTAGTTAAGATAAAAATAATTAATGCAATGGACCTGTCTGATCATTATGGACAACAAAGTTTATTTGGTAAATAGAATGTGCAGATATAATTTACTAGATCCATGTGTGTAGAGAGATTTAGAAAAACACTTGGGAGCAGAGCAAGGATTTTACGTTTTTCAGATTCCTATTATTAAGAGCAGTCTAAGTGTTATATACTTAGAGTGTGTGAATTAGTGCAGTTTAAATTCTTATAGAAAATATACAACATATAGATAGATTCATTAAGTGATACTTGGATTTGTTTAGTTCTTTGGGTTAAATGTTTTTGTTAAATTGAGTTTTAGCCTCCATAAAAGGAAAAAAAGAAATTCTTAAGGAGGAAGATGTTTTAGTTTTGAGTCTTGGAAAATAGCCAGATTTTTAAAATTGCAAAGATCATGAAATAATTGTTTTTTTTTTTATTATAGGGCTTTGCTAGTTATTTCATTTCGGTGGGCTCTTCATAGACATGTCCTTTGTCCTCAAAGTACATGATGTATATTTTAAATCTTCATCATTTGAGTATTCTATTTAAAAAATGCAGCCCTTAATATTGTTTTAAGAGAACAATTTTATACGACTGTCATTGAAAGAAAGCAGAAGAGATGATCTATTTAAAATTTTGTTTTGGAGGAAAAAGTAGCATTAGATTGAGATAAGTAAAAACTTAATTAAGAGCATAATAACGTAGAATTGAGGATACAGAGCTTTTTCTATAACGGGCCAGATAGTAAATATTTTAGGCTTTGTGGGCCAAGCTGTCCTTGTCAACTATTCAATTCTGCTATTGTAGGAAAAGCAGCCATAGACAATATGGAAACAAATGGGTGTGGCATGTTGGAAAGAACTGACATCTTGAAAATATTCGGCCTTGTTATCCATGAACATGGAATTCTCTTCATTTATTTAGTGCTTGAATTTCATTCATCAGAGTTTCGTAGTTTTTCTCATATAGATATTGTACATATTTTGTTAGATTTATACCTAAGTATTTCATTTTAGGGGGTACTAATGTAAATGATATTTTTTAAATTTCAAATTCCATCCATTTATTGTATGTAGGAAAACAGTTGACTTTTATTATTAATCTTGTATCCTGCAACCTGGTTTTCTGGTAGATAGTTTTTATCAAGTTAAGAAATTTCTGCTTTAGCCCTAGTTTACTGAGAGTTTTTATCATCAATGGGTATTTCTGCAATTATTGCTATGATATGATTTGCTTACCTTGGATAAATCCCACTTGATTGCGGTTTATAATTCTTTTTATACATTGTTGAATTCAATTTGATAATATTTTGTTGAGGATTTTTGCACCTATGCTCATGAGAGATATTGGTCTGTAGTTTTCTTATGATATGATATCTTCGTCTGATTTTGCTATTGGCATAATGCTGGCCTCATAGGATGAGTTAGGAAGTATCCCTTCTGCTTAGATCCTCTGAAAGAGATTATAAAGCATTGGTATAATTTTTTCCTTAAATGTTTGGTAGAATTCACCAGTGAACCCATCTGGGCCTGGCGCTTTCTGTTTTAGAAAGTTATTAACTATTGATTGCTCTATTTTTATTAATGTTATGGCCAGTATGCAGAAACTGATCTGTTTGTAGATAGTTGATGCTAAAGCATAATTTTCAAAGAGTTTAAAAATAAGATTCTCAAAATTATAAAATAAACACATCAATGTTTTAACTTATTAATTAGTGAAAGAAAAAAGGTGTTAAGACCAGTTCAAAGAATTTGAAGAACAGATATATTTCCACCCATCTGGCCATCCATCCACCTATCCATTCAACCATCCATCCACAATCAGAAATGTTGAAATAAATTTGCTAGTAGATACAAATTTGGTTAATACACTAAAGGGCTATAAAATGTAATGTTTTCTTTTCTAATCAATTGTATCTCTACCAGACAAAATCCATGTGCTTTGCTGTAGGTAAGAACCATTATATTGCTTTGTGTTTTGTATAAGTTAATTCCTACCCTTACAGAGCTGTAAAATAGTCTGGCCCAGCACATTCTCAATTGTTCTTTTGTGTGTGTTTCAGAACACTTTGATCCTGTAAAATATTGAAGACCCTGAAATAGATTTGTTTGTGTAATGTATTAATCACATTAGAAATCAGAATTTGAGAAACTTTAAGACTATTAATTCTTTCATTTAAAAAAAGGGAAAATAATGAAACCCGTTTCATGTAAATATCTGAGGAATGACTTCATCATAGGTATTGAAACTTTTGAAAAATTCCACTGTACACTTGTTGAGAGAATGAGAGAATATGGCAAATAGCATTAATGTTATTATGAAAATAGCTTTGAACTCATAAACACCCTGACAAGGTCTGAGGTGCTCCAGGGCTCCCCAGCCTTCCCAAATCATACTTTAAGAATCATTAGCCTGATTAAAAGAAAGAAAAACTCAAAAGGTAATCCCTGGAGGATCTGCTAGATCACAAGTAGCACTCCACTGAAAAGATACCCAGAATCCCTTTTGCCCATTTCTAAATCTTCGTTTTTTTCCCTAAAAGTAGTACCTTCTCTGACCAATGTTGTCTTGCTCAGAAAGAGGATTTTTAAGGCTATTCTGAAACTATTAAATCAGAAACTTATTTTATTTTTGTTGATTATAAAATTAATACAGGTTACTCTGAAAAACGAAAAAAAAGGTATAAGGAAATAGAGAAAAATCTTGCTAAGGAGGCAGAAAACATTAACATTGTGGGAAAATATCTTCTTGAAGTTTAAAAAAAATTGAAATTATGTTTTCTGCATTCTTTTACTTCCTTCTCCCAACTAAATGTTGTCATAAGTATATTTCGAGTTATTAAAACTTTTTTTATTGTGGTTAAAAACATATAAAATTTACCATCTTAACCATTTTTAAGTATACTAAAACAGATCTCCAGAACCTTTTCACTTGCAGAACTGAAACTCTATACCTTAAATAAATCCCCTTTGCTCTCTATCTCTAGTCCCTGGTAACTACCATTCTACTTTCTCTATCAATTTCACTACTTTAGATGCCTTATATAAGTAGAATCATATAATATTTGTCCTTTTATGACTGGCTTATTTCACTTAGATAAGGTCCTCAGGATGCATCCATTTTGTAGCATGTGACAGGATTTCCTTCCATTTTAAAGCTGCATAGTATTCCATCGTATGTATATACCACATTTTGTTTATCTGTTCACCCTTTGATAGACATTTGGGTTGCTTCCACCTCTTTGCTACTGTGAATAATGCAACTGTGAACATGGATGTGCAAATATTTCTTTGAGACCATACTTTCAATTTTTTTTTTTTTTTGGCTATGTATTCAAAGGTAGAGATATACCCAGAGACTGGATCATATGATAGTTCTATTTTTAATATTTTGAGAAACTGCCATACTATTTTCCTCAGCAGCTGTACCATTTTACATTCCCACCAACATTTGTTATATTCTGTTTTCCTCACCAACATCCTCACCAATATCTGTTATTTCTGTTTTTTATTTTTATTATAGTAGCCATCCTAATGGATGTAAGGTTATTAAAACTCTTAATAAACTACTTAGATGGCAGCATTTATTTCCATTTTATGTGCTGCAGGGTAATCATTTTCCTAATGTGTTTTTTCCCATTAAAAAACTATTATGAACATTTTTTGTGTGTGTGTTTCTGATTATTTTCTTATGGTTATATTCTTAGAAATAACTGGGTCAAAAGATATATAATTTTAAAGCTTTTTGTAAGTACTGCCAAATTGTCCTCAAGAAAGGTTTTGCTAGTTGACACTGAATAAGGATATTAAAGCATCTTTCATTTCACTCATGTCTATGTTAAGTATTATCTTAAAATTATCTGTGATTGAGCAACTGGATAGCAAATGCTATCACATTGTATTTTAATTTGCATTTTAGAAATTTGTTAAACAGATCTTTTTTCTCTAGGCTATTTGTATTTTTCCTTTCTCAAGTGGCCTGTTTACCCATTTCTCTATTTAACTCTCAATAATTTGAACAGACCCTAAAAGAGATTAATTAGTAATGCAAATGTGAATCTACTAGAACTTTTCATAAATGCAGTAAACATCATGGAACCCATTAGAAGGAAACTTATGAGACCTCCAGGCGCATTTAAAATGACCAGAACTATTTCTCTGTGATTAAGGGTCTCTGGCTGCAGATTTGAAAAATTAATTAACTTAATAAGCCCTTTCCTCATTATTTAGAGTGAAACCTTAGGTCAGCTCTTGTCATTTTATGGCCCATTTGCATTTCCTGGACTTTGCCTTAGTGGTTTTTCCACTGTATGTGTTTTTTTCGGCTGATAGTGAGATTGCTACACAGAAGAGCTTTCTGAAGGCAGAGAGAACTGAGAGAGGATATGTAGATTTTCCATTGGACTGAACATGTTTGGGAGAATAGGAGGTAGAACAATGAAATAATATAAATATTATGAAGAGAGAGGCAGAAGTTTATATTAGAATGGTTTATATGATAAAAGAAATGTTATACCCAGTGCTTTTTGTTTATAAACGGTGTTATAAAACAGATACTCAAATGCTTAGGTAAAATATTTAAAGCATTGCCTATGTAGCACCTAATATTGGAAAAATGCTGTGCTCACGTTCAGATTGTCTTCATGTTGTCAATATATCAGAAGTCAATGTGGGGGAATGGGTTTTCTCCTACCTTAAGTGCTTTAGGTTTGTTCTAATTTAAACAGAGAAAATACTCATCTTTTAAGCATAGAGTGATGCTCATGTTTTGAAACTAATTTTATACGATTATGGTTACCCAGTAATAAAATATAATGCAGTGTTTCCTAGCACATTTTAGAGAAGACTAGTTATTTAGTATTATCATGGTTTTGTTCACTTCTTTTTTTTTCTGGGACTCTCTTTTGAGGCGCTACATCTGTCTGTCTTCATTTAAGTAACAAAATGCACAACACATCCTGTGGAGCTTTCTGGCAAGGCATGTGTTGGCAGATAGTCTCTGTACATTTGTTTGGGAGATATGGTTTGACCCAGTGGTGTAGCGGTCGTTAGAGGATTCTCTGGAGTAAGGACCAAGATTCTTGACGAGAAGGTCACTTTTGCACTCTCCTTCCTGAAACATCAATTTATGTCTTCCCAGCCCTGAAGAATGGATATTTCTCCCCAGCCAATTTGTTAGTTCCTAGGCACCATTCAAATCACAAGTGGTTTGACTCATTGTAAAACTGACTGATGAAGAATTTCTAAGAGTACCAAAGCCTTTCTAAGAATCAGACGCTTCTCTCACACATTCTGTAGACACATGACACCTCCAATGTGAAATGGACCATGAGACGTTTTATCTTAATTTTCTATAATGTTTTCTTGACTTGCAGTGGCAAAATCTTGTGAAATATCTTTAATACGAAACGGAATAGAGATTATAAAGTCTTATTCTGTTGCTAGTAAAGTTCTGGACTAAAAGTATTCAAACATACTTTTCTTATTAATGATAAGGAATTCCATGTTTATGAATTTACCAAAAAAAAAGTTGATTTGAGAAATACAAAATACTGCTCAGTCATTTTTTCTTTTATTCTGCCATCCTTTGTTAATGCTTAATATAAAAGTTTTAGGTAGACTGTATAACTGATGAATTAATATTTGAAAATTTTCTTTTTGTAGGTTTTGATTTTTAAATGAACTGGTCATAAGTGGATCAAACTTTGACAATTTGTAGGATGTCATTAATTTTCTACTGAGATTGGCAACTATTATTTGGTTTGTGTTTACTAAGAGCCTCAAATGTATATCTTGTTTTGTTGTTTTGGAGAAACATTTTAATACATAAGCTTAAAAGTGACAAAATAATAGATTTATTTTACAGCAATAATGCTACAATTTATTTAGTATAGTATAGTCATTTAATTGAGAGGCATGAATATTTTTGAAATGAGATTTTTTTTTATAGTATCTAATGAAAAGCCCTTATATTATGAATTGTCCTAAGGAGAACTAATACAAGTAATTAACTCAAATTTTCAAACCACATATTATGGCTCATGATGTAGAAAATTTCAGTGGGGGAATGCAAATTCTTTAGCCTGCTATCTACTTGTGTGACTTTGGCCAACAATCTCTTTGCATATAAAATGGAGAGGTTTGGATTAGCTCACCAGTTCTGTGACAGTTTTGTTGTTTCCAGTGGCTTTTAAGGAGTGTCACATTCACTGTCTGAGTTGACTCTGGCTGTTCTGCATCAAAAGTCAGGATGCCTTCTTTCCAGACCCGGCAAAATTGAAACCTGGAATGAATGATTTCCTAGTACTAAATTTAGTGTAATGACAGAATCAGAGTTGGAACTCAGGTCTCCAGTAACCATTACATCTTATTTGATTATCTGACACAGCCCTGGATGTCAGATACACATGTCCCTTCCCCAACTTCCTATTCCCTCCACAGCCATGGCAGACAGTGTTTATCCAATGTTTATTTATCTAATGTGACATTTCTTTTCTACCCAGCCTGGACGTGGCCTCAGGATCCTTCTCAAAGCAACATTCTAATAGCCGCAGCTAATAGATAAAGACATCTAACTAGTTTGACGTTGTTGGTAGTAGAATCTTTAAAATAAAAAAGGCTACTGTAAATTCTGTTAAGGAGGTTTACTTATATCGTTTAATTCAAGTGGAATATTGCTGCTTTCTCTTCAGCAGTGGTTCCCAATATGATGATTCCTTTTTAATTTAAAAAGAAACTATAGGTTCCCACATGACCGTGAATTCTGTAATATTTAAATAGATTTCATTTTATTAATCACAGCATATGAATTCATTTAGAAAAACGGGCATACATATGTGTGTGAGACATTTTACATGCTTATGAAAGGCCTCTTGTAATACCTTCCCACCCCCCACCCCCTTCCCTACCTACCAAGAGTTAGGTATCAGAAACCATTACTCTATACCACTTTCTTTTTTTCTTGGTTTCAGTTTAAATTTTTTTTAAGTAGGATGGAATTTGTGTTTTAAGAGATCTCAGTGGTTTTCATACTTTGTGCTGTGGAGTCCCATTTCCAGAGGGCACCTCAGGGGACACCCCGTCCCTTTCCCCACACCCTTTCTAGCTTTTACTAGCCTGTCTGCTTCAAACTCTTCTATATATTGGGGTTCTCCGTGAGATTTCATTTGGATAAAGGGTTTCACAGCTTTAAAAATATTGAAAACCACTGCTAATCCCACCTTCCCATTTTACACAGTGTTTCAGGATTACCCTATTAGTTAACAGTGGAGCCAGGATGAAGACTCCTGATTGGCCAGTTTACAGGCCACTCCTCATCCCCCTACCTGAGCTGCCTCCGCAGGACCAGTGGAGGATGTAAGTTGACACTGTCAGCTGAGAGTGCAGCACCCACTCATAAGGAAAGAAAAATTGTTTACCTTGTGATACCAGGAGATTCCAATCTATTTCCACCCTTCAATAAAAGGTTATGTGATGTACATATTTGTAAATGTTTGTTTTGTTTGGCTGTGTGTGAGCTTCCCTCGCTATTTAGGGTGAGTGGAGGGATAGTGTAACTTTTTAATTAAAAGAAAACGTAATTTTCTTTTAAAACCGTAAAGAGTGATGCTTTGGGCAGAAGACAGTTTCTTTTTTTTCTCCCAGTGCTGTGTCCCTTTCCTGTTGTATTTGTGGGGTGCTTTATCTTGTCCTAATTTTGACCACTGTCCAAGCAGCGTATTCAGTCTCTTTCCTGGATTTTGTCATCTAGGACAACTACAGGACAACTACAGGGCTCATTTATCTACAGTGGTCACCTACTGCCATTATTACATCAACATGCCATCAAGGTGTCAGCCACATTGATGTTAACATGCTCTGGTCTGGGTTACCTTTTTCTGACTGGGGTTTTAGCATGAAGCCAAATGTCCCTCTGATGCTCTCTATGATTTCTAGAACTAGCTTACCTCAGTTTACCTTGGATGTTTGGGGTTATAGATGATCCGTGTGTCTGGTAACAGTTTGCAGAGGGTACCGTGTACATCTGAGCTCCATATCTAGGTGTGGGGTGTTAAGTGTTTCCTGTTCAGAGTCTTCCCGGTTGCTAGGGCAGAGGAGGTGCTGACTGCTGCAGGCCCCTGTCAGGCTGCTTGCTTCCTCATCCTCCTCAGGAAAGTCGTCTCCTCTCTTGTGGAAATGCTTTTCTGTTAACTGCGGTAAAGCCAAATGCTTCACTTCAGCCAATAATTGCAACCTCCTTTCCTCCTTTTCCCATATACTGTTTCTCATATGATGATGAGAAACTGAAATGACTTTCTCTGGCCCCCCTCACTAATTACTAAAGCAGAAGAGCCAAACGTCAAGAAATGAAAGAAACTAAAAAAGAACATAGGAGAGTCTTACCTCAGAAATCTGATTATTAGACCATTGAGCAGTAATTTTTGCTTCTAAGTCGTAAAGCTGAGATGTAAAGGGGGGGTTCAAGAACTTAGTGACAGATTTCACTTGAGCAGAAATTTCTTGTCATTTCCTACATGTAAATTAAAAAGCGATCTGCTATCTTTAATAGGAGGTATTTTCCTCTTATCCGTCAGGCCTCCACCAGTCTATTTTCTTGCAGAATCAACTAGCTTGGCTAATTGCAAGTTCTTTGTCCACCTAAGAAAAGAAAAGATTCTATGACAGCTTTAGTTGTCATAGCACATCAAACATTGCTCTAGAGAAAGACCCACCAACTTCCCTTCTTGGGGAGAAGCTTGGTGAATAACATGAGTTTGAAAGGCCCTTAAAAATATATGTAACAATGAGCTTTAGCGGACATTTTACTAATGGTAACTTAATTTCTTTCCAAGGCAAATGCAGAACTATCACTCGTATCTATGTCACTAGAATTATTGATTAGCTTGCTGTAATTGCAGCCAGAGTGACTGCTGTTTCAGGTAAAAAGAGTAGGAGTGTAACCTCAAAGATTACAACTCAGAAGCTGTTTTTAAAAAGGCATCACTAGAAATCTGAGTAAGATGTGTAGCTGTTGTTTAGTTAACTGTAATGTGTCAATATTAGTTTCCTGGTTTTGATATTGTACCATAGTTATATAGCTATCACCAGTGGGGAATGCAGGGGACTTTTTGGTACTTTTTTTTTTTTTCCCCAAATTCTTATGAGTATGGTTATTACAAAATAAAAATTTTTAAAAAAATACCCCGAGAAGAAAAATTACTATTCTAGGTGGGACATTTCAGGTCCGAATTCCTCCTTCTCTCCTTCCCTTTCTTCTTTCTTCCCTCAGCTTTATTGAGATATATTTCACATACATAAGTCACCAATTTTAGAGTACAGTTAATTGTTTTTCACAGTTCACTGGTGTATACAAACTCTGTACAGGGTTGTACAGTTATCACCATAATCTAATCATAGAACATTTTCAACTTTACAAAAAGGAACTCCATAGGCATTAGCAGTCATCTATATACCCCATCCTCCCCACCTCATCCCCATCTCCATCCCAGGCAAACATTACTCTGCTTTCTGTTTGTATAGATTGGTCTGTTTTGGACATTTACTATAAATGGAGTCATACAATATGTGGTCTTTTGTGACTGGCTTCTTTCATTTAGTATAATGTTTTCAAAAGTTCATCCATGTCATAGTATGTATCAGTACTTAATTCTTTTTTGTTGCCAAATAATATTCCATTTTATGGATATACCACATTTTCTTTATTCATGGACATTTTGTTTGTTTCTGTTCTTTGGTTATTATGAATAATGCTGCTGTCAACATTCATGGATAAGTTTTTGTGTGAACATCAGTTTTCAGTTCTCTTGGGTAAATACCTAAGTATGGAATTCCTGGGTCATATGCGACTATGTTTAACATCTGAGGAACTTCCAGACTTTTCCAAAGTAGCTGTGCTATTTTATATTCCCACCAGCAATGAATGAATGGTTTTGATTTATTCATATCTCAGATGTTTCTTAAACACTGTTTTTGTTGTGTTTATGAAATGTTTACTCTTTTCTTGGTAGGTGTGGGAGCAGGGAGCTTATATGATAATTCGAAGGAAATGAAACAAATGGAAATCGAATAAATTATTTTTTGATTGGCTTAGTGTAGCTCTGGAAACCTTTCAGCCCTGAGCCTACAAACCTTCCTGTTTGACTGGATATGACATTACCAGGAATTTTACTTTCCTCCTTTAATTCTCCCTGAGGAGAAAAAAGAAATATGTCTTTTCCTCAGCTAGACATGGAAGGTTCAAACAAACATAAAGGACCCCTGAGTTATTAATAATTCCACGGAACATGTACTTGGTTTTGCCTAGATTAATTTCTCTAACATCATTCTCTTGGTGCTTCCTCTGTGCTGTTCTCCACCGGAGCGTAACTTAAGAGCTGAATCAAGGTTTGTTCAGTCAGTGTTTGGAAAAGAAACAGTGACCAGTGCTGGTCAGCTGGCTCGGGGCAGTTGGCAGACCTGCCGCAGACCATGCTTCCTGCAGGCTTTATAGCCTCTGAAGGTTGTGAAAGTCCTGTGCCAGGCAATGGTGTTTGAATTTGCCCTGTCTGAGCTCAGAATAACAAGGCCTTTTATAATCCACTATAGCAGTGAACAAGCAAGTCTGGAGACCCTGGAAATGGCCCAGTACACGAGCCAAAGACAAGATCCCAGCTCTTTTGCCCTGGGTGGCCGACATGGGAAGTAGGCAGAAAAAGGAACACCAAGAAATGTCATTTCTTAGTTCTGGTACATAAATATCACAACTCCTACTGTGTTCTGGCCACTATGGTTACTTTGGGTCATATATTGGCAGTAAGCGGTCAGAATATTTTGCCCGCTCAAACCACACACAGAGAAACCCCGCCTCTTATGATTGCCTTTCTCACATTCTCCCCATTTTTATTCTTGCAGAACAGAACTTTATGAATGATAATTGCAAGGGTAGATTCCCTGCAGATTTTCATTCACATGCCCAATGTGAGCCTGTATCACGCGCCTTGTGGGTGGTGTTCACTGTGCACATGTGGGGTCTAGAAGATGAATGTTGGTCCCCAGGGCCTTCTCCAGCACTGTTTTAGCTGATCTTATTGAGCAGTGTCTAGTCATACCTTCTCTGACTTCCTGAAATGTCTTACTCAAATCAGGAAATCAGGAGAGGACCCCATATTCCTATCTCCTCTCCATTAAAAACCGCCCATTTAGGCATAGTTTTTTCAATGTCCTGTGTTATCTCTGTCAAATTAATACCTTGTTTCTCTTAAAATGAAGTTGGGGTATGTATGTATACGTATGTATGGGTGTGTGGTTTGGGACAGTTGCCTGTTTATTACACCCATGCAAATTGCCTACCCATTTTATTAAGCCTATATCTCATAGATTAGGTGAAAAAAAAAAAGAGAGAAAGATTTTAAGTACATCAATTTCAAGGGTCAATTTCATATTACTATGAAGAATTAGAATACTGTAAGATTAGAGTAACAGCTGATGATTTTTCTGTTGGCTAAACCACTGTGTAATTTCTGCCATAATTATGTATTTGTCTTAATGACGTCAATTGGAACTATAAAGAATTGAATTCTAAATATATACAATACATATGTATTTCTTTTGACTTATTTGTGGCCCAGCCACGCTTTGATTGGATTGAGAATTCATAATACCTTCCCTAACTCTTCAAAATAAAAGTTTGCAGCAGTTTTTAATTTTTTAAAACAGGTCTTCAATGTACATTTGTTCGACTGGTATTGTGATTGACCTGGTCTTGGGAGAAAAAGATCTGTCAGAAAGAGGCTGGTTCTCATATAATTGGGGAGTGGAAAACTGGCTCTTCCTTCGCTGTGTATGCGCCTTTTTAGTTACTGACCACAGTAACTCAGAGAGGCAGCCCGTCTGTGCTGCCTGGACTCAAGACCAACCCCCTGCGTCTGATTTCTAAGGCAGTGAGGATTTATCCACTGTAACACTTCATACAGCTACCTTCAACTTGAGTACTGTGAGTGGATTTATCTACATTACAACTTATCTGCAGAAAATCGTCCTTTTTTCTCTGACATTTTCACCTTTGATGGATTTTTGATTATATCAGTTGGGTTTGTAACTGGAGCTCTAAGTAGAAGTCTGAGATTTGATTTTTCTGAACGAAACATGTCCTATGCTGTCAAATATGGTAGTGACTAGCTATTTAAATTATAATAAATTCAAATTAAAAATTCAGTTCCTCAGTCGCACTAGCCACATTTCAAACCTTCATTATCCGCATATGTCTAGTGGCAACTCTATTGGACAGCACAGAGATAGAACATGTCCATCATAACAGAAAGTTGGCTGATGGTAGACTTTTCTCTACGCCAGAAGATCCAAGGAAGATGTGAATCACAGCAAAGGAAAAGCTTTGCTTAGGTAAATTCAGGTGCTGGAAAATTGCTGCTGCCTGTCCCTAGACTGAAATGAGAAAAGTAAGTAGATGTGCCATTTGTGCTGTTTTTTTTTTTCTGGGCAGCATTTTTTTGCTATGGTTTTGTTTTCAAAGTCTGTGAATATCCAGTAATTAGACTTGCTTATATTCAAATGCAAATTTAATATAAACAGCTTATAAATAAGTTATTATCCACTTCCACTAGAACCAATACTTCCAATTCTATGCCCAGGAGTGAGATGAAGGTAAGTTAAAATTTTTACCAAGATTTGATGATCACTATTGGCTTATTTTCTAAAGGCACACATATACCCATTTCATCTCATTCAGGCTTTGTCTTTTGGGGAGTTAGATTTCATGGTTTAAATGTATATCTATTGACTTCTAGCTCTTTGGAGATATTTTTAAGACTAGATATTTGCTATGTTTATCCACCGTGAAATTTGAATTTACAAGTTATTAATTTGTAAACAGAAGAATTGAGCACAAATCTTCCCCTTCTTCAGCCTTCCATATGTGACTATTAAGTTGTTAATGGTTTTGTGTGACTGATATCCAAAGTTTGAGGCTGCATACAAACTATATAACATAGACACACAACGTATTAGCTCTCTAGGAAGGTTCTAGTCAATGGACAGGGGAGTGGCAATTAACTGATTTTTCCTAGTCAATGTGAGTATTCTTCTTTGATTTCCATTAACTTGAATAATTTTCAGTAGCTTGAGAATATATAACTGTGTATTCTTCCTAATGTTGGTATTTGGTGGTGATGGTATCTATATCAAAATTAAATCTAAATTCCTCTCCAAACTTAGGCCAAGCACGTGATTCCGAAGAGGATTTTAACTCCCTCCAACCACCACCACCTCCTCGCCAGCCTATTTTCAGAAACCTCGTGGGTGAGGTTGTATGAAGATTTTTTTTTCTTTTTGAAAAATTATATTTTCCTAGGGGCTGGAAAAGCTTGCTCTATAGTAACTAGCCAGTTCTTGCCCTAGACTTTGGGGGAGATCATTGGTGTGCTGTGACTGAGTATCCTGGTTCTTGTTCTCTGCTATCTTCTGGGACAAACGAGCACTTTTTATTCTTGTTACAGCACTTCAAGAAGGGCTTTTATATTCTTTCCTTCATGAAGGATCATTCATATTTTTTACTCTGTTGTTATGTTTCACATCTGCTTGTAATTCATGGCTTTTTCTTTTTTTTTTTTAGCCTATGCTCAATTTGTACATAGACTGTACAGTACTCTTTCCTCCAAGAGGAAAACCCAGAGTAAAGTCTAGAAAATTGGAATTTCTATTCTCCACAACTAGATCTTAGATCTAGCCATAACTTAGTGCAAATGTGTTTGGTTTGAACATAAACTTGGCCATCATGTGTTCTAATTCATTCAGCCCCTACTTACTCTGAGAGCCTTTTGCTCAGGATCCTGTTATTCTAGTATACCTTTGGTGCCCATTCCTTTGCCCCAGGGACTGTGGTACTGCATCTAGCCATGCATTTATTCATCTTTAACTGTGGTCCAACATCTTGCTCCATTTGCCTTGTCTGGGTGCTAGCCATAGATTCAGTTTGAACCCAAGAGTAGTTTCTGCTATGGAGAGAGTTGTTTATTTTGAAAACACAGATTTTCCAGAATGGCATCCATTGCCCATCACTGAACCATAATGAAAAATATTGCCTTGGCTTCGGTTCTTGATTGTAAGCATTTGCCCCAAGTTTCAAGGCCTCTCCTCCTGAGATTTTATTTTACCAGAAGTTTCTGGCAGGAGATATAGATTGTTCTGAGAAAGAGAGTCATACAAGTCAGAGAATTGATGACGTTTCTCTAGAAAAAGCCATGAAACTGAACTAAATTTTAAGCTTCTAAAAGACAAAGATAATGTATTTTACTTTATTACCTGTGCTTAACTTATAAGTACTTAACCTATAATTGATTAACTCTAGAGAAAACATGGTCAGTTTTTTAATTTTTGTTAAAATTTAAAAGTGCTAAAATTGAATATTGTATGTTAAAAATAAGTTTGCCTAGTTTTGAACAGTAAGCTGGCTTATTACATAGATTCCTCATTAACCACACTCATTATTGCTTCCAACAATACTTATTATAAATCTATTAATCATAATTAATAGCTCTCATGATGAAGCCAGAAAATAAATGTGGTTAGTGAAGCAACACTAATGGAAGTGTTTTCCCCTCTGACACAAAGTGGAACTTGGGCATCTTTGTTTTTTGCCTTTGTTTCCCCTCCTACCTTACCCCACAGATTTGTTTAGCTCCATTTCTAACATTAGGTAGGGTGCACCCCTGGGACTAGATAAATGTGGTTCTAGGAGTCTGAATTTGTCAGGTTGGTGCAGTAGCATGCAGAGGTTTGACAGTCAGAGATCTTGATTTGGGCCTCTCCTTGGGCCAACTTTGCCACTACTAGGCTCTGTGATTCTGGGCAAGGTTTGATCTATTTTTCCTTTTAGAAAATGAGTATTATGGCACCTGGCCTTCCTGCCTACTTAGAAAGGTGGCTTGTAAAGATCAAAAGAGAAATGGTACATGGAATCTTTTCTACACAATGCCATAAAATCTATGATCTTGTTATTAAAAAATAATAAATTGCCTATGTATATCTAGGGATTGATATTTATACTGATTGAACCCTCTTATTCATGTGTCAAGAAACTCAAGCCTGATGGCATTGGGGAAACTAAGAACAGCTTCAAGGAATCTAATGAAACGTATGCTGAAAATATATTTTAGTTGCTCGTTGAATTTTTTTTTTTTTTTTTTTTTTGCATGTGAATGATCAACTTGGTATCTCTTACTATTTTCAAGTAGTTCGAGAACAGAGCTAGGACATTTCTCACTGGAGTCCATTTTTCACTGGGCCATTTAGCTTGGTAGAGGAGTACTGAATTGATGCCTACTTCCTTGGTATGGTGTTGTCTGGGCTGACTTACCTCTGTAAGATCATAGGGAAGGCACCGAGTAGCACTAAAGTGGCTATTTCTTTGCTCTTTTCCTTTTAGTTGGTGCATCAGAATTATTTATTTATTTATCTTTCACAGTGAAAAATTTTTATATTTAGAATTAGCCAGCTTGACTCAGTTTAGATGATCCCAATTTTGTTGGCGACATCCAAAGCATCATAGTCAGGAGCCAACCGAACTTCTCTCCATCAGGCCTGATCAGGGTGTTGACTTTTGCCACGTCAATGTCATAGAGCTTCTTCACAGCCTATTTGATCTGATGCCTGGTGGCCTTGACATCCACAGTGAACACAAGTGTATGATTGTCTTCTATAGTCATCATCAAGTCAGGGGGAACTTGGTGATAGCATAGTGGTCAAGCTTGTTTCTCAAGGGGGCACTCTTTCGAGGATATTTGAGTTGCCTTCGGAGCCACAGTGTCTTGGGCTATCAGAAGGTGGGTGATGTGCGTATCTTTTTTTGTGTGTGGCAGCAGATGCCTTTCAGCACTGCTTTCTTTGCCTTTGAAGCCTTTGTTTTGGCTTTGGCTTTAGGAGGGGCAGGGGCTTCATGAAAAGCTGATTGCAAGCAAGATAAAATAAACTTAAGCAAAAACGACAACAAAAAAGAATTTGCCAGAAGAATATAGGGATGCCTTTTTGCCTGTGAGGAAAGCTGGAGATTTAGAATTTCTGGGAGAAAGTCTGCTTGGCCTGTCCTTGGTCTTTGCTCAGCACATTGGCACATTTTTGGCAGGGTTGGAGAGGTGGGGAGCTGGGACACCAAGACCACAAGGAATAGGGTGGTCATTCGCTGTAAAATCAGTATGCTAGACAGGTAAAAACATGAATAGATCAACAGGATTCTTAGTTCTCTCACATTGGCAGCAATGTGTCATGCTTCTGTCCATGGACCTACTAGCACAGGTTAAATCTCCCATTCCTTTTTATTAACAAGAGAAATAGAAGTTGAGAAAGATCGAAGAGGGAAGTATCTTCATTGGATGAGAGGCACTTTTCCTGAAAATACAATATAGTGGCCCTTTCTTAGAATCTAGGAATGGGCCATGCTACTCAATAGCATCCTCTATCGTTTTAAAGGGCAACATGTGTCTGCATAGACTGACACTGCCCAAATCCAGTCCAGAAAGTACAGTGTGAATGGTGCCCCTGGAGTTATGTAAGTTATGGTTTCTGCCTTTCCACATCTCTGGCTATGTTTCTGTTAGTTTATTTTCCCACTTCTGTACTTTAATAAAAGTGCCCAAAATAGGTCTATGGAATAAACCACTGTTTTGAGTCAAAATAGTCATGTTTTTCTCCAAAGTCAAACTAATTAATATATGTTATCCCTTCAAAGTAATTCTCTTTTGTTCTAATTTCAGCTTCTGATTCTTTATATAGACTCCCCTATAAATACTGTTGGTGCTTTCAGAAAGTGAACCACTGTACAGAAATGGGTTTACATGTGAGCAGGAAAGCCGTGGTATACCTTTCATTTCCTTCCTTCTGTCCCTCACTCCTGAAAACGTGCTTTCAGGGAGGAGGGGAGAAGTCTCTGTTCTCCATTACAGATGACCTCTGTTGGTCACCTTCCTGTACTCTTACACTGTTTAACTGAGACAGCTGGCCACGAGATTGTGAGATCTGTTTGTGTGAAGGTCCCGAGGGACTTGTTTGGGATGGCCGGGTACCCAAAATGTGATTGGCAAGTTTAATTTGTTCCAGCATGGAACATTTCTGTCACGTTCATCCTATGCTGCATAAAGTGTGCAGAAATACGGGGGGGTGGGGGTGCCGTAGATAGGGAATCTGCAACTTTATACTTGTGCCACTTTCCCAGTATGAAGTTCCAGACCAGATCTGGTACTCACTGTTCACAATGTGAGTTGTTCCACTAAACTTGACTCTTTTTGAGGGCGAGGATGGGGTCTTATTTACTGTCATAGCATCACCGCTGGGCAGCCACATCACACCCAGGACTCTCGAATGGGTGGTACTCACTGCTCCAAAGGCAGGCTGTCACAGTGAAGTTCACTTCTTATGCCCAGTCATCACCACCAAGCTATCGCTTTTCCTTGTACGGAAGCACTGTTGCTTCTGCGTGACCCAAAGGACATCTCCAGATGGCTCTTCTCGGCTCTTATGTAGTGAAATGGGATCCTTTGGTACTCCATTTTTGTCTTTTTTCTTTTTTGCAGTACCATTGTAGTTATATAATTTTAAGTAGTGTGGGGAAATGAAGTAAGTCTGTCTTTTTTCTGCCTGACATTGGGGGAAAGGTTTACCTCGGCTGGGACATAAGAGCTGGCTACTGGTAGATACCCCTTAAATATTTTTTGAAGAAGTTCTGGAATTACAACATTTCGACCCATAAACTGGTTTTTCTTACCACTTTTTTTTTTTTTTTTACTCTTAAGAGTGAGGATGGAATCCAAGGCTGTAAGACTGAAATCTTTTAAATTTGTGGCATGATGGGAACTTATAATCACAATGTCTTCTGTCATTCTCTATTCATCTTTCTTTATGGGAAAAAAATATTATGGTGATTCTCACTGACACAGTTCCAAGGATCTAATGGTTTCCCATGACATAAGTTAGATATGAAGATGTTTTACCTAGAGATACTATCAGCTTTTCATAAAATTTAGAAATTTCATTCTTACTCAGTATTGTCTTTCGTCCTTCTACCCCACAACTTTACTTAGAAAAAGGAAGAGAAAATTGCATTTTTACTGTTGGTTGAAAATGGTTTAGAGCATCATTTGACTTGATGATATCTGGAAATTTATTTAACTCAAACTGTTTTGTCTTCCCACACGTTTCGAATGAATGCTAAAAAGAAAGTACCTCTGTAGAAGCAGAAGGGGTATTTTTAGATTGCACTCCTATATTTGGGCTTCATTACTCAGATTCTTTCCCCCCGGGGCCAGGGTCGTATTTATGTGTACTGCTCTTGATGGCTTTTCCTTATTCTTCTCTTTACCCAGAACCACCTAGAGGCCAGCACATTCAGTACACATGTCAGTTTGTAATCGGAATAAATTGTGTCTTCTTTGCCTTTTTCCTTTGCACTTCTCCCAAGTGTGGTAGATCAAAAGGTTACTTGTTTTATATTTACCTCTGGTTTCAAGTAATTTATTTCTCCTGGTTACTAGTGGCAGTTCATTGGTGGAATGAATACTCTCCATTTTTTCCCCCTGAGTTCTAAAACACCTTAGTTTTCCACTGTTTATATATATATATATATATTACATTTAGAAAATGTTAAAGAAGTAGTCTAATAATTTTGTATGAATATTTATAGCTCTGATTAGCAAAAAGAGTTGTGAGAGCGCTATGCGCTCCTGCGTATAGCTGTGTAAATATATATACATATATATATACACACACACACATATATATATGTGTGTATATATATATATTACATTTAGAAAATGTTAAAGAAGTAGTCTAATAATTTTGTATGAATATTTATAGCTCTGATTAGCAAACAAGTATTGAAACTAAGAAGCATGTAGTGGGCTGATTTGGAAGATTCCTCTCATGGGGTTACCTCAGTGTATGCTGTTTTTGCTTAACCTGACATGTTAGCATATTTATCAAAGACACTCTTGGTTTTCATTGAGTGGAGGATGCTTTTTGTATTTTGTTTTCCATTATGTTTGGAGGAGATCTTCCTGACACCAGTGTATCATTTAGCTTTTGTTTTTTGTGAGTTTGGTTTACAAACTCACTTCATACGACTCTTAAAGGGAGGTAAAACTAAGAATAAAAAGCATACAAATAAGATTAAAAGGAAGGCCCACATTTATTTGTCATCTGTCCTAGCCCTTTGTATATTCATTCTGTTCTCAGTTTTGAAGTAAATATAGTAGAAAGATTTCTCCACTTGTTTACTTTGTAACAGGTGGTCAACAGTGTATTCCTATGTTCTAAAAACTTGTGAAGAGTAAATAAGATTGTATAGAATCTGCTTGATTAAACTTCCTATTTGAAATTCAGAGGAAGGAGGCTTAACCCCACCATGTGGGTCAGCTTCTGTTCTTATTTAGCAAGCCCTGAGATCCTTCAGAGAAGCCAATGGGTCCGAATGTTGGTTTCCATCTTATTGGTGGCCATGGCTATTTTCCTGCCTATAAATAGTTTACTATGTTGAAATGAAGGCCAAATAAGTTTCTTCCCCCACCACCCATTTTAGTAGAATGTTGGAGATAATGGAATACTGTGTGATGGGGATAAATTTTGCTGTCAACTTACCGGTATAAACCTTAGTTGATTTTAAGTTTAAAGCCCATCATTAACTCTCTTCCCCTTGCAAATGGAATTTCAGCCGAGATGTATATGAGGCAAATCACATGACAAATCCATTATTTCTCTGAAACAGTAAGTATCCAGATAGGCCTCTTATCATTTCCTTACAGATAGGTCCCTGCAGGAGGCCGTAGTGGAGCTAGACTCATGGAGCCTTTATCAACTGGAAGTCTGATTGGAATAGCACAGAGACTAGTGTAACCAGGAGCAAACATCACAGCTGAGCAGTTGGGGTGCTGGTAGTGGTGGGTTAACGTAGAGGCTTAGAGGCCTCTTATACAAATGGGGGGTCCCCAGGGAAGCAGTAGTGTTCTATAGGGTAACATGGAGCCTCTTCTGGGCCTGAGTTTCTTTCTGTTCAAGCAAATTAAACACTTAAAAAATGAAACAGATATTAATTAAATTGACTGGAGACTTCGAAGTCATATGAATTTAAGAAGCAGCATTCTGTGGCATATGGGACTCCTTCCATCATCCTGTTGTCAGAATTAAAAGTCTTTTCTGTTGAACATATGTACTCTTGCTGCCAATATGTCTTTTGCTGCTTACAGTGATGTAGGTTAAGATGGATCCAATTCAAATGTTTCTAGCTGCTAAGTAATGTAACTGAGCTTAGAAAGGGGAGCAGTCATTCGTTTTGCATATTAAACACACGAAGATATTAATTTCCATGTGTCTTCGGACATGTGGCACACTGTCTTCTATTTTCCCACTTTCGATAGAAATGCAAGCCCAATAATTATTTTACCTTCCTTTTAATTCTTCTATAAGGAAAAAAAGTACAAATGATATTGATAAAAAATGGCAACTAACTCCCAGCCCTGGTATTGGAGAAAGAGTAGGCAAGGGTGGGACCATGGCAAACTGTGCACCAAATTAGTGCTGCTTGGGAATGAAAGTCCTTTGTTAATAGAATGTCCAAATGTTTGGAAATTAATAAAACTATATTCTTAAACATTATTATTTTTTAAGGAGACCGTTTGGTCTAGGGGTTATGATTTTGGCTCTGGAGTCAGAGAGCCAGGGTTCAAATCTCAGCTGCACGGTTCATTAGCTGTGTAGCTCTGAGCAGAGTACTTAATCCTTGAGCCTCAGATCTTCACTGTAAAACAATGCCAATAAAAAAAAATGTGTCACAGGCTTGTAAGTAGAACTTGATGAGATAGTCCCTTGGGGGAACTCAATACCTGACATATTGTAAGTGCTTAACAAACATTAGCCGTTACTATATTATTAATCAACACTGAGTAGGTCTAAGAAAGTATGTCAGTGAACTACCAACATGCAACTTCTGTTTAATAGTATATAGACTTTGAACATTTTCTTTATCTTTGGGCAAGTCCTGTAATCCTTCTGAGCCTTTGTTTCTAATCAGTTGTAAGTACAGCACAGTAGAACCTGCTTTGGAGTTTAATGAGGATTCAGTGAGGTAGGGCATGTGAAGTGATTGGCACAGTTGATAAATATACTAGTTATTGAGCACTCAGTAAAGTGTCCACTGACCTGAGGGTTGATAGTATTTTAGCCCACTTCACAGGGGAGAAAACTGATTGCAAGTTAATTTGGGGCGGTTGTGCACTGGCTTTTCTCTAGCAGTGCTGCTGCTTGAAGGTTCACATGTCAGCATATTTCTCAAAGTTGTTTTTCTATGGCCTGTTTGCGTCTGCTTATAAACACCTATACCTGTCCTCCCACACAGTGTTCATCGTGAGAGCTTGTTCTGCAGATCCATGCACTGTCATGTCTCAGTGATGTCTAGTTGGATGTCATCCCTCCAGAATATCTCATAACTACTCTTTCCTCCTAAATATATATTGTTCACTGACAGTCATGGTTTTATCAGAACTCCTCTGTCTTGGCCTTTCTTCTGAATGCCCTTGACTTCTTTCATTCTTAGATCCAAAATGGAAAGTTGTCCTTTCAGATTCATAAATCCTCTAAAAAATCGGAGGAGAAAGGGCATTAACAAAGGAGAATTGATATGGCGGCTATTCACCAACATATTGAAACTCAATCCTCCATTTAGTTTGGAGATGGTAAATGAAGCCATATGGTACATCTTTACAGGCTTTCAAGGAATATTGCATTTTGTCCAAACCAGTCAACTACTTTGAAAGATTTCTGGTGGGACATGCAAACAGCTGGTACACAGAGGTGGTGAGGAGACAGACCTCAGTTCATCCAATGAATAGCCTAGTAGACTTAATTGATTTAATTATGCTTAACAACGGGAAATTCCCTTTCTTAAAAAAAAAAAAAATCCCATTTGAAATGGTCAGTCTCTTTACAATGAGAAGAACAGTCAGTCTTTTTTGGAGGGTGTGGCGAGTGGGTAATTGTGTCCTTAACAGAAATGGTCTCTAACAAAGTGTTCTTTCTTGAGCTGCTAGGCATTTGAGGCTTCAGGTAATTTTCAGCAAATCAAAAGGGAGAAGTTGTGGCAAAATGAAGTTGTCAAAGCAATCCTTACACTATGATTAGGTTTCTATCTAATAGTATTTTTTAGTAGCTAAGGATCTGAAAAACAGACTCATGATTCTGTTTATTACTCATCACACAGGGTCTGGCCCTTGCTGACCTCTTTGACCTTGCCTCGGGCCTCTTTCTCTTGTCCACTGTGCTTCAGGTACATTAGACACTTTTTTGTTTCTTGAGCAGGCCTGGCTTTTCCTCCTCTCAAGCCTTTGCTGTTCTCCCTGCCTGGGACAATCTCTCTTTAGATTTTTACATGGCTGACTTCTTCTCATCATTCAAAAATCAGTTCAATGGTATCTTCTCAGCTGCTATCTTCATGACTTTGCGTTTTCTAAACTGAATCACTGCCCCTTCAGAATCCTTGGCCACTCTCTAAATATCCTGTTTCATCTCTCTGAAATTAGAGTAATTATGTTTGTCTCCTCTCCCTAGAATGATGAAGATGAGGGCCTCATCTTTCTGGCTCATTGATGAGTCTACAGCACCTAGAACAGTCCCCAAAGGTGGTCAAAGATATGCTTGTTAAATGAGTGAATTAACTTGTTTTTAATGTGTTTTTAAAAACATCCCCAAACTTCTCATTTCATGTACTTAATGTAGACCAGGAGTCAGCAAACTTTTTCTATAAGGTGCTAGTAGATCATAAATGTTTTAGGTTTTGGGGGCCAAACTATCTCTGTAGCAATGATTCAGAAAGCAGCCATACACAGTCTGTTAATATGGGTGTGGCTGTGATCCAATAAAAAATACTTTATTTACAAAAATTTTATTTACAAAAATACTTTAGTGAGGGGAGGGGTGCTGCATTTGGCCTATGGGCTGTAGTTTGCCTACCCCTTGTGTAGAGTCCATCATTTTTAACATACACTATCTTAAGTATAA
>NW_006442109.1:386693-423064 GCF_000325575.1 Pteropus alecto | reverse complement strand
GGGATTTGAAAAGTAGCTGTCTTAATTGGAGGCTCAGTTGATTTGGTTCACAACTAGGAGAATATGAATATCTATTTTTGTTCTGCTAGAAGAAAACGCATAGTAGAAATTATTTGTTGCATGATAGAAACATTGCAAAAGAGAGACATCCCCCAGTTAGTGGCTTACATATTAGAGACTACTATAACAGAAAAATTAACTACTGATCTAGCATTGTTGTAGAAATATCAGGAGAAATATTTATAAGTCTTGAAAGAAATATTTATAAGGCTTAGTTTGGCCAAGCTAAACCAACAAAGGATTACATTTAGCCTAATGTAGCAAATTTAGGAAATGGAAATATCTGAAATTATGGAGCACTTTGTTCTTTTTCTTCTAAAGGAAGAATAAAGTCAAGGATACCTGTATGTCATTGGGCACACTTTTGAAAACTTGAATTTATAAAATGCTTTGTACCAGGATTGATCACAGGCTTTGTTGTCCCTGGTAAGAAACTACCAGGTGTCTGAGCTTCTTGGTAGCCAAGAAAACTATTAGTCCCTGGACCTTCTCTGTTCTTCCCACCCTGCTCCTAAAGCAGAAACCAGCTGGTCCATGGGAAGCCTCTCTGAACTACCTCTTTCAGTCATTTGAGGGATCACAGATTCACAGATCATATGCCACGTAGTTTGCTGCTGGAGTTGGGTTTCCGCTTTTCTTGTTAAAATATTGATGAGATTCCAAACAGTGTTCCAAAAACAGCATCATTATAAACCAAAAATATTCACGTAAATGTTGTTTGTTTGTTTATCTATCAATCAATTTGTTTTTAATTATGGTAAAAAAAATGCATTCATGTAGGATTTTGAAATTCATTTTGCTAGGTTAGACTTCCCAGTTATCAAGAATCCATTTAGAATCATTCTTTGTATCTTATTTAATTGCTGTGTCTCCAAATTTATATGTGACCATGAGGAAGTCATTTAATATCATAACCTCAGTATCTATAAAATGAAGTTCATCTCTCAAGTCTTTTTTATAATTTGTGATGATTTTTAGTTGCGCACATATGTCAGCTTCAGTTTTGCTGGAAATGAGAATATTAGTGAAGTCCATATATCCCTTTGAAGCTATTAGCATGGTTTTAGATGATATATTCATAAATTGCTTTTCCTTCCAAACTAAATGGTCTGTTTAGGAAGACTTGTGTGGATGTAATTGATAATTTGAAGAGTAGGATATTTGTTCTTTACATGGCAGTCTTTATGTCATTGGTTACGAAGGCTATTTAGAGAGACATATTGGAGGCACAAACGATTCATGTCCTTAACATAATGGCTCAGGTCCTAGTAAGATGAGTGTTTTGGATGTCTTTCATCAGTTTTGTTTGTTTTATTAGGTGTCTTTATGACCTTGTGAATGAAAGTTCAAGGGAGTCCAGCAGCACCCCTGTCCTCAGCTACATGGCTGTCACAGACCCAAATGGAACCCAGAATTTCTCAGGCTGTGTCTGAACAGGGAGAAGGCAGCTGGCTTTTGTAGCCCCTTCTTTCAGCTCTACTAAGATATAACAGTTTTCTAAAGGCCCATTCATATTTCATCTTTTTCAAAAAATTCCTGAGGTCATCCTAATTGGAAGTGCCCTTTATGTCCTCTGAACCCTTATAGTACTTAATACCTCTTTTGTGGCATTTATATCTGTCACTCTGTAATTTGCTGTGTTCATGAGTTTCTTCTCTGTTAGACTATAAGCGCCTAAGTGCCTGGAACCAAGTGTGATTTCTCTTATTGTTTCCTACCCTATCAAGGCCGTCTTGGATTTGGTTAGTTTCTCCTTCTTCTGTGTTCTCAGAGCACATCTGCAGGTCGGCCTCTCCCTTTTATCTACTTAATTTCTGAAAGACACAGAGTATGGTTTGTTCCATTTTGTATTCCTAATTCTTCACATATAACCCCCTGACAAATAGCTGCTTATTTGATGTTTAGATGAATGGAAGAATGAGTAAAGCTATAGTTGGCCCAATAAAACCCTGGAATATCTACATTTATATGATTTTTGCTGCTATAGACACCTCCTGGAAGTATATGTATTACCCTCTAAAACATCAAATGTGTTGATGACACACAATAATCATTTATTTCAGACGTAATTTAAATGATGTTTCTTCCATCAGAGCCTAGGACAGGTGGTCTGGCAATGCAGAATACTGTAAAAAGTATGGCTGAATTCAAGTCCTTTTTCTCTGCTTCTTAGGAGTGGTTTGATGTTATGGAGGTCATTTCAGTACCCAAAGACAGTTTCTCATTTATAAAGTCAAAATAAAAACAAGATCTGACTGCCTGTGCCTTTCTTTCTCTCTTGGGGGAAAATCAAATGATACAGTGCATATACGAGTACTTAGAAAAACAACTTACCTTACAGAGGGAGTATACTATTACATGTTATGAAATAAGGTGACAGCCTATGGTTTTAACACTTGCATTTTTTTTGTAGTTATATAAAAAAGTAGTCCTACCTATAATTAGGACAGTTGGCTATTACCCAAATAGGGGCCTCAAGTTCTACCTGTTTTACCTGTTATACCCAAGTCCTGAAAAAAAGGATAGTAATGCCCAGTTAGTTGAACATAGTTTTCTTATTGCCACACTAGTTCTTTTTCTTGATGGAAAAAGAGATAGATGTAGGTAATGAATTTTAGGCCCAGAGCAAAACACAAAATTTTATTCATCACACACTTGCATATTTCAGTTTCTCCTCCTTCTTTCTTACCTCCCCCAATTAGTTTGATGCCTTTACCTGTGACACTTTCTTTTACAGGCTTCACGGTTGAATTTTCATATACTTGAAAGTTTTCTTAAATTTTGCCTTGTTTGCTACCCTCCACCACCACCTTTGTTATATTCCTTCTCTTGCCACACAGTTTATCTCTCTCAAACTACCTCTGGAGACAGAGGTGGGAATGAATGGCTAAAATTTTGGAGTGTGGCCTGTCTTTGAGAAAGAGGTCCTGGTGGTGGTTATTTCTTTTTTATTTTATTTTATTTTATTATTTTACTTTATTTAATGGTGACATTGGTTAACGAAATTCAATAAGTTTCAGCTGTACACTTTAACAGTAAGGCATATATATATTTACACTGTGTGTTCACCTCCCATAGTTAGTTTTCTTTCTGTCACCACATATTTGACCCCCTTTACCCCATCTTCCTCCCCTCTCTCTCCACCCCCTACCCTCTAGTAACCAATAGTCTACTGTCCGTGCCCATGTGGCACAATTGGTTAGCATGCAGTACTTATATGGTGGTGGTTATTTCTGAGTACTCCCTGCTTAGCCATGATAATGACTTTTATATTCTACTAAGTATATCTTTACAGCACCATACATACCAAACCTTGTGTTATTTATAAGCTTCAAGGAATAAGTCCCCATAGGCTTATTTTAGATTCCTAGAAAGTCAATCTGGCAAAATTTGTTTCCAAAAAAAAAGGAGGCCTTTAAGAAAAGAGGTGTTACATTATTCATACTGATTTGTGAGCAGCAAAATCTTTAGAGCCTTCTCTAAAATGAGACATTTGTGTTTGGATTCATGGCTTGATTTTATGGTTGACTATTAGGTTGATTCTTAGAAAATAATAATACAGTAGCTTAAAAGATACAAGTTTGTGGTTTAAGGGGGTATGGTATGTAGAAAGAGTCAAGTGGATCATGAACCAGGGGCTTTTGCATTGTTAAGGGACAGAAGTCCCACTTAAATTGGCCTGAGGGGAAAAAAGTTCACTGAATCATGCATTGGGAAGTTCAAGGGATATTTGACTTGAGGCTCAGCTGATTTTAGTAGTTAAACGATGTCATGGAAACCTTCTCATCTTCCCATCCCCCTTGCCCCATCTCTCAGTTCTGCTTTTGTCTATGCTGGCTTCATTCTTGGGCAGTTTACAACATGTGGTGGAAAAAGCAGCTACTGTAAATTCCAGGTGTATGTGGCCCTTTATCTCATGATTGTAGGAAAAGGAGAGCAGCCCTCTCATCTGCATTATCCATCCATATAAAGACCTCTGGTCTCTGTGTAGTGTACCCATCCCTAGATCAGTTGCTCTGTCCAGGGGATAGAGTGCCTTGATTAGCCAGGCTAATGCCATGTGTCCACCTTTAAGGACGGAGAGGCAGGACCACTTGGTTGACTACCCCATCAGAATTACACAGAGGAGATAAAGTAGTTCCCAAAGGTGTGTAAGGTAGACAAATAGGTAAGAGACATGTCCACTAGAGGTGATCAGAGGTCCCAAAGACAGATAAGTATACTTTCAAATTTTACTCTTTGTGTTTATGTGTGTCAATGTGCATGTGTATGCACACTTCTTTGGTGCATTTTGGTTGTATGTGACTTTAAACTACAGTTCTTAGGCTGAGCCCCATGAACTGCAGAGGGTCTGGGAACTGCCTGAAATCTATTCCCACTCACTTTCCGCCTGTCTCCCACAGAGCAAGATAGAGTCTGGAACACTGAGATGGTTTGAGAAGCCAGGGGCTCAAGTGCCTGTGAACTAGCTCTGTGAGAGCAAGGTCCACGACCGTTTTCTTCATCCTTGTACCCGAACACTGAACAGGGGAGTGGGCACTAGGTCCATGAGTGAATGGGTGAATAAAAGTGTATAAATTGTCACACACACAGAATTGTGGATTTGGGATTTGTGTGTTTGTGTTTGAGGAGGGGTTGATTCTTGGCTGCCTTAAGTTGTACCTATGAGGAAAAAGCAGTGTGTTCACGCGTGCATGCATGCGTGCATGTGCGTGTGTAGCTTCATTATCTGTGGACATCTCTGTCCTGGTTGCTTTTCCAGTATGAGCAGGTATAGTTGTGAACCAGCATGTTTTTCCACAAAGGGCCTGGCTTTTACCTTTCATGTGCCACCACCCAGCGAGGTAGGCGGTGTTGGTAAGAGGAGTAACCATGAAGGAGCCAGTAGCCAGGTTAGCAAGCACATTTGTCACAGCTCTATTTACTGCTGATGAATAGGAGAGAGACCTAACAAAAACAGATGTCCTGGTTGATTATTTTCATGTGGAATGGAAAGTGGTACCTGTAAGGTAAATGAAAATTTTAGGGGTTAAAAAAAGAGAGATGGGGCACAGGGGAAAGGTGAGGGTGTATACATAGAAATCATAAGTAAGAATTAAGCACTTTTTGATCATGTCTTCAAGTAGTAGATTGAATGCTCCCTTGAAATGGCTTAACTTTCTTGATTTTGTTATTTTGAGGTCTCTTTTAGTGTTATGCCACTTCTTATTTTGGTATTAGTTTTCTTGTTTTTCTTTGAAAAATAGTTACCAACATTTGCCTTCATCTTTTGTGTTCAGCTGTTATGCTTCCATTTGATGCCCTTTTGTAATTTCTACTTTCCATTACTATATTTGCTTGCTTATTTAAGATTGGGTCAGAAGCCGTGAATGTAACAGGATACACTCTACTACTATTTCAATAGCTTTAGAATCTGGCTTGAGAAGCAAGACTTTGATATTTATACTAGGACGTAACAAAAAATTCCTTAATTAAACACTTCTAGTCTTTTATATAATGTTCCTGGAGCTGCCACCTAGAGAGTGGATGTTCTGAAGACAAAGATAGCAATATTTACAGCTGTAGCAAAAAAACAAAAACAAAAACAAAAACAAAAATCCTTGGGATTTAAGGAGATTCTGAATTGTATTATTTGGGGGAAAGTGAGCAGCTATGCATTCTGTTGCTATGGTGATGAGATGGAATTGGGTATTGTCTTTAGCAAATGGTTTGGTATCCTTTCTTTTTTCTCCCCTCCATCCCAACCCCATTCTAAATTATAAGCTTAAAAGAAAAAAGTCACTGCTCATATTGTTGCTTTACAGTTGAACAGATTGTTTTCATTTTAAGATCTAGCAATTGTAGGGTTGGGTGTGGTGACATGGAAAAGTGAAGAAGTGAAAGCATTCTATGAAGCAAAGTCAAATCAGATATTCACTGACAGTGGACTGTGTTCCCCGGAGGACAAAATGAGACATTTAAGGACCATTGCTTATCTCTTTGATTAATCAAGATAACAAATGGATATAAAGCACATTGAAAGTACCTGAGGTGTTGAAGAGGCTTGATAAACAAAAGTTATTTAATTTTTTAAAAGACTAGTTTACAAACAAATATTGCTAAATCTCTCTAAACTTTCAGAAACAGCTTGATAATCAAGGCAAAAAAAAAAAAAATGTAGTCTAAGCCCATGTTAAAAAAATTTAGAAGAGAATAAAATGCAAATAAGTTACCTTTCTTCTTCAATTTCCATTTTATTCCCTAGAAGAAAGCTACTCCTAATCCTAATAAAATGCAAATAAGTTCCCTTCCTTCTTCAGTCTCCATTTTATTCCCTAGAAGAAGGCTACTCCTAATGGATTTTTGTATCTATTTTGTCACATGATAGACAATTTCTTTGCATATTTAAATAAGTATCCTCTTCACATTTATGATATGCCATGTTTATTATACAACATGGACTTTTTATCTAATATACTTTAGACCTCTTAACATCAGAAAAGAGCCCTGTTCTTTTTAATGGCTGTGTAGTATTTCATTATACAGAGGTGCCTAAGTCATTTAACCAGTCCTATATTGATAGCTTCCCACGTTTAGCCACTTGATGACTTTTGACGGTTTAACAATATTCCTGGGACTATGAAGTCCACATATTAACTTCTAACTACTGTAGGCTTGGTAATTGAGTTCAAATAACAATTAAAACAGCTCGTTATCACATTGTGAACAAATTTTGCAAGAGAAGCAGTTTCTTTCGTGTCTAGTCTTCTCGAATTGCTCAATAGAGCGATTACTGCTCTCACTTAATTATATAGAAAATTACAGAGTTGGGTGGAGTGGGCATAGTGGGCAGTATCAGCTTCCTTCACACTTCCCTTTTGCTGACTATGGAATGACTTTTTATTTTTTTGGCCCATGTTTAAATCGAGAGTGTGATAATCTATGTATAGTAATTAAAATTCAGTACGGATCATTCTTCACTACTCGGCTCCTGACATTTCAGAATTGTTTGTAAGCTATATGAGTAACTTCCCAAAGGTATTTATCACATAGAGAGAAATCTCCAGTGATTAAACACACTCTTTATAGTAGCTGCCGGTAATTTTTATTTTGGTTGATGATTAGCTTTGTTTAATGAAAAGAAATGATATATATTCGCTAATTTACCTGCTTAACATACATATTCTCTTGCCTTTGGCGATGCCTGCTGTCTTTTAAAATTTCCTCTGTTCCTTCCCCATCCTCAAGATTTATGCATTGCTTTTATTACATACAGGCTAAGTAGTTTTGAAGTGCATATTAAAAAGGAAAACACTTTTCCTGAGAGCACATGCCTGGACTTTGTACTTCTTCAAGACTCTGCCTTTGTATGACTTCTTAACTCCCAGAAATGGCATCATTATCCAGTTCTTCCTAGGCCATCTGGGATTTCTGAAAGTGGCTTGGAATGCAATTACCAAAGGAGCTTAGTGACTCTGCTGGTATCAGAACAAGTTCCTGCTGTCTTCGATACTTCCCCAAAGCTTGATAGGCGTGTCCAGTTGACTGATGCTGGACCATTTGTTCAGACCTGGTCATCATTGTCCTATGAGCTGTGTGTAGTTATGTTCTAGTATCTTATAATGATCCCAGAAAAGACCATTTTACTTTTCCTTTTTGAATGAGCATTTGCTTTCAAAGTAATGGTAAATTTATTTCATCGCAATTGATATCAGTATACTGGTAATCATTTTGCAGTTTTCAGAATTGATTTCCTTTCTAGCTATTTGTAGTGAATGTTTAGTGATATTCAAAGGAAATTGAGTTTCAATTACATAAACTTTTGAGAAGTGTGGCCAGGAAATAATTAGAATCCTACAGAACTATTGTCAGCATTCAAACCTCAATTTTACAAAATTGGTTGATAAAATCTTAACCTAGTCCTGGAAAGACCATCCCTTGCCTCTTATAAATTCATATGATCACCATGTTTTCATTTAGTTCTATAAGCAGTGTGATGACTTTTTTTATTGATTGACAAGGAGGACCCCTAACATTTCACCTTTTAAAAATAAAACCTCGAGAGCCTGTACGTAAGAGAAAATTGCTGGAAACCAACTTTAAAGTTTTTGTAGCCAAACAATCAGTACTCAAGTAAATATGGCTTATGCATACTTTTTTAAAAAGTACCTAAAAGTAAGGAAGAATTTTGAAAATTGTACTGAATCCACTTTTATAAAAATACAATATTAAAATATATTTGATTGCATCTTAAAAACATACCAAGTACTAATTTTCATTCATGTATGAGCATCCTTAAGTCTCCTGTTATGGGCTATATCTGTGATGCTTTTATGATTTTTAATCCGCAATAGAAGTATAATTGAAACAGAGCCAGGGGGGAAAAAAAGGAAAATATAATAGAACTTCCCAACTTCTCCTCTAACTGGCCCTGTGACCATTTGAAGAACTTTCAACATAATGGCTTTCGTAAACTGGAAGTTCTCCAGTAATTGCCTCTTGGGGCATGTAGAATTTAAAACAAAAGAAAACGTTTTTTAAAAGTTTGTCCTGTTGTTATCCCTATAGCTGGTGCCTGCAGCCTTGGGAGTACTTTTCTGTGTTCATCAAGATTGCATCTAGCATTACATTCAAGTGTTTAGATTTGTTGGCTGACATAAAACAACTTTTAAATGGGTCGTTTGAGTAGATCTACAAATCAATATAATATTGACAATGAAGCTGGATGCATTTTGGGGCATGGGGTTTCAAGTGTGCACAAAGTAATTTTAAATACAAGGATCAATAAAATGGCTAATGAGTTTTCAGGTATATCCTTACAGTTTTTATGGAGTTTTTGAGGAGGCTTGCAAACTTTCTCCTTTCAATAGAATACTGACATTTGCATGATGCACTTACGAGCATTCATTATCCATGTGAAACTATTCTTATAGGCTCCAAAATCTTAGACGCACATGGAAATAATAGCCGCCATTTATTGAGCATCTTCCATGTGCCAAGCATTTGGCTAAATACTTTAGCAGCTTTATAGTTACTATTTCCAATTCCTGGTAGATGTCTATGCACTCACATATATAGGAGTATGTGTGTGTGGAGTAGATACAAATATAGTCTTGTTTTAGTTTTAACGTAAATGGTGATACATATATATTGATAGGCAACTTGATTTCTTTCTTTTTTTCCCCTATGAATATGTTAGATCTTTTCATGTCAGTATCCATGGATCTAGCACATTCTTTGAACCTGGGCATAGAATTCTGTTCTCATACTTGTCTGCACATTGGAATCACCTGTGAAGTTTGGAAAAATTCTCATGCTTAGGCCCCAGTAGCAGAGATTCTAATATAACTGGCATGGAGGAAAGTCTGAGCATTGGGATATGAGAACTAGTATTTCATACTATTGGTGCAGCAACATTTATTGAACCGTTCCTTTATTGAAGGATACTTAGGTGATTCTCTATTACAAATAATCTTGTTTTTTGTTTGTTTGTTTTTTCTATTACAGTGCTGTAGTGAACATCCTTATTAATATATCTTTGTGCCCATGTGTGAGTATACCTGTAGGTTAATCCCTAGATATGGAATCTAGGAGTTCTTATCTGTGGCTAGTATATTAAAGATAACAATAGCTACTTCTAAATTGCCCCTACTGAGGTGATACAATTGACTTTCCCATCTACAAGTTATTAGATTGCACACTGTGGTGCTGAGGGCTGGCCCCCTTGACCCTCTCCCACAGTTAAAAAAAAAAAGTTTGTTCTAATTTTGGAAGGTTGTATATCTAAGTGCTTATGGAGGTTCCCAACATGAAGGGAGACTGGGGAAATACCAAGTCAAAGCTTTATTTCTCTAGATCTTTTTAGTGCTGTGTCTTTGGAAATTAGTTTTATAGGCTGGCATGACAAAGTGATGCCTTCACTTCTAATCATTAGTGGGTATGTGCGTCTCTCACGAAGGGGTGAGGCAGTTCTGACTGAAGTGCAACAACTACTAGAGCCACACAACACCTGAAACAGGTGGAGGCCGGAATGCCTCTTTACTGCCTTATTTCTACACCAGAACTTGCATTCAGCTGAAGCTTTTACTACCATCCTTCCACAACCCGCTCTTGAAGATTTTGTTAAATTTGTAGGTAGACTTTTTATGAAGGGCAGAGTGCTTCTTTCGAAGGGAGTTTCAGTTTTCATAATGCGACTCCCCATCATCCGTCCTTATTGTTTTCTGGGTGGCTTCTCCCTGACTCGTCATGAGCAGGACTCATTAGGGAACAGCTCGAGCATAGGTGTGGTGCTGGCCTTGCCCAAAATGAGCCCCTTCGAGCAGCAGGCTTTGTGGAGAGACTCAGGATGTTGTAAACAACTCACCACACTGTAATTTTAAACCCAGGGCTCACCATGCATTTAACTTTCCATAAACAAGTTTTTTACATTAGTAATGGCAAATGGTGGCTGTGACTACATGTATTCAGAATGATCTTTCTGAGGCGAAAGTGTGAAAGCTAGAGGCCCTGGGTGCTTGCAGTAGGTTTTCTATCTTGGTGACCAATTTGCACTTACTTTCCTGTGCAGACAAGATGCCTTCAGATGTGGAAACAGACTAATCAGTAGTTGGGATCAGTGACTGAGGACAACGTGAAGAGGGATAGGGTCAATGCAGCAAATATCAGCATCCTTGCAGTGACTAAGCTGGGTGTGCTATGTGTTAGTTTTCATATAAGTGGTTGGATTGAAATACTAAACCTGTTGAATGCTTCACAATGTACAAGAAAGCTGAGATTTTTTTAATGCCTTTTGCCACACTGCCCCCAAACACCTCAGAGAATTTCCCACAGTTTACAGATAAGCTCACTAACCTGCAGAGCCCTTGATTTAGTGATGACAACTGCCCTGTAAAGATTAAACCATCTTTATTCCAGGAATTTGTTCTGCTGATACACACAGGAATGTCAGAGAAAGGAATTTGGTTAACATATTTCCACCTAACAGTAGTTATCAAATATAAATCCTCCCTCCAACTTTTTAATGTCGCTCTCACTTCCCTTTGTGATGCCAACTTAAAATCCATCAGTTATAGAGGACTTTAGGATGCTGAAGTCTTTTCTAAGTTACTCGATACTCCATGGAAGAAGTGGGTGAGCTGGTGTTGGAACCATGGCTGCCTGCATCATATTGTGTGTCCGTTCGTCAGTTTTTCCCTAACCGAAGAGCACGCGCATTGCCTGTGAGAAAGATGGAGGACTCTTGACTATTACCGGAGTGAGGCTAATTTCAATCAAGAACTTTTGTTCTACATGGTGTCTCATTTTTTGCTGTTGCAATTGTATTAAAGTGATCTTGGCATAAAAGTAATGAGAAGAACATGAAAAGAGGAAGGTATTAGTGAGTTTTAAAATTTGCTTTCAGAAAACATGAACATATAAAGCCCTCTAGGCAAGCTTTAATATCTTTATTTTCAGTCCAGATATCTGGAGTTTCCCTAGGATGCCAATAGACATTATTTTTCATAGAGGCCTGCGTAGAAATAAAAATTATATCTACTTGGCAATAAAATGCCTTGGTGATAAAATGTAGTAATAATATTTAAGAAGGAATAAGATTGAGCAGTATCTGGTTTGGAGGCTGTGAGGGTCGGTGGCAGTAATCCCTTTTCTAGAGGACCATGTCTTCTAGTCTCCCTGGGGAGAGGGACTGATTGTAAGGATGGCATCTGAATCCTTGGTCCAGAGTACCTCTAGTTTATCTTTCCTAATTCCTGCTAAACTTTGCCTAAAGGTCTAGAAAACATAGTTGTTCAAACTAAGTATATAAATGTTCAACCTCTTCTCTCTCAGGATTTGCCAAAATTATTTCAGTTGTGAGAAGTTTCCCCAAAATGCCTAATGATATATTTCTTTTTAGGTAATGTCTTTTAATATCATTTGCATTTTCTGTATGGATGGTACCAAAAGGTTTTCTGCTTCTTGGGGAGGGTCTAAAACCTAAAATGCCTACAGTGCAATGGTTGTGGTGGGGAGACATTTTAAGAGGCACCACATTTACCTGTAGTGGTGAAGATTCTGACTTTAGGGGTTATTTTAGTGGGATCAGCAGAGGACTGGAGCATATAGGGTACAGGTGATTACTGGTGTCTTGCAATATACAAGTATTCTCTTCTGGTGACTGTGATGTCTTACTCTCATATCCTTTCTGAAAGACCTGCTAAGTGATTCAAGAAAGTTGCATTCTTCCCCCCTTTCTTTCTTTCTTTCTTTCTATCTATCTGTCTGTCTGTCTGTCTGTCTGTCTGTCTATCTATCTATCTATCTATCTATCATCTATCTATCTATCTATCTATCTCTATCTATCTATCTATCTATCTATCTATCTATCTATCTATCTATCTATCTATCTATCTATCTATCTATCTATCTATCTATCTATCTATCTATCTATCTGTCTGTCTATCTAGCTATATCATCTATATAACTTTTATTTCTTTTTCTTTTTCTTATCTTTTTTCTTTTTTCCTTTTTTTTTCTTTCTTCCCTCTCTCCCTCCTCTCTGGTAACCACTAGTCCATTGAAAAGTTGCACTCTTTTTAATATTTGTATTTAAAATTTTTTTCATAAGCTTGTTAAAGAACAAAACTTGGCCTCTTGGAAGAGTGAGAGCTTTGATGTGACTGACGTAGCTAGCCACTGAGTCCTAGCTTCCTTTGTTTGTACTAACGCGTCCCTCCCTTTAAATTTGTCTTTTTTGTACAATGAGTGGATCCGTTAGAGGCAGCGAAGATAGGAACCCAAAAGGGGAATATGATCTGCATTTCTTTCAGCTTCAGCTTAAATTTGTTTATTGACTTAACTCACAAACTAGCAACAGGTCAGCAGGCCCAAGGGCACAGGCTCTCTGGCCAGGCTGTGCTTTCTTTGGTGGGGAGCTCCAATGACACTTTTGGTTTGGCTCTTCTCCCAGATGATTGAGACGAGATGTCCTGGCTTCCAGACTGGTTTCTGTCACGTGAACAGCACAAACTTTCTAACTAGAGAGCTGTGTTATTGGCTTTAGGGATTTATGCCCTAAACCCGTGGTTAAAGTATTGAGTCATGACAGCACAGTGGTTGCCAGCTTCTTAGGGTGAAACCTGGAGGTTCCCTTCTTTGCTCTTGACATGAGGGTGAGGGTGTTTTCTGGCAGGAGTGTATGACTTGGGCTTGGAGGATTACTGTTAATTATGTGCTGGTTGAGGCTTGGTCTGGCTCGAGGATGCACGTGGACTTCACTTGGGCTCCTTCCTCCCTTATCTAGGGAGGAAGTGGGAAAGGAAGGGGACTGATTCTGGCTTCCGCTTTGCACACCCCCGCCAACGCTGATGCAGGGCAGACGCAGAGAAGGGAGTGTGCTTTGCTTTCGTTGCTCTGCTTTAGGCCATGGGGCAAAATGTTTGCAGGGTGCCAGTGGGATTTTTTGAATGCTTGGGTTTTGGTTTCCCCTTTGATGATGGAGTGTCTACATCATTTTCCTCCTGCAACAGAAAAGTCACCGGACTGAGAGGACTGAGTGCTGGGTGAATTTCCAGGAGCCACTGCAAGAAGTGCCGTATTAGAACATCCTTTGGGGACCAAGTGTGTGGAGAGGGCTGTCCGTCCACTGGACACACTTACTGAGAAACGCCCTTTCCGTTTCCTAATGGCCAGGATGTTGAAACTTGTGGGGAAAACACATCCCCTTTCAAATGTTTCTCCTACAACCTTTAAACTGTATCCCATGATTTTTTTAAAGCTCCAAATAGTATTTGGCATCTGGTGTACTTGGGAAGTGAAACCAGACATGAGGAATGTGCAAGCAGAGAGAGATGGCCAAGGAAAGAAGCAAAGCAATTTTTTTCTTTCGCATTCTTCTTGATAAGAGAATTTGGGTTAACGTTATCGTGTTGTTGAAACCCAAATTGCATGTCCGGGCCCTTTGGAAAAATGCAAAATGTGAAAATGTGGGATAAACTGCAGCTCTGAAGACAATAGGTATGGCAGTTAGAATTAAGGGTTCCCCGAACCATTATAGTTGCTCGAATGGCGTAAATTTTCTTTCACGTCCCACTTTTTATGTCTGTGACATTGTTTCAGTAACTCTAGAGACCATTTTTAATAAAGAAACAATGACAGTATTTTAGTGTTGAAATTATAATTGGAGAATTAAATGTGAAATACTGTCTCTCTTGATTAAAGTAATCGAAGTGAGGCATGACCTCTCTGGCTCCTCCTGTACTTCTGCAAGTATATGCAGAAATGCAGTTGTTGAACTAAGATGGGAGCTGGGGAGAACTCACTCTCTCTCCTCTCCCTTTCTTCAGCATCTAAGTTGTTTCCCCTGTAACCACTATGGTAAGAGGAACTTTGGTAACTTAGCCAGTCAGCGTATCCATCTGTCTGAACAGCTATCTTATAAACGTGTGGCAGAAGTCCCTGATGAACCAATTTAAATGATGTATGTATCAGTGCAAATCTATCTTATCAACACAGCCTTTAAGTTTCCCCCCATATATTTAGTACTGATCGTGTGCTGCTTTGTGGAAAACAGACTGTACATAGCACATATGTATTGTGACTTGGCATTCTCAAAGGGAAATGTTAAGGAGGGTTTCCTTGTGGACTATATGAGTTGTTCTTCAATGTTTTTTATTATCGTGATCATTGTCATCTACATTCCTTAAAATTTGGCCCTCGTTTTTTGACTGTTACCACATTGAGAGTCTTGTTTGTTTTGTTAGACAGTACAAATGACTCTGACTTCGAGCTAGGCCACAGATGGATTAAATTTCTTATTCTTTGCTAAGCAAAATGCACCTGCTCCAGAATCTTAAGTAGCTTTTTAATTGCTTCCTTGTGCATGACATAGCAATAGTCATCTGTAATGCTATAGATGGATTGCATTTTGGATGTCCCAGAAGTGACTTTTCCCCCTCTGCAACCATGCCAGAAGCTGAGATTAGGAGATGTGTTCTGGTTGAGGGCCCAGCTGTCATGGTGGAATTAGTCCTTTCTCTCAGTCCTATCTGATTAAAAAGAGACCAGGAGTGGAAACATAGGCCCCTGGGTTTAGTCACTGTATTCTCTCTTCACGGGACAGAAGGACCAACTTCACTGCTCCCTAAGTGTTCGCACGAGGCTGCAATCTCTCTAGTGTGTGGATCTTCTGCTGTTTCTCTAGCACCTAACACTGTGCCTTGTCTGGCCTACTGACTGAAGAGGCTGAGCTATGGTAGCTGACTAAGTGAGTATGCCTTGGGCAAAATGTTCACTGAATGTAAGGACTCATGAAATGTCTCAGAGATTCTACCAGTGGGTCTGTTTCCACAGAAGCTTACTTGAGGATGGGTGGAAAAACCAAGCACCAGTTAGTTCTGCCAAAAAGAAATTCCTGGTTGGTGGGAAGCTGCAAATACCCTGAGGATGAAGTCTATTTGTGAAGCTACTGTCAGCATCGAAAATCTTGACAAGTGACTAAAGAGCACTTGGCGATCTGATCAGCTTCAAATATTTTGGCAGTTGTGAAAAACAGATCTACAGGCAACTGTGGGAAGAACACCCAGTCACACAGCCCTGAAGTTCAGAGATGAGATCATCTGTTCATTTAGGCATTTATGTCTTCACATTCAGCAAACATTTATTGAGAATATATGGTGTGCCAGGGACTGAACGAAACTTGGTCCCTGTCTTGAGGATCTCATAGTTGGGGAAACAGGCATGAATTTAAGCAAACACTCAACTATGTATATGGTGCTAGGAGTATGGAAAGAAATGTGTGACCATCTCTAGGGAAACTTAAAGATTTATAAAATCATCAGTATTCGTGTGGGTCTTGAATGGTGAATGGAAGATGGTCAGGTAAAGAAGTAATAGAGCATCCTAAGCTGAGGGGACTGCAGAGGTGTGAGCTCAGAAATGTGGTTCCTTTCAAGATCTACTGATTTCATGTGCATGTGTTGGGAGGTGGGGAGTGGGCAGCATGTGGATACACAGTGCTCAGGATGTTGGGAAACAAGGGTGGAAAATATAGTAGGTAAGGGCCAGGCCATGGAGGGTCCTGTGGTCCAGGCTGGAAAGTTGAACTGTATCCAGGAGACGCTGCAGAGCTGAGTGACACAATCAGATTTATGATGTGCTGAGAATAATTCCCAGACTCCTCACTCCGGTGTATGAGGCCCTGGGGTCTGGACCCCTGCCCTCTTCAGCCTCCTCTCTTAACACTTCCTTTACTCACTGCTCCAGCCTCACTGGTCTTCCTTTTCTGGCTCAAACATGCCAAATTCTCCACCTGCTTCAGGCTTCTGTACACACTCCTCTGCCTGGAATCCTCTTCCCTGATCCTTTGCAGGGCTGGTCCATTTCTCCATTAGGTCTCAGTTCAAGCACCCCTCTCCGGAGAGGCCTTGCCTGATCAAACTATCTGACGTTCCCACCACCATTATCACCGTTTTCTTTTGCTTTCCTCTTGCGTCCCTTGTAACACTAACCAAAATCGATACTTTAGTTTACTTGATTTTTTCCCTTCTTTCTCCAAAGCAAATAAGCTCTCTGAAGTTACATGGTTTCATTTTCTTCCCTCTTTCCTACTGTGCCTAGGCACAGTGTTTGACATATAATTGGTATTTGGTAAACATTTGACTCAAATGGATGAACTAGGGCAGCTTTGTCAACTGCATGGACACACCACCTGTTTTTGTATGGTCCATGAGCTAAGAATGGTTTTCACATTTTTAAATGGTACAGCAAATCAAAAAAAGAACAATATTTTATGACATGACATTATATGAAATTCATATTTCAGTGTCCAAAAATAAAGTTTTATTGGCACACAGGCATGCCCATATTCTCAGATGTCTGTGGCTGCTTTCATGATGAAATGGTAGGGTTCAGTAATTGTGATAGAGGCCCATAAAGCCTAAAATATTTACTATCTGGCCTTTTACAGAAAAGGTTTGCCAACCCCTCGCTGGGAAATCAGTAGTCAGGGAGAAGTCTTAAGAAGTTGTTGTAGTCATTCAGATAGGAGATGAGTATAGGCTGGACTAAGGTTGTGACCTTGAGGTTGGAGAGGGTGGGAACTGAATTCCAGCCAGATTAAGCAAGCAGGTTTCCTGAACTCTGCCAAGCTTCCATGCCCCACTCCCAACCAATTAAACTTTTCTGAGTCTTCACCAGAATATCAAATCTCTCTCAAATTTTTCTCTTCCTAATTGCCCTGCTCTCTCCCAAATGTCTACTTAAGTGTCATCTGTGAATTGGGGATGATGGAATGATGTGATGGGTGTGATGTGCTTACTAAAATCATATACACAGCCAGTTCCTGGGATCCCTTGTTAGTGAAGTGCTAGAACCATTGAGGAGAACTGGCCAGAAGTGTCAACTGCCACTGAGGAGTCGAGTGGAGTGGATGATTACTCTTGCTTCCTGTTTTGGTCTATAGCTAGGAGACTAGGCTCTGAACAGTCAAGTTCCGAATACGTGTATTAAAAATGGTTGCTTGTTGGAAATCTCAAAGCTTTGTCATCACCTACAGTTTAAGGATTGGTTTATAGAAGACCTTATATTTGGGGTTCCACAGAGGAACCTGCGTCAAACTTGGTCTTTGGGCTTTAAACACAAATCACTTGTCAAAGGCAATATTTTATATTTATTAAAATTATTTCAATTAGTTTCCTAAATGTAATAGACCTTGTATCTTATTACCCATCTTAGAAACTAGCCAAGACCCTCATATTCTTTGGTTTATAGAACCGCTGGCATTTTTTTTAAGACTGAAATGCTTTGGATTGAGACCTTAGCATTTCCTCCGTACTCTTCCGCAATACAGTCAGAATGTAATATAACTTAGATTTAAGTGAAGTAACTTGGAAAATGAAACAAATTAAGTAATTGCTCTCTCCGTTCACTTCCCAGATACTTTGGTTATACTCTATATGTGCGAGGCAGTAATCAGCACATGCTGTGGGCACTTTTCCTCAAGGAGTTGACTCTTCAGTGGGGGGAAGACCCAGACCACAAATTCCTCTAATTGTTGGCTGTGCATCATGGGGTCACAATGTGCTAAGAGGGCCCAGACTACATTCAATTGAGTAGGTTAGTACATTTGTCCCATGTACTATCATGTGCTAGGGACACAGAGAACAATATAGGCAAGGCCCCTCCCCCATGAAATAATAAAATAAGATAAATTAAATAGTGGTAGGTGCTGTGGAGAAAATCACACAAGGTAAGGGGATAGAGAGTGTCTGATGCATTCAAAGAGGACTACTGCAGATAGGTAGCTGCAGATGGCCTCTCTGAGACAATAAAGTTCATGTTGAGGTCATAATGATGAGGAAGACACAGCTGTGCACAAATGAGAACCAGAACATGCCAGTCAAGGCCAGAGCTGATGCAATGACCCTGGGGTAGGAGTCTACATGGCCAGAGTAGTTGAAGTGCAGTGACTCATACGAAGAATGCTCCGTGGTGAGGAGGCAAAGCAGGCAGGGGCCACATCGTGGAGGCCCTTGGAGGCTGTTGGATGCCCTTTGCATATTCTTATAATTTCAGTGAGCCACAGGAGGTTTGATACATAAAAATTTAACATCCAAAATGGATAAAAGCAGAGCTGTGAAATTGAAGCTGGAGTGAGAAGCTCAAATCAGTACCTACTGAAAATCTCTGATCTTTCCCCCATCTCTCATCTAATAGTTTGGGGTATCTTATACCTTAGGTAAGTCTAGTCTAAAGACAACAGAGCCAGGGACTTCTCACCTTCATCCTATCCCATTCACAGACATTAGAAAGTTCTTCCTTACGTCTCCTTATAGCTTCCACCCATTGGTTTTAATTCAGCAGATGCCACCACTCTGTTGCTGTTTATTTGTAGCAGCCCTGAAATCAGTTCAAGGACAGTGCAGGTTTCTAAATGCCCATTAGACCTTCTCTTCCTTTTTAGAAAGTGCCTGTAGTATTGTTAGCCCTGTCTCTCAGGACATGCTGGGATCTCAGGATAGTGACATTAATTGCACTGTCTGGTGATCTGCAGTCTACTCTCTGTGAGGGTGCTCAGCATTCATTGTAGCTTCTTCAGCAAGGTCACCTGCTACAGCTCTAAAAAGTGAGAGCTGTCCAGGCCCAACCACATCTGCTCGCTTGCTCACTAGTGTGCGTGGCTCTGTCTCTCTGTCTCTCTGTCTCTCTCTCTCTCAGACAGGCTTTTAAATGTGACTCCCAGGCTCTTGTGGGATAAATCCAGAGTCCTCGACCTGGGCTGCAGCTTCTCCATACTAGTGTTCCTCTCGAGGCTGACTCTTCACACCTTTGTTCCTGTCATCTTTCCTTCACAGATGCATTTCTCCTCTGCCCTTACAACTCATGAAGGGCCAATTCTCATCCCACCTTTCTTTCCCAACTCTGTCTCTTGTTAAAAATTGAAAATCTACAAAAGTTTTACATGAATATGCTCTCATTATGCATGTATAAAAAAATGAAAAGAATGTTTCCTTTCTTGCCTTTTCCCAGTCCCCTTTCTCTCTGAGTTAGGAGTTTGCTTTGTATCTTTCTAGGCCTTTTAGCTATGCATTTAGATGTAAATTTAGTTTGGTTTTTTTTTTTTGTATGAAATTATTCTTAAAACACATTATGGCATCATGTAATACACATTATTCTTTGACTTGCTTTTTTCACTTGACAGTATAACTTGGAAATTTTCCAAGCCAATACATATAGTTGTAACTTAAAAAAAAAAATGGTTCAATCATAAAAAATGTATTATTATGGTAAAAATTCAGACTCAAAGGGTATAAAGTGAAAAGGAATAATTCTCTACTTCCCTAAATTTATTTGGGAGGTTATTGCTATTAATACTTTCTTACATTCATAGATGCTTTAAAACATGTAATCTTGTAGTATATAGTATAGATATCATAATATCTTGAACATTTTTCCATATCTATAACACAGATGCCTCTTCATTTTAATGAGTGCTTAGTATTCTATTATGTGAATATGCTATAATTTATTTAACTGTCTCCCTATTAGTGCATTCATTTGATCTTTTCTCTTTGAAAATCTCTGGCCTTTCTAGCTCATGTTAAGTTGTTCTTCCTTTGTTTAAGTTATTCAACATATTAACTGAGTGTCTCCTATCTTTCTGGCACTAGGACCCCCAAGATGCTTAATACATAGTGCCTTCCCTGCCCCCCCCCCGACCCCCCACCCATTTTGAGTTGTCACAGTCTAACAGGAAGACACACTCCTAAAGAACTTAGAATGTGACATGAGCTGGAATGGGTCGATATGCTTTAGCATATGTATTATTCTACTTGGGGAAGATAAAGAAGGGGAAATTAGAACTAAATTGTAAAGGATGAATAAGAGATCTCCTGGGGGCAAGAACAAGGTCGTTCTTATAAGGGAAGTAACAAAAACAAAATGGTTTGGCAAGAAAGAGCATGTGATGTACAAGGAAGGGCCAGTAGCCCAATGCGATGGCAGCGTATGCTGTGGCGTGGACTGACCGGAATTATACTGTTTGGTCATACAAACAGCAGGTGGTCATGGATTTCCTACAGGCGGTCATAGGTTTCAACAGGTGAATAGAAGGACATGTGCTCTCTGCCCAACCGGACTCAAACTCTCTTGGGGTTGTTAGCTTTATGCTCCTAGAAGGCACTGTCATTGCCTCCAGTGCAGGTGGCTCTTGCTTGAATTGGTCTGACTTAAAAAAATTTTTTTATTCACTTTGCACTCTTAACCATGTCATGTCCTCTTTTTGCAGAGTTTAGTCACTCAAGAAATAGTACAGAATTCAGTCATGGCCCCAAGGAAGAGAGCTGGACGGGGGATTTCATTCATCTTTTGCTGTTTTCGAAATAATGATCACCCAGAAATCACATATCGGCTGCGAAATGATAGCAACTTTGCACTTCAGACCATGGAGCCAGCATTACCCATGCCCCCTGTGGAGGAGCTGGACGTCATGTTCAGTGAACTTGTGGTAAGTCTCCGACTTCCATCCTGGCAGTGGTGGAGAGTCGGGAGGGAGAAGAGAGGATGTGAATAGTTTGGTTTGGTTAGCCATGGGCTTCCCTTTCTTCAGTGACATGGCCCCCATCTGTCCCTTATGCGTGCAGCCCCCCTGTCTGCACTGAGCCTGTGGAGAAAGAGGAGAAGGAAGAAGGTAGCATCTCTACATCAAAAGGCTTTGCTGGTGCTTTACTTTTAAGTGGAAGGCTTTAGACCTATAAGTCTTCAAATACGTGGCAGTGCTGCATCCTAAGTTACCCTTTCTGATTCCTCCCCAACCCCACCTGAGTCTGTACTCATGTGCATAAATAATTCCCTTATCTGCTTCACACCTCCTGGGGGTCCCTAGTGCTTCCTTCATCCCCACTCCCAGTGTATAGTATTAATGTCTTTTTAAAAATTAGTCATACTCCCCTTCTTGTCCTTGATCCTTTGATGAAAGACGTTATTTCTTAAGTGAAGTATAATTATTTAGCCTAATGATAGGATTGCAATAATAACTCTTGTGGGAAACTTTTTATAGATATTATCGTATTTTAGAATCCACTATACTGAAGTGAGAGCTGTATCTGGTATAGGACTCATGCATCAAGAGATGTAAGGGCTCCCTTCAACTGAGCTTTTAAAGCATCTCCAAAGTAGTGTTTCTTTCCAATCTGTTTCAGAAGATATTATGGTGTAGTTTAAAGGGCACTGACCTGGGTTCAACTTACTGCTCTGATTTTATTATCCGGATAAGTATGGAAAAAACATATGATTTTTCTCGTGATAGAAGAACTTCAGTGGCAGATGTAATGAATGTGGGTCAGCTGGGGTTCTGCTCCTCTCTCTCTTCTATCCAAGACCCAGCCCTGCTGGAAGAGAAATGAGAGACATGGTGAACTCCTAGCAGGCCCTAAGCGTATGTTTGGAAATGACACATGTCACTTCTGCCTGCATTTCTTTAGCCAAGGTAAATCACATGGCCACTGTCGAGTTTACAGGGCAGGGATGTATCATCCTTCTACAGAGACTGGTCCCATAAATCGTAGGACCAAGCCTAAGGTCATTGGTGTGGGTGGAGGACACACAGTTTTCTCACAGACGAGGAACAGTGAATCATCTGCCATGATGGCTACCAAGAAGAGCAATCATAATGTATTGACAGGCTTGGTTTTATTTCCCACTTAAAGCATTTTAAAACCAAGAGTCAACCTAAGGAGACAGATATTACTGATAGACAAAGACCTCTTCGGTGGTTGTGAAGCTGTGGGCAGAGCTAAGCACCCTCACAGCATTCACATCCACTGTCTTTTCAATCGTATTCTGTCATCCTCCCAAAATGAGACCTAAGCCAGAGCCTGGGTGGTGGCAGCTCCATGTACATCTTGAAGACAGCTCATTGTTCAGTATTCATAAGGGAGAAAATTCCACTTTCTGCCTTACTGATGTCTTTATTCAGTGTGAAAATTGCCTACAGCTGTTAGTTGTTAAAAAGCCAATGCCAAACCAGAACTTTAAGCTGAAACCATTGGAAAACAAATTATCTTGAGGTTTGTATCTGTCCTGGTTAGTGACTGATGGATTTTTGTCTACTTCTGACTTTAGGGACTTTGACCACAAATCTATCCAACTGCCAAGGGTGTCCTGGGGCAAGGGAAGTGGACTCAAAGCCACTGGAAACCTCTGCCGTGGGTTCTCTTGAGTAGTCACAGAAGCAGTTGTGCTTCCGCCCGTTCTCAGGAGAGGGCGGCCACATGGGGAAGCAGAGAGTGCATGGCCCCTGGAGTCAAACCACTCTGCAAGTAGGGTAACTTCCTTTAAGATGGTTTCTGTTGGAATTTGTTTATAAAATGAGGATAATACCTCCTTTCTGATAAGGGGTAGTGTGAAGATTAAAGCAGCTAACTTCATTTAAAAGGCCAGCACCTAGTAGGTGCTTTACGCCCTGCATCCTAGAGAGATGGGAGAGAATAAGACAGGCATTTTTCTGGGCACTACACCCTAAGCAGATATCCCAGGCTTTTCCTTTTCTTGAAAGCTAAATCTGCCTACTGTGAGAGAGCCAGTGTGGGTCCCAGGTTGCAACTCTGTTATCTTCTGGAAAGCATCTCATCAGAACTGGTTGCTGTAAACTAATTTCCTTGGCCATGTCTGATGAGTCACTCATTTGATGTTTTTAAAAGTGATACTAAATAGGTTGCTTTCAGAATAGCTTACTGCAACCTTATCTTCTCATAAATTAAGCAAGCCTGTATGGGAGGTCAGCCGCATGAATCTTTAAAGAAGGTGGGAAGCGAGGAGTGCCTTGTTTTCTAGCAGGTTCCCTGCTACAGGCAACAGAATGAGAGTCATTCCAATTTCAGGAAGCAGTGGTTTCCGGAGGTCTCAGTCCCACACCCTGCCTATTTTTTTTTTTTTTTAATAACAACTTTATTGAGATACAATTTACATACCATGCAATTTATCTATTTAAAGTGTACAATTTAATGGCTTTTACTATAGTCACAGAATTATGCAACCATCAATACAGTAAGTTTTAGGACATTTTCATCACCCCCAGAGCAACTCCCTTTACCTGTTCACCATCACTCCCCATTTCTCCCCAGCCCTGCCATCCCCCGGCAACCACTAGTCTACTCTGTTTCTGTGAATTTGCCTATTCTGAGCATTTCATATAAATGAAATCATGTAATATGTGCCCTTTTGTAACTGGCTTCTTTTACTTAGCATAAGTGTTTTCAGGGTTCATCCACGTTGTAGCATATATCAATACTTCATTTCTTTATATTGCCAAATAATATTACATTGTGTGGACACGCCACATTTTATTTATCCATTTGTCATTGATGGACATTTAGTCTTTTTTATGACTAATGCTGCTATAAAAGCTTTGCATGGAAATATATTTTTAGTTCTCATGGATATATACCCATGAGTGGGATTTCTAGGTCATATGGTAACGCCGTGTTTAACTTTTGAAAACTGCCAGACTGGTTTTCCAAAGCAGCTGCACCATTTTACATTCCCACCAACAGTGTATGAGGGTTCTAGTTTTTCCACATATTTGCCAACTGTTGTGAGTTTGTGTAACCTCTGCTAACCATATATTTTATGCCTTTGCACATCAATCTCTTTTTTTCTGGATTACTATCCCTTCCTCACCTGTTGTTCACTTCTGCTTTATCCTCTGTCTCTGCCACAAATCAAGAACATAACCAATCTGAGATCCAGCACTGTTCCCATAAAATAAGATTTAGCTAAATCCTGTCTTTGTTACAGGCTTCAAAGGTCTTAGAGTATCCCCACCAACCTTTTGAAGAGTCTTAGGCAACTCGATATACTGTCCTTGCACAAGTAACTTTTTCCAACTCAGTGTTAGCAATAGAAGACTTCTTTGGGGATGAACAGAAGAAACTGTCATTAATTGACAGACTAATTCTTATGATGTGTGTGTGCTAAGTGCCTACTCTGTACCAGGCCCTGAGGTAACTGGTTAGCAAAGCAGAAATGGTCTTTAATGACTTTGAAGGGCCAAAGGTCTAGCAAGGGACAGAGATAACTAAACATACAATTTTATCCAGTGTGACCAACTGCCATGAGAGGGGCTGCTCAAGCATTACATTTTGCTAGAGAAGAACTTTTATTCCTCCCCTCACAGGTTCTGTTTCTATCACCCATAGCTCTCTTACAGGGGGTGAAGGGGTGGGGGAGTAATATTACCAGCTTCTCTTTCATCCTCTTTGGAATATGCATAGCTCAGTCTCTCTCCCTGTCTCTATTTCTCTGCAAGTTAACCCGCTTTCAAAAAAAACACTTATTCTGTGACCTTTGGTCCTATACATTTCATAGGAATGACCCACTTTGGGGAGTTCAGCCGTTCCTATGACTGGTGGGTAAGTGTCTAATTCAGCATTGAAATCTCAGCAAGCCTGCTTGTCTGCAGATGAAAGTTGGGCTTTCCAATTCAGCTTTCATGACTAAAAAGGAAGGCATTTTGATTTCCATTTGTTGATTGCATAGCTTAGCTCTCAGATAATTCTAAACTTGCTGGGAAAGGAGAGTGCTATTTACTGAAACCTGCCCCCAAGCCCCACAGGTGCCTAGCCTAGTATAGAAGGATCTTGGAAGGCTTCCTGGAGGACGTGACATTTAATGTAAGACATGAAAAACAAGAAGGGATTATCCAGGCAAAGAGGAGAGAAAAGAGTTTCATAGACAGTGAGAATAGCATGTATAAGGGCTGGGAAGTGAGAGAGACAATGTAGAAGGCCCAAAGAACTGAGAGTTCAGTGTAGGTATAGCATGAAATGGGAGGCTGGAGCATTGGGGGTTCTGAGAGGCAAGCCTAGAAAAGGAGATGCGGATGTTTATATTCTTAGTTAAATTACATATTTCAGATTCTTATTTGAACCAGAGAAAAGTACCTCTGCTTTTTTACAGGATTTCTCAGTTAATTAAATATACTGACGTACATCGAAATATCTTGCTATTTGGTTATATTTACAAAAATAATGATTGCTCTTTGCAGTCTCCGACATTTTGGCAAGTTTAGCAAAAGTGTTATATGTCTCCCTGGGTAGATGCTGAGTATGTTTTCCTTTGATTCCAACTGCTGAGGTAAAATGCCTTCTTGTTACAATGGATCTCTTTTCTGGCTACTTTAATTTTGAAATAAAACTACTAGGAGTCCCCTTCCGCTTTTCTATGCAATGCATAGACTCCTACGTACACTAAAAGTTGATGGGCTAAGGGTTTCCTATAGAATATTTTATAAGAATAGCGATAATGGAATTGATATTTCCTCTCAGGTTTCCTGAGCTCTCTTGCCGTGTGAAACATGCAAAATGTCCAACTGCTTTTTGTGGGTGAGATTTTAGGTGGGAAACCAGGTTTAAGATAAGTCTGGTTATTATTTTTGAAGCATATTTTAGTAAATATCACCTATTTTAGAACACACATTATTTGTGTACCTGGAATCAGTTTTACAGACTGATTAGAGGAAAGCTTCATTTCTAATACAGTAAGTACATCATTGTGAATTTATAGTCAGTTGGACATAATATGCAATGTGTACCCAGTTTTTCCTAAATTGAAATATTCCCAATTCCATTTTATACTGTTCTGGTTAATTTCCTTTTTTCAAACCCATTGCTTAGTTTTCCATTTATTTGGCCAATGGGTCTAGTGCTGTGTCTTCCAGGAAACGTAAAATATTTTAAAGAAACTTATGAGAAATTCATTACTCATCATGAAACCACCATTTATACTATTGAGAATTGTCAATGAAAATTAAAATCTCGATGAAGGTGGTAGTGATGGTGGATACCATAGGATGATGCGAAGATTTGTATCTTTATAAATATAATTACTTACTACAGGTCAGTTTTATTAAGTACTGAGGACATTCTTAACATTACTCACCAGCCTAGAATTTGAGAAATGAAGATAACAGGAATGAGAGAATTTATTTGATGTATCAGAGTTGGATGAATTCACAGGCAAGGTAAGCTGTGCCAAATGAATTCCCTTGGGAATCTACATCAGTAATCTCTTCATTTTTCAATATGAAGTCACTTTGGAATGAAAGGAGCTACAGGAATCCAAGTTAGTCTTACAGATTTACCAGTGTATACATTTTGTTCTTTTACTAGCCAGTACGAATTGTTACCCATCTTCTCAGGCTGTCAACATAATTTTTTTTTTTATTATTGCTAGGGCTATTTTAAGCTCTCTTTAATAGTAAACTTATTCCATTATTACCAGAATCGATGAAAAGTCTCAACATTTTTTATCTCTTTAGTTTTAAAACTCGCCTTTTACATTAAGACCATGTAAGAATACACCGTTTCTTACAGAAACTATTCAATTCCCTGTATCCAAGAAAGATGAAAAGATTGAGTAGCAGGAACATTTAATTTTAACTTGATTGAAGAAAAAATCTGTTGTTTCTTAATTAGAGTGTAAAGGATTTTAATCTGTTGTTTCTTAATTAGAGTGTAAAGGATTGCTCAATAATTACGCAGAGGAAATCAGACTGTATAAAGACTTCAAAGTCATATCTAGAACAGTCTCAAAGTATTAAGTTGTCTGAAAGCCAAAAATTGGAGCCTAACGAAAGGATTGATATTAAAATTGTTTATTTCCATGAGGTTAAAAATTCTTTTAATTTGACAAATCTAGGAAGGTCAAAAGAGAAAATTCTATTTAGCTAAAGGACATGATTAGTTGACAATGAAGAAAAACAAATATTGAGTAGATCTTCCCTTGACACTGTGGCATTTTTGGATAAATCAATTTGGTGAGTTAATAGAAAAATGTTTAAAACAGTATGAAAATATGCAGTATATCACAAGGGGAAGTGAGAATGTAGATAGAGGTTTAAAATGTGTTCAGTGCTAAAATTCTTGAATAGTAGATTAAACTGGTGCCGATATACAGTCAATTTAAAGACGACTACAAACCCAGAAATGTATAAATAAATAATTTTGGTTCTGAGAACAACTGATGGCTGTGATTCAGGGTGAAGTTGATAAAGGTGGTTTTGCTTACTTATATCTGTTGTACTTTTGAACAGAATGTTGTATCACTTATCAAATTCGAGTTGGCAGTAGATCTTCATCCCAGTGATCAGTATACATTTCGTTGTACTAGTTGAGGTCCTTTCTGCTTAGAGACAGTAAACTGTTCAACATAACTTCTTAAATTTCCTTCTTGTTCTCTGATTCACTAAACAAATCCAGTAAAGCTTAAGGTAAACCCACAAAACCATTTTATTCCCTCTAATTCTAAATTTATGTTTTATCTCACCAAGATCATTTCAAATGTCCTTTTCTACAGGCTGTTAAATTTAGATTTTGACCTCATATTAGATATTTTGTTATCAATCAATACATTTATTTCTGGGTGCTTCTTAATTTAGATTCCAGCAATCGAGATGGAGGAAAGAAATATAGAATCTTTCTTTTTTTAATACAAATACTGTAAAACTGTCCCCGAACTTAATGTTATTAAGGAAATGGTTGCATCCCCTTGGCCTTGATAATTTTTATTACTGAGTCTTAAAGTGACTCTGAGTAGTATGCACTTACTTAGCTTTCAGTTGCAGTTTGAAATCTAATTATTTAACTTAATCTTTAGGCTACATGTGCAGATTACACAAAGTCAATATACTGTACTGACTTTTCAAGTCTCTATATGTCCCAATATAAACCAGTATAGATATTAAAAGACTGGGAGAATAATTTGATTCTTTAAGTAGTGTGGTTTAGGTAAGCTTTCAAGTGTAATTTTGAAAATGTGTTTCAGTAATGGCTGGAACACTGGTAATTTGAACAAATAACTGCACATGAGAATATATATCGATGCACTGGGAATCATCCAAACACCATTTGCTTTTACAAATTATATGTCATATGGCCTGTAGGGGTAAATGCCCAATATGTGGATGGTATATTCTAGTTCTAAACTATCCTCAAATACTTTTATTTGCTATGCTTAGAATCCTCCCTTCCCCCACTGTCAATTCCCAGAATGCCTCTGGAATTTAAAACTGTTTCTTGACGCAAGATATAAGAGCCCAGCACCAGTTATATCTTTTAGTTATGATTTTCTGGCTTGTGGAGGGAGAACTATATATACATATACACACACATATATATGTAATATATATACACTATATATATATTTTTTGAAAACCAAATCCCTAAAAAAGTTTTTTTCTCTCGTCAATTTTCAGTAAATCCGCTAGAAACATTCTACAGCTGCTAGCTGTTTATTTCATTACACAATGTAATATTTAAGAACTAAACTAAACCAAATGACTGAAAGCTCATTCAGAATATATATTTGGGTTGTTTTCAATCAAGATGGACCTTTCTTGGATGTAGAAGAAAAAGTCAGCAAGTTCTTTACCACCTTCTAAACAGTGAGACCGTTTGAGTCTGTTCACACAGGGACATTCATTATGTTAAACCCACTATGAATATACATATACATCCTTGCACCTTCAGAGAGTAAAATGGCATGCAGGCATCGTACCTGGCTTTTTCACACGCAGGATTCCCAGGGCCTGGAGCAGTGCCCAGCCCAAAGTAGGTGCTCAGTAAATGCTTATGGTGGAGATGAATAACTAATTACTGAAAGATAACACATGAGATGTTCAGTAAGTATTTGAGTGAATGCTTACATGCGTGAATGCATACATGAATGAATGAATGCTGAATCCTTCAACAGCTGGGTTAATATCTTGAATTATTCTCGAAGTAGTAGTGTCAGATTTGGGCCGATCTTTGCTGATTTTTGCACTCTTCCTGCACCCCATCACCTATCGTCATTCTCTTTCCTCATATTTTTCGTTTGGGGGTCAGTTACTGTGGGACCGTCAAAGTGGCTGGCATGAAAGGTAGCAAATTAAAAGGCTAAGGGTGATAATGTGTAAGAAATTTTTTCTATCTTTAACAGCTTCTCTGTTATTATTACATGATAAAATAGATAAATGGATGCCAAGTGTGAAGAGACTCATTGTTCCAGATATCTTGACCTAATTAAAACTTGAAATTATATGTTAAAAAAAAAAAAATTAAAAGTGTCACCTGAGCTGCCAAACAAGTCTCTGGAGGGCATGCTAAGCAGGTATAGGAGAGGCTGGCAAGAGAAGTCTGGTGTCGAGGGAGAGGGACATGTGTGGAACTTGGCTTCATGGTTGCCCACAGGAGCCTCTTTCAACTGTCACTTTATAGCTGGTTTTGTGTCCCAGGAGACAAAGTCCCTCCATTCATTTAGGAAAACACTGCTTAGAAATTCTCTCAGCTAAGCCTTGTCAACAGAAATTGTACTAGATTGTAGCTGTAAAAACTAGAAATATTGGTGGTTGGATGGATGTTAGGAGATGATTTTAACATATTTAGAACCGAGTTATTTATTTTAAATTGCTAGAAAACTGCTGGTGATGTAGACTAATTAAAAGTTAAAGTTACTCTAGTGAGTTTCTGGTTGAAATAACACAAAGAAGCTAAATAAGAAGCCTACAGGGTTAGCAGTATACTTTGATATAGTTCGCATTGCCTCCTATTAAAGGGAGGAAGGGACATAGTATAAACATTCAACCACTGGTAGCAAGAAACTAAAAATTACTTATATTAGTCTTTGTGGGATTTCTCGCTCTTATTTTTATATATTGAAAGAAGACACGTCTATCAGACACAGAACATTATTGTGTAGGTGGTGGTGAGTCATGCTGTGGTATTTTGTGTAATGACTAAGAATGTTGACAGAAGTCTTACAGGCTGAAAACCTTCAAGCTTTTTTTTATGTGTGTACACATCTCTTTAGAAATTTAGAGGTCTGTTCTTTTCCATTTATGTCTTAACTGACTGGTTAGAAGCAGGTAGGTAATAATTCACTGAATGCACTTCTATTTAAACCTATGAAAACCTTATCTCACATTCAGATTTCAGACCACCACTATGAAAATAAAATACTGTTTTCAGGGTCACTGTGGTTAAATTTTAAGAGCTATGTTGGCCATTCATGACTCCTGGATGTGATGCTCATTTGTTGTGGTGGGGCTGGATGTTCATAAATATAATGAATTTTCATAGCCTAATAGTACATATTCTCTATATATTTATAAAAGTGTAATTTTTTTTTTCTGCCAAAGTGTTACCCTTTAGTGTTCCATCTGCCTTGTCTGGCCTGTCGCCTGTGATGGTATTCTCATCACCATGTCATATGACGTAAGATCAGGTGTCTTGCCCTTCCCAGGTTTGACTTATTTCTGGGAGTATTGAGCTGTGGGATGAGAGGAGAGGGTTACATCCAGAGAAGGCTCTGCTAAGGTCGGGTGTACTTGAGGTGAATCTGAGGTCGCTGCCTGCTGGGTGCCTGTGGGAAGCCTTTGGTAGGTGGAGTTAGGATGGGTGAATTGAATCTGTTTACTGTGGACAAATACCTGGTGTATTTAGTTTGAAAGAGAAAAATTAGCATTGCTTGAGTAATAATATGGTTAGAAATTCTGTGAACTCTGTATACATTGAGTCAGATGGGTAGTTATCTTGTCAAGGACTATTAAAAAGTAAAAAACAAAAAACACCCACCAAAGAAAAACACCAAACAAACCAAAACATAAACACACACAATATAATGAATGTTGATTGTCACAGTGACCGCAAGGACATGTCTTAGCTTCTCCTTCTCCCCATTTTCTTATTCTCCATTCCCCCAGCATTAATTATAGGTCCTCCCCGCCCGCACCCTCCATGCATGTGAATATATATTAGTATGGATGTAAAGAGTTAGCTTAACTCATTAGAAATAGAAATACTGAATTTCTTTATTACAGATTTCTCTTGTTAGCTGGAAACTGACTTGTTGGCACACTGAAATCTATCGATTTGGTAGATTTTCAAAGAATGAATGCTTTCAATATTGCTTTGGAGGTTTTGTAAATAATCCCATATTTCCATTTAGCTCACATCTCTGAAAAGAGCTTTTTCATCTCATTTATGACCCTTATTGTATATTATTTCAAAATTCATTCCCTTGCTTTATCTAACAAGTCAATCCATTTCCTTAGATTTATTTATATTATGCCAATTGTTTTCTGATTTCTGTATATTTCTGTAGAGCTGCCTGCTTACTCTAGAGCATAGGCCTGGTGAGATTCCTTTGTACAGACTCTCTTAGAAGCAGGGCTTAATAATGTGCTTGTTATGGATGAAGCATAGAACTTTAGTTCTCACAGCTGGGCTTCTCTCACAGGTCTTTTCTCTTAAATATATATATATATATTTTTTTTTTTTCTTCAAGATATTATAAATAATTTTGTAAAGATAAAAAAGGAATATCTTTTTATTTCTCCAAGAAGAAAAGCCTTTAGGATTTTGTTTGTTGGTTTTCAAGAAACTTGAGCTTTCTGTGGCGAGGGATGATGCTTGGTACAGATATTTCTCCTTTCATCACTTGCTAAGTCATTTTCCTATAATTAACTTTTAAAAGCATCCAAATAAGAAAAATATGGAAAAAAAGTTCTATGTCCAATAATTGGAGATAGGCCATCCAAGTCTAAGGTGTCGTGGCAGAAACGAAATTTGTTGTTTAACTCTGCATTAATTGTCAGTCCCCAAAACAATATCTGATGTAGCCTGATTGTAAAAAAAAAAAAAAGGTAAGGCGATCTAAAAGCAGCCAGATGCTTCCTGGATTCCTGGGATTGGGCTAATTACTATGGTTTGTTAATTAGCGGAAAACTTGTCTATTAACTCATAGAGTAGCCAACCACACTTTTGTAGCACCATCACTAGGGGGGGAAAATAACACAGAAAAGGCTCTTAAGGGCTTATTGTTAATATTAACATATCACTTAATTTAATATTAAGGGACTTTGGGGAAAACATTGCCTATCTCCTGGCCTAAATGGAATGCATGGTAATAGAATCTGTGTAATTTTCAAGGAAAAGATAGAATATTTCATGGAAGTTATTTGGTTCCAAACAATAGTTCTATCTGAAATTACAACATTTCCCAGATTGAGCTACTTACTCTAAAGGACTCCACATTTTTTCTTTCCCTTTTCTTCTTAACATTTCTTTTCAGTCAGTTTTTTTTTTTCTAGAATAACTCCTTGGTTTATCTAATCTATTGTTCAACCAGAATTTTCTTTTCTTACTATGTACACAAGGCAATATTTTCTCAATTCTGATCCTGGGCTCCAACAACCAGGCTTACTTTTCTTTTCTTTCTTTTTTTTCTTTTTGAATAGAAGCTTTATTGAGATATAATTTACATGCTATAAAATTCACCCTTGTAAGTGTATAGTTCAATGTGTTTTAGTAGATTTGTACAGTTGTGCAACCATCGCTGTAGTCCACTTTGAGAACATTCCCATAACCTTGTCTCCTCATGTTTACAGCCAGGGCCTGCTCCTTCCTCTTGCCCCAGGCAACCACCGATCTGCCTTCTGCCTCTGTAGAATTATTTTTTTTTCTAAAAACTTCATGTAAAAAGATGCTATATGAGTTACAGTGATCTCAATTTTTTTTGTTTTTCACAGTTACCTTTTTCAGTTTTTGAATTCAATATCAAATGAGAACTCCTGTTATACTACTTTGAAGTAATTTCAGAGCTTAAAGAAACTCTGTCAAGATGCTTTTCAAATTCGTTTATGTTCCATTCTTTTTCTTCCTTCCATCAACTGTGCCTTTATTCCATTCCTTGCTTAGTAATGTATCTAAATGAGTGCAGGTAACAGAAAGAGAGAAGGCAAAGGCAATCCAACTATTTTGTAACAAAAGAAAAACCCCAGGAGTGGGGTCTATGAGACTGTAGTATAGATTCCGACATAGAAGCTAAAACTAAAACTAGACAGCTTTCATAAGAAACCGTACAGTACTTTTTTGACCTGCAAGTTGGAAAGATTTCTGAGAAAAGACAAAAAGCATGGGCTCTGAAAGAAAAAATATTAATAAATTAGACTTCAGCAAAAAAAAAAAAAAAAAATCTAGTGATGAAAATAGACTGTTAACAAAATGAAAAGGTGAACTCCAGGCTAGGAGAAATAATAGCCTACGTATCTATGACAAAAGACATGTTTCCAGAATATGTAAAGAACTTATTTTGGTGAATAATAGAGAGGCAACTCAATAAAGATGGGCAAAATATTCTTAATATTTCACACAAAAAACCAAGTATGCATGGCTAATTAACACATCAAATTGAGTATTCAGCATCAGTTGTCATCAGGAAAATGAATCAAACCTAAAAAAAAAAAAACTACATTGAGATACCACTTCACATAAACTTAAAATTAAAAAGACAGCACCATATTTTGGTGAGCATGTGGAGTAACTGGATCTGCCATATATTGATGGGAGAATAAAATAGTTCAACTAGTTTCTAAGGGGTACAGTGCTGCAACCATTTCATTGTATACCTTTAGCAAACCCAAAATTTTATACTTAAGAGCTGTATGTTTCATTGTATGCACAGTTTATCACAAAATAGAAGAGAAAAAATGAATTTTAATCTTCGAAATGCATTGATCACCACTATATCTTACAATAATTCTCTCTTCTCTCTCCCTCTCAGCTTGCCCACCTTCCCTCACCTTACTTTTACTTTTTTTTTGGGGAGGGGGGATGTTTACAATCTGGCTTAAATGCCATTTTGGGGACTGGCAATTAAAGCAAAGATTAATAGAACAAATTTAGTTACTGCCCTCGGGAAACAAGTCTAGAACGGGAGTCAGACATGCCAGTAACGTTTGTAGCGATGTGATCAATGCAGTAACGTAACTGTAGCAACGTGATAAATGCCCATAAGGATAGGATTCCTGGAGGGCATAACTGATGCTTCGTAACAGTTTAGATGAACAAGGTTGATCCTTAGGCATGGTGGAAGGGCTCTCTGGGAAAAGGGAACAGCATGTGCAAGAGTTTCAGAAGTGCTAAGATATAGCTGCTGGAGGAGGAGAAGGAGGTGAGGTCAGCTAAGTCCACAAGGCCATATCATGCAGGGCCTTGACCAACCAGCTAAGGAATTTGGACTTCATCTTGAAAAGAAAGGGAACCATTGATGCCTCTATCATCTTGTATTCCTAAGTAGATGCTAAATTCCATGAAATCAGGGTCTGTTACTCATCTTTGTATTCTTTATAATGTCTGGCCATGGACCTGGAATGGGTAAGACAGCGAGTAAGTGTTGATTGATCTCTAAGGCTGTGATAATCTCTTCAGAGTCTTGCATGCTTGATTCAGTCATGTTATTAAAATAGAATGAGTCAGAGCAGAGATACTTTTGGAATGGAAGGGTGGGGGTCTTATTACACTCTGGGCATTGTGCCTAGGCACTCCCAATTATTATCTTATTTAATCTATGTCGCTCTTTTGCTCAGAATCTTCCAGTGACCTCTGATTGCTCTTAGGATAAAGACCAAAGTTCACAGCGGCCTACAGGACTGCTGTTCACTACCTGCAGTGCTTTTTACCTATTTAATTCCTTTCATCTCTCAGATCACTTCACTTCACTGAGACAGACTTCACTTCCCCACCTTTCCCCAACAAGTTAGCCCTCAAAGCTTAGCTTCCTCTGTGATCATCATGTGATTATTTAATTTCCCTTCTGCCCGCTCAAGAATATGAACTCTGTGATAGCTTTTTGTCCTCTATACCTAGCACAATGCCTGGCATTAGTGGTCACTCAAAAAATTTTTTTGATTGCATGAATGAATTCTTGAGATAACACTATTAGATATATATTATCACTCTGATTTTTCAGGTGAAGAAATTGAAGTTCAAGGGTTAAGTCACTTGTTTAAGATTGTGTAACCTGTAAGAGCCAGACCTGGAACTCAGGGATGTCTGACAACAAAAATTCTCATCTTTCTGCTAACAGATGCTCATTAGGCTGTGAGTCCAGCATATGGATGCATTTTCATATTTGCATCGGTGTCATGATTCTACCTACCTACTGAATGATCAGTAGAATGAACAGTCTAGTGGTTAAGAATGCAGACTCTGTAACCCGGCAGTCTAGGCTCAAGTTCCTCCTCTGTCTTTGTTAAACAGCTTGAGCAAGCTATTTAATCTCTATGAGTTCAGTTTCCTAGAAAATGGGGAAATATTACCCACTTTATAGGATTGTTATGAGGATAAACTAAATTAATTCATGTGAAACACTAATACTAAGTACACCGAATGTACTTAGTAATTGCTAGCTGTAACCTATTATCAGTATCTACTAATTTCTTCCCATTTTTAAATTGGAATTTAAAATTATATCCAGAGACTCTACAGCAATTTTTTTTTTAATTTTTATTTTATGGAAATTCTCTTTTTGCATGAAATCATCTGACCCTAAGTCCTAGTTCAACTGTGTTCTCTCAGTTCAAAATTGGTCATTTCTGTGTCTCGGCAGAAGCAGAAGTTTTCTACTTGTAACAGCAAAATATGGTAATATTATTATCCTTTGCTATGAATTTCTAGGTTTTAGGATTTATAAATTTCTTCACACCTCAGCTCAGTTAGCAAAAATACAGTGCCATAGTGTAATAAAAGATGCAACACTAATAACATTGTTCTCTTTCTTACAAATCACAAACCTTTTCTCCAAACTAAGCACCATATTTCCAGCTGTTTGAATAACTAACCTGACCACCCCTCCCCCCTCACACACAAAACCCTCTAATTGTTGGGGAGTGATTTATGTAACCATTATGTTCCCCATTCATCAATAGGTGAAAGCAGGTGTGACTTACAGGAAATTAAAAAAGGAAGAAAGGAAGAAAAATAATTATTTCACATAAGTAATAGTTGCATGCCAAAATTTTAACATTTTTAACA
>NW_006442109.1:372826-386641 GCF_000325575.1 Pteropus alecto | reverse complement strand
TTCATTGTTGAAATTCTTAACTAGCTTTTTGTGGTTAGAACGTAATAGTGTGTGGGTGTGTGTTTTAGTGACTTAACTGTTTACCTTGTTTTTAAAAGGAGATTTGTGTTTAAATGTTGAGAAAAATAACAACTGTACAGTTGCCTGCCCACCCCCACCGCCACCCCAGGCCAGGCAGTGCTACAGTGCTTAGATGAGATTGTTAATCCTTGCAATACCTCTGCAAGAGAAATGATATGTCCATCCTGGAGATGAGGAAGTGGAAGTTTAACTAGATTAAGAACCTCCCTGGGAAGCCAGCATGTATCAAGCCCTGAGTGGCTAGGCCCTGAGGTGTGGGCGTTAACAAGACTGGGCATCAGGGAATAACTAGAAGCCAGCCTGGCAAAGTAAGTTGGGGTTATACATGGCAGACCTCAAAGGCAGGCTGAGGAATGTATAATTCATTTTGTAGGCATTGTGAAACTCATGAAGTTTTTTGAACTGGGAACTCAGAACAGCACAGGTGCTCAGTGGTTTTAAAGTATGGTCCCAGGACCAGCAGCATCAGCCATACTTGGGAACTTATTAGAAATGTAAATTCTTGTACTTCTTCCCACCTGCTCAGTACTAAACACTGAATGATCAGTGATTTAAGGAGCCCTCTAGGTCAGGGGTCCCCAATCCCCAGGCTGCTGACTAGTACCTGTCCGTAGCCTATTAGCAACTGGGCTACAGAGCAGGAGGCGAGCGGAGAGTGAGAGAAGCTTCGTCTGTATTTGCAGCTGCTCCGCAGCGCTAGCTTCACCACCTCAGCTCCTCTTCAGATCCTTAGATTTTCAGAGGAGCACCAGTCCCTGGTGCCAAAAAAGGTAGGGGACTGCTGCAGGTGATTCTGAAGCTGCCTCGGGTTTGAGAATTCAATGCCTTACTGAATTCTGGCCATGCTGTAGGAAGGTTTGGAAGAGCAAGGAGGAACAGTGGGCAGGCTGTTTGCAAAAGCCAAGGGAGAAGTTGTTAGGGCATAAGTTTGGGTGGTTTCATTGGGAATGAAACAAAAGGAAAATCATGAGACTTTTCAAAGAAGAAATAATAGGACTTTGATGACTAAATGGAGGTAGGAGTATGAGATGTGAAGTCATTGTCCACGAGTGGCAGAATTGCAGATATATGCCAAAGGCATTTAGGGAGGGGACTTGTTTATACTCCTCGGGAATCTAACCTTTATTGTATATTAATTTATAGTACCTTTTTATATGTCTTACACCCACCAACCTGCTACCTTCAACTAGATAACTTCTCCTATAGGAATAAAAATGTCCCAGATGCTCAATACCAATAATACTTCTGACCATGGATTCAGTTATTAAATGCCAAGAACTTTCCTCTAAGCATCTTTATATTCATTATCCCATTGTTGTTATTCATTAGTTATGGGTGTTTATAAATTGCCTCCCCTTAGTGTCCAATCTAAGCCACACACCGCTGTAAAATTAATGTTTCCAGACACTGATCTGAGAGGCCAAGAGTCTAGTCTTTGGAGTCAGACAGCTCTGGGCTGAAAACCTAGCCTATCATTTACCAGGTATGGGTCCTTGAGCAAGTTCCCCAATCTTCCACCTCAATGTCCCAGCTGTATTAAACAGGGATTATTATTACAACGAGGATGTAATAATGAGTGAGACTCTTAGGGTTAAGGTGAAAACTAAATGAGAAAATGTCTACACCATGCTTGGCACATAAAGTACTGAATAAATATTAGTGGAGTTTATGGCGATGAAGATGTCACTCCCTTGCTCAGAATCTTTATTGGCTCTCCTTGGACAAGAGAATTAACTCCTTAGTCTGGCATTTAAGACTTTCCACAAACTGGTCACTCCCAACCTCTCAAACCTTTTATGTGACAATTCTTTGCATAATCCCAGTGCTTCAGCCAAACTGGTCCTCGTTCCCTAAACTCGCCAAGTCGGTTACCACATCTAGGCCTTTGGTTCTGATCCTCCCTTCCTCTCATCATGTCCAGCTTCTTCAGGGCCAAGCCTGATGTGCAGTGTTTGCGGAGCCATCCCCAGCAAACCTCAGTGTGTATATGATGAATCCTTCCAAACACTGGAGCTTTGATGGCCTTGACTGCTCAGTGGACCCTCTGCAGCAGTACACGGTGGCTCAGGATAATTCCACCTGTGCTCAGGCCACTTCCCCACACCCTTTAGTAAATGCAGAGCCTCCTGCCTCTGTTGCTGTGCTCTATGCTGGGTGCTAGAGATGTGATTTCTGATGGGTAATAACATACACCTTAACTTAGCTTCTTGGTCTTTTCCGAGTTCATTTAAATTCAGCTTGGTGTTTTGTTTTGTTTTGTTTTGTTTTGTTTTGTTTTGTTTTGTTTTGTTTTCTTTCCCTGATAATGCTGATACCTTCCCCACAGGAATAACAAATAATCTATGAAATACTAATTATTATTTTTCTTCTCAGGATGAGCTCGACCTCACAGACAAACACAGGGAAGCCATGTTTGCACTTCCAGCTGAGAAAAAATGGCAAATATACTGCAGCAAGAAAAAGGTAAGATATCCATTGCATATGTGGTTAACTGGCTCTCCCATTTCACCACCAGAATTCGGATAGCCCTTTATAACGTATAAATAGATTGAACATGTCCTGTCGTGGCCTTGGTGCTACATGCGACAAAGCGCCAGTTCCTTGAATGTTGTTTTTATTAACACTGTACTGGACACCACCCCTCCACCCTGTACCAGTAACTGTTGTTCGTAATCCTGTACAACCAAGACCCAAAACGGCCCTGGTTTTTACAGTGATCAAAGTTTTTTCCCCACTTTTTACATAAAAGTGTATTTATAGGTAGGTTAGGACTAGTATTGTGGGGCCACAGTCCTCTGTGACGACCTTCTAACAACTTTCCATTTCACCATCTCTGAGGCCTTGTCTTCCTGGTCTGAGCTGACTCTCCAGCCAGCTCACATTCCAAACTAAGGATGCAGGAGAGGGAAAAAGACAAAACTTCCTTACCTCCACTCCTAGAGACATGTCTTAGGAGTTATACACCCTAATTCCTCCTCACATCCCACTGTGAACAAATGGCCACACCTCACTGCAAGGAAGGCTGTCTTTTTTTCTGGGTAGTCACCCCCACTTAAAAGCTGGGGGTTCTATCACCTCCGTAGAAGGGGAGAATGGATATCAGGGCCGCTAAATGCTAGAGCTGTTATTCCCTAGTGTCCATGGCATTACGCATCACCCCTGAACTGTATCTCCTGCAATCAAGTTCACCCTGCCATCTTTAAACCCTGTGGCAAATTCTTAGACTGTTCACATCCCATTTTTGGAACCGATCCTGTTTGTGGCTGTCTTTAGCCACTTTCCCTCTGTTCCAGTAGAAACTTGAATCAAGATGGGGCAAGCAGGAAGGTCAGGGTTCACACCTAGGAGAAATGCTGCCTCTCTCCAGCAGGCAGTGGACAGTCCGATGACTCTTGTCGAAGGGAAATTAGAACAAATTAGCAATCTAATATCTTTTAAAGACAGTATCAGTCAGGAAGACCTTTTCTTAGGTGACTTGTATGCATTTGGGGGCTTCCATTTGCCCACACAGCTGGCTCTCAGCACCTCTGTCCTCTCTTTGATGCCGTGTGTAATTGGCATTCCACCCTCCCAGGAGCATCTCTCCTGCGTGAGCCTCCGTGTGTCCCTCTTCAACCAGACTTCACGGCTCTGGTGGTGAAGAGCCATGTCTTACTCATCTCTGTAACTCCAGCTTCTGGTACTTTGACATGAACGTCTGATGGGTGAACCACAAAGTTATCATTACTGTTATACCGAACTGTCAAAAATCTAAAGCACATTAAATTTTCTACCTGAGCAGTTACAGTCGATAAAACCATGTGTGGGGTTTGGTTCTGGGGGCCTTTGCTGAGAGACACGTCTAGCTGTTGTCTCCCAGCCGCTGTCACGTCAGACCAAGTCGGAGCCTCGGGGTTTCTAATCCAGCCATAACCAGCAAGACGTGTTTGTGAATGAGTATGTCCTCTTCTCCTCTTTCTCTTTGTGCTCATCTTACCAACCAGAAAACCTCTCTTTTCTTGAACTGATTGTCATGGCTCAGGAAACAGATAAAATACACTTGGGGTAAAGGTTTTAAATGAAAATAAAATGTGCTCCGTTCTGAAAGTGATGGTATTGTAAGGTCTTTAGAAACAAGGGGACTTTTCACGGAGCTGTGTTATAGACCCGACCCCTAGAACTGAGAAGGAAAAACCTCAGGTGCTTGTGTCCACAGAGGACATTGTCTGTTTTGGCTCGTCTGAGTGCGGGCTTGTCCCTCAGAATTAGGAAACAGCGTGAAGCAGGGATTGAGAATACGCGCTGGAGGGAAGGAAAGGGCAGGGAAATGGGAGCAGCTTACCGAGGGGAAAGTTTCCTTCTTTCCCAGATTTTATTACACCCTTGACAGCCATTGAAAGTTAATCATGGAAACTACTGCCCCTTAGATTAGAAAAGGCAACCCCTGGAGAATAGTAATGACCTTGGGCCTGCAGCTGCTGCTCATTTTTCAATGTCCAGGCCTAGCGAATCCCCTTGCAAACTTTCTTCTGTGTGCGTGGTGGGGCTGGCTGTTGGAGGAGGATGCATATGTATGTGGCCACTGGCTCAGAGTCCCATTTCTTGATGGATGGACCCTTCCTGCCGAGTACCTGGCCAGATTGCACAGATCTTTGAGCATACAGTTCTCCTCCTAGCTTCATTCCAGCAGCTTGGCTTCCTTATGTGACTTAGCAGTGGCGTGGCTGAGTGGGAGAGCCATTTTAACCCTTTGGGGAGTCCTGTGGGCTTAAGGATCTGCCTCACTTTAAAATGGACAGTAGCATTCCTTAACTTAAGGATTTTCCTGATTAGAACTTCTCAGACTGTTAAAAAACTATACTATGCCTTTGGTCTGAAACTGACCCTATTGAGCACTTAATAAAATGAACAAGGGAGCCTTAAAAAACCTAAGTATGGAAAGAGCATGATGTTTACCTCTCTTCCAAAAATGTGGTCTCCTAAGGGACGGGTTGCCCATCTCAGAATGGAGCCAGTAGTGGCCATCCTTAATGAGGACAACAGATGATTTTCCTTGGACCATCTCTTGTGTGGCCTTTTCAAATTAGGCTTGTCACCCACAAGCCAAACCCAAGGCTGAGGGAAAGCTCCATTCTCATGGTTCCTTCAGATTTTCCATCTTTCAAGATTAGAACTCCGGACATTACAGGCATTCTCACACATAGTAAAGCCAAAAGGTAAAGGCCCACAAAGCCAACAGAAACGGCCACAGGAGTTGGTGAAAGGCAGGCTTTCTGTTTAAAAGCGCACAAGACTGGGAAATAAGATGGGGCCAGATCTTTCTCCGCCAAGCGGCTCTTTTCCATTCAATAGTGACTGGAGTCCTAGCAGTGGCTTTCTGCTTATCAGGCTTTGTGTTCATTTCTCAAACGTCTCTGTCTAAGTCTCTGGTTGAAAACCTATTTCCAGAGCCAAAATGAAAGCAGCAAAAGTATTTCTGAGGCTAAAAGAATTGGAAAGAAACTAATTGGAATTTTGCCTAATTGGAGAGCAAGAGATGGATGTTGTGGCCTTGTTGAAAATCCAAACAAATCTGTAAAAACGACTGGACTGGTTTGTCAGCCATGGTTTGTCATACATAGCAACCCACCGTCAAATTTTTTAACTTTCATGAAAGGTCCAAAAACAAGTCTTGTTGGTGGAGTTGGGGGTATTTTCAAATAGGAAATGTTTGTGGTTCTTATCTTTAAAGGTAATTCCCTTTTTGGTTCCAATCACAACATACTCTTTTGTTTAAGGGAGGTTTTTCCCAGTCTCCAGCCAGAAACTGCATCTGTTAACAATCTTTTGGATTTTAAACTGAAGCTTTTTAAACAATGAACCATCTGACCACGAAAGGCATCTGGCCCTGCTGTATTTGCTTATTGTTAACATGATTTTTTAAACCCTGGGAAAAGTAAGGAATAGGCCTTCAGAGAAGAGAAAACAAAATGGTGTGTGTCCGTGTTATGGCGACAGCACAGGCGGGACTCTTAACTGCGGTTCTTCACAGGAGCAATTGTACTGGTTCTGTCACTTAACGAGTCCTTATAAATCTCCAGAAAATACTTTTTCTCCCCAACTTGAACTTCGGAGTTTGCAAAGTAAGCGAATGGGGTAGACACTGTTAGCTGTAGTGACATCAGATATTTGAGGCAAAGATCAGGATTTGACAACTGTGCCTAATTTTCCCTCCTTCCATTTCTGATCTCGAAAGCCGAAGCTTAAGTACATGGCATTGTAGTCTTCACAGGTGTGGAATAGCAGGCAGGTCTGCAACTGCTCCACCTTCCCCTGGATCTTCCTTCGGCTTTTAGTTTTCTCCCTTTTACTGGTTCCCACTCCAAAACCTTGACAGACAGCAAAGTGGGCACTAAAAATCCAAAGCTCATTCGAATGTATATTCAAACAACTACAGTAAAGAAAGAAGAGAGAATGTATATTCAAACAACTACAGTAAAGAAAGAAGATGACACTTCTGCATCTTTTCGTGTTTACTTTGGAGAAGGTGAATTTTAACTCTGCTGCTGAGTTTGTTTGACTCTAATTAAATCATTCAAGAATCTTGCCTAAGCTGGCTTCAGTTCAGCTGCTGCGATTTGTGAAAAGTGCTGATTTTGAAGACATCTAGGAAAAACGGCTGAAAATTCAGCTGATGCTTTTTATTCAGTCCCTTTATTTGGTTTGCAAATCCTAAATAGATCACGTTCCTGCCCCTCTCCCCAGAAAGGAGTCCTCCTTTCACCACACACACAGAGATTAAAGTTGTATTGTGTATGGTCATCGAGATGCAGTTCTTTGGGTTCCTTGAGAGGTGAGGCCCTCCTGTGTTTGGAGAGCAGGGAGGGAGTGGTTTGATCAAAACACAGATTTAAAGGAACATATGCTAAAGTAGTGGAATTAAAGACAAGAGGAACCATCAGTTTTCCACACAACTGTCAAACAAACCGGCTCAGAAAACTGAGAGATGGTATGTTAATCCTCTAGTTGTTCCCAGTATCCTAATGAGAAGCTACTGTGGGTAGGCTGGGGTGTGAAGCAATGGTTGGGCATTTGACCTGGAAGATTTGAGAGGGAGGAGGAGTTAGATCCTCTCTTCTTTCTTTACTGTAGTTGTTTGAATATACATTCGAATGAGCTTTGGATTTTTAGTGCCCACTTTGCTGTCTGTCAAGGTTTTGGAGTGGGAACCAGTAAAAGGGAGAAAACTAAAAGCCGAAGGAAGATCCAGGGGAAGGTGGAGCAGTTGCAGACCTGCCTGCTATTCCACACCTGTGAGGTGAGCCAGCAGGTAGTGGGCTGCGACTTGTATGGACTACAAAATGGCGGCTGCTTCACTTCCACCTTCCACATCTCCCAAGAGTCTCTCTCGTGTCTCACTTACCTGGAAACCTGAAAGAAAGGGTGTCATTCAGTCTAGCCACCTTGAACATTAAAAAGCCACCACATATTTCTATTGAAATTAGGAGGAAAAATAAATATTATTTTAAAATGCAACCAGTGCTTGTGTTGTCAAGGCAACCCTGGCACTTGGTTTTCTTTGTCTAGCTCAGGGACCCATTCCCTCTAACCTCTCTCTCTTTTTACTCTTCCCTGGGGGGATTAAAACAAAGGTGAATCTGTAAACTACTAGAGTTTTTCAATATTGTATATCTATTTAGACAGTGGCTGTGAAAACATGGTTACCTTGGCCCTGATGCGATTTCCTCAGTTTTCTGCCCTGAAACCCACAGGAGGCGTGTTTCTCATTGCCCTTTCCCCTCTAAGTAGCTTAATTTTGGACATCTTTTTCCTTCCAATATTACCAATTGTGTCACTCCAGCAGTGCCTACCGTCACCCCTGCTTTTTAGAGTCCAGAATGGTCCTGAGCTCATAGTTTGTGTTTTCATAAATGTTGACTTTCACTAGGTGCCCAGCTTCAGTAACGAAGAAGCGTAAGCAAACTTGCCCATCGAATGAACCAAAACATATCTGTCTTTCCTCTTTTGTACTTGGAGAAATGACCAAATCTAAAATATTATAGACAACTTCAGGCGTCTTCTATTTGAGTATTCCATTCTAGTTCTGTAGAATACTGTTTTTCAGGTTTGAGATACTACAAGTGAAACAGCACAATACTAAGAGGTTCTATTAAATGAGTCATTTTTCACAAATAAGTAACTCTAGATTGAAGTGAGCCAGCTTTACAAGTGCCCTGTTCAGCAACAAAATTCATTCAGAGTCACAGCATTATAATTCAATAGTTCTAGCTGTGTGATTTCTGAAGTTAAGCTAACAAAACAAAACTGTGTTGAGATAATAAAAGAATGTTTCAGCACAATTGCAAATACTGTTATTGATAGAAGTCTTAAACCTAATTACCAGAGCAGACATTCTGGGTTCCAGTAAATTGGTGCTCTGTGAAATCTCTGAAATAGAAAACTAAGAAACCTCTGGTAACTTCCCCTCAAGTCATGGGATAAACTATTATTTCCTGATTATCTTATTTCGTGCAATTTTAAAATATGCAAAAAAGTACAGAATATTATAAACACCCATGTTTAATAAATTTTAATAAAATGTTGGATTTTTAAAAAATAAAATAAAATATTATAAATATAGTTGGATCCCAGTGGTGACTTCTGTTCTAAAGATGATATGTGTTTCTTTTCCTCACACATCTATTTATAACCTTACTCTACTACATGTTCAGATTTATGAACAATATATGGTATTTCTTCATTTTAATTTTGCTAAAATGTTCCATTACATGGGTATGCCACAGTTTAATGATTTTTATCCCCTTTGGATAATGCTTATTTCCAGTTTTTCTCTGTTTAAAAAAATTAGTGCAGTGAAGATCCTTGTGCATCCATTCAAGAATTTCTCTAGGATGGACACCTAGACATATAATTACTGAGTCATTATGAACATTTTCACCTTTAATTATTCTCCAAAGTGGTTGTAAGAGTTTATACCTGTAGTAAATTAGGTGCTGATCTTCTGAGGAACTAGTTTCTCGTTGCCTTCATCAATCACTTTACCTAAGTTTGACTGTTTCAGGTATAAGAAACCATCATTAAAGTTCTTCCATTTTCTCCCATATGTCTTAGCAAATCAAATTGAAATAAAAATTACTGAAATAGAAAATGTTCATTTAAAAAAGAAAAACCCAAGGTCTAGAAAATGAAAAGCATTCCATTCAAATACCCATCAAGCCATACAAAAGTACAAAATGTTAGAAGTACATAAAAATGGACAATTCACTCAACGTTATGTTTGTTTGGTTTGACTGCAAAGGAAACTGCTCTGTGTGTGGTTCACTCTTCCTCTCCTTCAGACCTCTTTACACCCTCGGTTCCAGACCCAGACAAACTGTATTTCCATCTCCTGCAAGCTCTTGACTGATATATGCCATCACCAAACACAGGAAGTTCCTCTGAGGCATTAGCCACTTCCCTGATGGGTGACTACAGTGCAGGTGCAGATTCAGCACAGCTGCACAAACAAGCAGGTTGGCTGTGGCTGGAAATCACATAATTGGTTTCTTTCTCCTCCTCTAATCAGCACATCTTTATCTTGAGCATCTCCTTATAAAAACTGTGAAAGCCTCTCTCTTTTCTTCCAATCCTAATTTCTTCACATATTAAGAAATTGAGACGTATAACTTGCTTACTATTTCCCATGCCTAAATTCTGAGCTAGTTTCTATGTATAAGTCAGTTTATAGATTTGGGGATTGTTGATTCTTCAGTCTATAAATACTTTGTTCTTTGCAGCATTATAAAAACAGTGAATATGTATCTACTTTGTGAATACCATATTTCTTTGGTGCTTCCTCAGTGAGTAACCCCTTTATTCGGGGCCTTGCTTTCTTTGTAATTAGGGAACACCAGGCTGGAAGAGGGTAAGAGAGAATGACCATGTGCTTGCATTCACCTATAATCATTCAAACAATAATAAAAATAAGTGAGCAGTATACAGCTGAGAGAAGGAAAAAAAGATATCTTAGTTGGACAAACCAGTTGCTGTGGAGTCGTGGGAAGTGTGGGGGTTGTGTGTCCTGTGGAGCCCTTTTCCTCTTTGGAATGAGAGCTAGAGAAGCAACTCTAGCACTTTGCGCTTGTCACTCATGTCCATATTGGTGCTGCACTATGGGGGGAACACTCCTGGAAGAGACTGGGAGCTCTGGGTCTGAGTGGGAGTCCCGGGGAGGCAATGGTTCTCAGCTGCTGCAAAGCAGCCATCTTTGGCTTCCCAACCTTAATTCTTAAGTAAGTTTCTTCCGACAGCTCCCTTTTGATAGCTCGAATATGGGACAAATTCCATCATGTGTCAGTTGCAGAGTTAGGAGTACATGACTCTCTTGGAGCTCTCAGTCTTTTCCGTAGAGTCCTTGTCAACAGTGCTGTTGTGGAACTGGGGTTCTAAATGTGACTATGTGAAGCCCTTTGAGCCCCTTGCCTCTGTGTGTTGAAGCATTTCACTTCCAGAATTCTGCAATCTGCAGGTGTACAATTAATTGCACATTGAGTGAGGGGTGTCAGTGATGACTATATCTGTGATGGCAAGGGATATCACTAGGTCTCATATCTGAGAATCCAGAACTAGCTGCCCGTTCTGGTTATCACCAGCCCAATGGACCCCTGAGGGACATACAGCACAGGAGACATTCCAGAACAAGGCACCTCCTTTGTAATTAGGGAACACCAGGCTGGAAGAGGGCGGGAGAGAATGACCCCCTTAGGACCGTGGCTTCCCTCCCTGGTTAACTGAGTGCATTATGAATGACCTTAAGCAGAGCTGGCAAAAAGGTTTATCTTGGTTACTAACTCTGAACAATTGGAAGTTGAAGGCTAGAGCACTTTGAGCAGCATTCAGAGGTTACGAATGGGTTCAGTAGGAACAGTGTGGTAACCGATTAGCTATGTCTGCCATGACACATGATAGGAAAATATGTCATATGTAGCAGATATTTGCTATCCTTGCCCTCGAGGGCACCTCTTGCCCCTAGATTATAGTTGGACGTAAGTATCATATTTCATGCTTTTTTCCTTCTGTGTCTCTTCTTGCTTCTCTGCGGACTAAGTGCTATGGCATCTGCTTTCATAGAAAGAATGTCCCAAGCCTGCCTGACTTCACCATCTCCAGGTTTATGAAAGACATCAATGGAAGGAAGTTTGCACTTTGGAAGAGCAATCAAAGAAGAAAAAAAAATCACTTTTTCTTAGTTTTTCCTACGTATATATTTATTTTATTCTCTTCGCTAATAGCTCTAGCACGTCTAGTACTATTGAATCCTTATTATACTTGGTGCATTTCAGAGCTTCACTTTCCTTGTGAAGTAAGAAGAAGCTTTGAGCTTCCAGGATAAATTAGAATGTGCCACTAATACTTCTAATTTGGGGCTCTTCAAATTCCTTATTCTCCAGGAACCTAGCAATTTGTGGAACTAGAAACATTTTACAGTAGAAAGTCTACAGAAGAATACCAACTTTAAATTACAGTGTCTTAAATTCTGTAGTTGTTCTTCAATGCAGTACAGAACAACATTTGACTTAAGCAGTCTTAAGATGGTATTCTTTTATCCACCCTCATATGTAAAGAAAAGCATATTTCCTCAGTTTCTAAGATGTACTTCCCCATGTCCTCACATTTAGACATTTCTGAGACAATGACATCTTGCAACAGATGCTTTTCTTTTATATTTCTTTTGCTCAAAATGCTGTTATTAATTCAGTAGAATGCCATACAGTCGGTGATGGCTTAAAATCAGAAATATGGTTATGACTCTCCTTCTAGGGGACAGTTAGCTCTGTTGCAGCATTTTTCACTGTCATCCTAAGAATGCTTCTGTGAATGGAACATGCCTTTGTGGGCCTGCCGTTTCCCCTGATTCTCTTCTTAGTTTAATTACTGTTTCCCAAAGTCCTCTCTTTATAGCCTCGTGTTTAGCATTATATTGCAAACTGTAAACACACTTTGATTGTTTTCCCAAGAGCAGATTACAGAACATCAAAACCTACTTTATGACATTCTGAAAAGCTAGTCTGGTAGCAGCAAATCTGGTAGCAAGATGTGAGGCAACAAAGGCCATTGACACCACTGATTGGATTTCCACACTGCATAAGGGTTTAGTGATGTGTGTCCAAACATGTAAATTTACCAGCCAGCTGGACTAAATTGTATCTGGGTCTGTAGCACTCCATGGTGACATGTGGGTAAAAGCCTTTTAACAAGCTACATAGAAGTAATTTGTTTTATGTCACTGTATACCTTTGTGTCATAGGCAACAGGGGAATGTGGGCTTGTATCATTTCTGAAAATAATAATTGGAGAATGTTTCTTTTTTTGCCATGAAAATGAGAGGGAATTGTCATCTAAAATTGGCTTCAGATGTCGAAGTTATACTGATTGAGATTTTTCAGGCTCCAGTCATATTCCATGCTGTGAAGTGCTTTGCCAAAGAAATGACTTGTTAAAATTAAAATAAATGTCTCGTAGTTTGGGAAATGGACTGTAAAGTCTTAGTTTTTAGTTCTAGATAAAGGTTGTGGCTATATTCTTAGATATATCAGCACATGTGAAATACATTTTTCCCCTAGGATCCTGTAGCATATGACTTGTAAGATTTCAAATCTGTAAAGTCAGCTGAGGCTTTTTAAGGAAATAAGAGTGTTGGAACAGACTGGGTCCCTGAGCTGTTTCAGAAATGCAGTTGGTTTCTTTACTCTTGAAGTCATATTGTTACTCTTTGTTTCGTTGCTGCTGTTCCCCGTGGAGAGACTGGATGTCTTTAAAGTGTCACTCTTGCTTTTCTGGAGTATGTGATTTGAGGGAGAACAAAAAGTGGTAGCTGATTGACATGTAGTGCAAGTCTGATTTTTGATGTGCTGTATTTCATTTCAGGTAATTCAGAAATTTTTGATGATTTTTAACTAAGGTAAATAAAGTTTGTGACTCTAAGAAAATAATGTAACATTTTGTGCTATCAAGGAAATGTTTCAAGGCATTATTTTCCAGTGGAGCTTAGGAATGCTTACACTTGATTTTTATCTTGAAGCTAGAAGATACATTGAGAAAGGCTGGAGATTAGTAAAAGAGTTAATAATACTTGACTGTTCCTTTTTATCATAATGTAAAAAGAGTGAAATATATAAATGAGTACAGGTCTTTGAAACTGTACTTGCAAAGACTGGGAAGCTATTGTCATCATAAGTTTGTGATCTGGTAAGAAACTCAATGCTCAAGTTTGGAAATATATTCTCATATGTCTGATATATATCTTGTATTCCAGGATTACTAACAAGGAATGCAAGAAGCTTTGTTCTTTTATTGTATTCTAACACCTAGAACAGTGTGTAGGCCATTATAAAACTCAACAAATATTGGGTGGGTTAATGAATAAGGAAAGCAAATGACTTTTTAGATTCAGTTCAGCATTGTGAATTTTATGTGTGATGAGCAGAAGATTTCTGTTCCTATCCCACCCTTGAGAAGCCCTAAGTTCAGAGTGTAGTGTTAATATCGCTCCCGAGTTAGGCTAAGTGCTACTCCTAAATGGCATCAGGCTCCAGATCAAGCCATGAGGCAACACTGGTCAAGTTTAGTTTTCTTTCTGGCTAGAGGTAGGGGATAGGGGGAGTAGGCCTAAACTCACTGAGCTCAAAGCTTTCCTTCCTCCCTCCCTCTCTCCTTCCTTCCTCCCTCCATCCCTTCCTCCCTCCTTCCTCCCTTCCCCCTCCCTTTCCCTTCCCT
>NW_006442109.1:365647-372657 GCF_000325575.1 Pteropus alecto | reverse complement strand
CCTTCCTTCCTTCCTTCCTTCCTTCCTTCCTTCCTTCCTTCCTTCCTTCCTTCCTTCCTTCCTTTCACAGTGCAAGAAATCTTAGAAGTACTCCCACAATAATTTGCCCAACAAATTACAGGAGAGGACAGAGGACCAGTTATAGCTGTGTGTGGAAGGGGGATAGTGGGATAATCTCTGTGGTTTCAAGTCAGAGACTTAGTGATGCCAAAATAGAAACCATACCACACAGCCTAGATAAGGCAACGGAAAAGGGTGGAATTGATGTGAAATGATCCGGATAGGGTAGGTGTTCTTAAGCAAGAGCTTTGGGCAAGTCTGAGCTTTTGGGGTAACTTAGGTGTGAGGAGCCTGGAGAAGTATGTTAGTCATACAGTTTGTCTTCCACATTACACCTTTATAGATTGTGTCTTCTTCAACCAGGAAGTACTAATCATGCATCTCTTATTCTGCTATACTGTAGTTAATATTGAAATGGGAAAAGATTTATCGAATGTTCTGTCTGTAGCACTCTGCAGAGTGAGCTCCACCTTTTACTATCAGTTATTTAACAAATCCGAACATTGTTTTAAAAAACTGATAGTGCAAAAAATTCTTATCCATTGAAATGCAAATTGTCTAATGCAGGTGATTTTTGTTCTGTTGATCAATTTTGTATCTATTAGTAAATAAATGCTTAAATATGTCTTTGCCCCTTAGATTCTCTTTTGAACCTATTGCAACATCTTACCAATTCCCTCATTTATTAATGAGTTCATTAAAATCTTTGACATCAGTACGTGCCATGATTTTACCTTTGAAAAATTTATCCTCTATCTATATAGAATTTTTATCTTAGAGAATTGATAAAGAAGGGGCTAACATTATAAATTATCTGAGATCTTTAATAATATTTTAGGCTGGAGCACATGATATGATAACAGGAGGCTCTCTGTGGGAAAATGTGCATTGTATATCGATTCTTCTGATTCTTTTATACCTGATTAGACCAAAGAAGGGGAAGGAGCAGGGTTCAGGGGGTCAGAAGAGGTGCCCGGCTTCACATGCATTCATGGAAGAAGCTCCTATGATGTTTGAAGGGGTAAAAATGTACAGCAGAGGAGTAGAGGCTCCAAGGGTAATCCAGACACCTGAAAAACAGTGTTTTAAAAGGGGCTTGAACTTCTCACAAAGATTCTTGGCAGCTAATGAGCCCAGTTCCTGTTCATCCATTTTCTGTTCTGTTAACTTATATTTATGTTTCAGAGATAAAGTGTCCTCAATCTTCTAGTAAGAAAATCAATTTTACTATTTAGTTTATGGCCAACTTTGCTAAAATATGAAAATAAAACAAGGACTATACATGTTTACCTCTGCTTTGTATGACATATATCTTTTATTCTATATCATAAATGTTATTTGCTATGGACCATCAAGAGAGCAAGAACTTGTTCTGTTTCTTCTTGGGGACACATTTTGGTCAGAAATCTTCCAGATGCCCTCTCAGGAGAGACTGTCTAGAGTTATACATCACTGACAAGCATGTGAGAAGAGCCATTTCATAAGACTTAAGATATATTTGTTGGGTTAGTTTTGTGAAGAATGGACATGAGGGTACGATGAACTTATGGAAAATTCGAGATTTATTTATGAATTGAGGAAGATAAACTTGTGCTATACAGCCAGTGGAGAATTTTTGGCTTGGTAGAGAGAAGACTTTGGGAGGACATAATAGCTTTATTCAAATTGTTTAAATATTTGCTGGGTTATTGTTCATGGGAGAAATTAGACTTATTCCATGCAGATCCTAAGGGTAAAACTAAGGCCAACAAGTGCTTGAAGTTACAAGGAGACATCTGTCAATTCTGTATGAGGTAAATTTTCTAACCATTATTTGCAAATGATGTGGACCCTTTTGAAGCCTTCTCTCAGAGAGCATGTGATCGATCACCTGCTGGTAACCTTATATAAAGGACTCCTGGGAGGGGAAACTTGGACTAGGGTGTCTCTAGGGTCAAAAACCTAGCTGCATAATTATGTGATGGCTTTCTTTAAAAGCATACAGATGTTTTGTAGCATTAGAAAAAAGTGGGACAGAGGCTTGCTTTTCTTCCATGATTCTAAATACTAAATGTGAAAATCATTGTTATTGCAAGTCAGCCTCCATTCTTTCCAGAAAATGACTGACATTCTGAAGTTTAGGAGGAGGTGTTGGATTTCCTGGCAGATGAAGAAGCTGCTGTTCTGTGTGGGCCCAACCGGATTTTGGCAACGGATACACTTGATGTGTAATTGTGGCAGTGGCCAAAAAATGCATCCAGATTACTAGTCCCAGGAACTACATGACTGTCTTGAAATGTGACAACGTAGGCATTATTTTTTGAAACCAACAGGCACCCTTTGGCAAGCTTTGCAGGTAGAATATAGTTTCAGCCCACTGTTAGGAGTTAGAGATAGGCATTGGAAAAACTGAGTAAAGCGGCAGTCTCAGGAATCCAGGATGGTGGATCTGCTGATTCTTCTCTTCTCAATGAAAAATGAACAATATAGACACTGTTGGGGATTTAAAGAACCAAATGACGCTGTGCTATTTTAACTACTTTCAGGGAGTTGTGAGCTTCATAAAAAGATAGCAGGCGTGGTAGGTCCTCTTCTTCTAGAAAAAGTGCAGGTTACTGGGCAAATTCCAAAAACTTAATATGAGCTTATCCTAGCTTATAGCTGGGGTTTACTGGAGATAGGGTAGCTTCGAGAAGAGAAGGAGTCATTGGTAATCAAGTTAGAATTTTGATGTACTCTTGCCCTCTTGAGAGCCGCCCTTTAGATTCTAGCACAGAGGATGACAAACTGGCCAGTCACCTGTTTTTATAAAGTGCTATTGAAACGCGGCAGTGATCATTCTTTTAAGTGTTATCTGTAGCTGCTTTTGCACTGTACAGTAGCAGAGTTGAGTGGTCGCATCTGACTGTGCAGTCTGCAAAACCTAAAATATTTATTATCTGGGCCTTTACAGAAAAATTTGCCTACCCTGGTTTCTCGGGTGTGCCACACTTCATCATGGCCATCTTTTGAGAAGGTGCTGATTACACTATTACTGAAGCAGAGGAGAAAGTTACCAGAAATAACTAGCAAGTAATTAGCAAGGCCTTCTACAAAATCTTTCCATCTTCCATCAAACCTGCTTGCTCTTCCTTCCTGGTTCCTTGGATCTAGTTTCACCCACATTGACTCCTGTTTCCTATGATTCCCTTGAGTATATTAAATGCCACATCATGGATAAATACCTAAGAGAATAAAATATGTTAATCTTTTGCCCAGAATTCTGTGAAAATTCTAAGCACAGAATGAATTTATTAGTATATGAGGGTGGACCCATGAAACCCACAATAATAATGACAATTTAATGTAACAGCTGACGATTTTGATCATTAACAAAGGATACAATATCTTGATCATATATACAATCACAGCTAACGTGGTTTCTAACAGCATTTTCTTTATAAATGAACAGGTTTTTTGTTTTGTTTTGTTTTTTTTACTAATATTTTGCTGCCTTTGTCCTATAATGCAAATTATCGGAATGCAATTTACTTCATACTACCATACTGAAGTAATACCTCTCTGGTGTTGAAATTCATTTGTTCGAACCTTAATATGTCTCTCCTATTTGGGGGTTGATAGTACTATTACACACTGCTAGAGGATTGTTAGCCAATCCAGACAGGGAAAAAGTATCTCTTGTCTTTTCTAACAAGTATTTATTGTCTAAGAACCTCATGCGTATGTAAAAGTGCACAAGGAGACTTATGGCTTTAGTTGGCCAAGTGCTTGTTGCTTCAGTCTGTGATTTGTGGTCTTGTGAACAACCATAGAGCGTGTCTTTTACAATTGATTAACCTTTGCACAGCCTATTTTGGGCCTTACTAAAAGCATCTTAAACCGAAGAAAAACTGTCAGTTCTTACATATTCTTACTTGGGAAATGATCCTATTAAAACTTTGTCCTGGGGTAATTTCAAAAGAATTTTTTCTTAAAGGCTTAATTTTTAAACTGTACTTCGAGTCCCACTTATATCACTGCAAGTCTTTAGCCACTACCAAGAAGTTGTTTGCCACACAAATTCTTAAGTGTTGAAATTTAGAAGATTTCAGCATGTTTTGGGTACGTAAATCTTAGTCCAAATCATACAATTTCTTTCTCTGAACAGACAGTTGACATTAGGGTTACAGTGTGTTTTAGAAATAGAAAAGCCACTGAGAGAAGACAGAGAAATGTTTTTAAGTATATGCTGTGGGGAGCCAAGGGGAGTCCCGGGAGTAAAGAACAGAGACATCCCAAATGTTGCAGGATCTGGATGCATTTCACATTACAGAAAAGCAAAGCTCTTATTCTAAGAGAACACGTAATGCTTTAAAACTTACTTTCATTTTAATTGTGAAAATAGTGCCTATTCTTGCTAAAATAGAAGTTTGAATTTTTAGAAATAAAAGTTTATAAGTAAAAGACTTTTCCTACTGCTACCCAGAGGTAGCCTTTGTTAAATTTTATTGTATATATTTCTAGAAATGTTTGTGTATAAAGTTTACATTTTTTCTGCAAATAAAAAATAAAATTCTGAAACAGTCCCTCAATAATATATTTGGTCATTTTTAATATCATTACATAACTCTACTTCATTCTTTGCTATTGCTACAAAGTAATTTATTCAACCATCCCCCTTTTCATGTATTTATTAACTTTATTATTTACTAATTCAAACATTCACTGCAGTGAAAAAAATCTTTGTAATATATATCTATGCAATGTGAATATGTAATTATGGGGTAAATTCCTGAAAGTAGACTTACAGGGTCAAAGACTGGGTGTGTTTTAAATTTGAACAATTACTGCCAAATATACCTCCAAACTGGTTTCTCCAATTTTTACAGTCTTAGTAACAAGTACTTAGAGTGACCATAGTTGGAGATTCTGAAATAGCATCATTATCATCCTAGCTGACATTTATTGAGCATGTTCTGTGTGTACTGTTCCCAGTGCTTTCTTTACTTTTATTAGCTTATTAAATCCTTACAATGTTCCTGTGAGGTAGACACCCATTTTACACATAAGAAAAACTAAAACTGAGTCACACAGAGAGGTTACTTAACTTACCTGCCTATAAGTCACTTGAGGTAATATGTGACTGAGGGTTCAAATGCATGTCTGTTGGTGGTGGTATCAGTGGCACGTAGTCAGCTTGGGCTGATAGAGAGAGATGATAATGAAGTGAGAGACAGAAGTCTAGGATACAGCTACGAATGTTTGCCTCAGAAACAGTGCAAAGAAGGAAAATAATGCAAAATTTATTCTTCCGGGCAACGTGAAATTGAGAAAAATAAATGCAGTGTTGTGCATTTAAAGTGGAAGGGGGAGGATCTCTTGGACATGTTTTACAAGCCACTGCCAGAGATTTGGAATGAAGAATGTGCCAATTGGAAATAAAGTGAGGTTAGGAAGATTATGTATTTCTATATCTTCTAAATGAGTTGGTTGGTTAAAACCTGATTTAAGAAAAAAAGAAAAGGATCAGTGTTCTTGAAAGTCTTTGTACTATACAAGTTCCCTAGCAAAGGGGTTTTTGTTTTGTTTTGTTGGAATTTGAGAAAATGGGAGCAAAGTGGACAACCAAGAGGTTAAAACGGCAGTCAGTGTAGGCTAAAAGCAAAGGCAAATTGTCAAAGTGTCCATCCAGCCGGAAATTTTGTCCATGAGTATTCTCTTATTGATGACTATCAACCTACTAAGGAAACAAGATGAGTTGGATTAGAGAAATAATAAAACAATGTTGAGATTTTTTTTCCCCCTCCAGATGCCTTGTCAAGTAAGTAGCTATTGAAAGTTAAAGGTTTTCTAACTGAGTCACTGAACAACATCAATTAAAAATAAAAAGTTTTCAATTTTAGAAATTGGGCCATCTAAGTACAGTAAACACTGTATTTTCATGACATCTCATCATTAGAACTATATAGAATCTTAGAGCTTGTAGGGACTTTAGAAACAATTGGTTTCACCCTCTTATTTTGGAGAGAAGAAAAATGAGGCCCAGATGAATTCAAACTTACCGAAAAATGCTGATTGAGTAAACCAAAAGATAAGTTCTGGAATCTCATCTTCGTATGGCCTAGCTGGTCATCATTCTACTGTACCATTTCTCTGGAAATCATTTATGTTTGCAAATATTCTCAAAAACCAATTATCAATGGAAAGTTTAAAATATTTATATCAATTCAATTCTAATGATCTAATAGACCTTCTGAACATAGATATATGAGCTTAGATGGTTATTACATTTTCAAGAGGAAACAAAACTAGATTTTAATATAAATTATCCAATCTGTAGGTAGAATAAAATCACATTTAACGTAATTGCTAAAATTTGTATTCCCATAGGGCAACCTTCTCTAAGTGTCGTTGTTAACCACAATCTCTTTTAAAAGAGAGGAAAAAACGACTTTCTTCAAAGAGTAGAATGAAGGCATTATTCTTGCTTACTAGAGAAAAATTCTAATGCAATTGCTAAAGGAGGTAGCCAAAAATAGGGTTAGGTATGTATGGTCTGGGGAGGGATTTATTTATGGTTTCAGTGTCCAGAGCTGCTCAGTGCTATCTGCTCATCTCCAAGTGCTCTTGAGAAATCCCCATGAATTTCGCCTTTAGCCTGAGGTATAGAACAGAATAAAACAGGTTAGGAAAACATTTCTTAAGATTATAAAGATGGGTAGGGCATTCATAGATGGCCAGAAGAGTTCTCATAGAAAGAGTCTAGAGAGAGGCATCAGGCCTTAAAATAATATTCAGAAATGTTAAATATCACAAAAATAGCAATAAGCGTTTAGGGAAAGGCAAACTCATTTTTGGCCATTAGCCATGTTTGAGTTTCTTATATAATGTGAAGTGGTTAAGAGTGAAAGGCCCGCTTTGCACTTAATGTTTACTGCTTGTGATTCATCTGAGGTCTAATTATAGAATTTGCACTGATTTTTTTGGTGCTG
>NW_006442109.1:322615-365627 GCF_000325575.1 Pteropus alecto | reverse complement strand
CGGCAGCTCACCTCTCTTCTCTTTGCCTCTTTTTTCCTTTTTAGTAAAATGAACATTATAACAGCACCTACCTCGTAGGGTAGAGCGAATGCAGAGCACAATGCTTAGAACAGTGTTTGACACGTAGTAAGCTATATATGTGTTGGATATTGCTGTTGCTTCCATTATAACTAATACAGTTTATACAATCTTGTATATCTTTCCACTTGTTTCTCCAGAACAAATAAGTAGAATTGAGACAGATGGTTCAAAGAATAATACCTGTTAGTGTCTGGTAATGTATAGGACCCAGTTGACTTCCAGGAATTTATTCATGTTGCGCTTCCACCAGTGGTTTCTTTCATGGACGTCTCAGGAGAATGTCTTCCCTTGACACATCTCGGTGTCCAGGGCTGCTTAGGGGACTTCCAGGAAAGAACTGCATTCATCTCTTTCTATCCTGTGCTTCTGTAGCAACCGCATAAAGTAGGAGAGAGTTGATTCACAGATGTGAGTTTCACTTGGCGACTGTAGCACATACCTGTATAGAAGGACCAGGATGACACAGGGGAAACTGGAGATGCATCGCTAAAATGAAGAACTCTAAGGATCACCCCCCAGACATATAGTGATAACACTTAGTACATTTACAAGAAGCTTTCACATACGCTCATTTGATTTTTCTCAGTACTGAGGCATGTGAAATAAAAATGAGTCTTTCTTCCCTTTATTTTGACTGCAGTGTCTAGATCTATTCCTAATCTGTTTACATTAAAGCATTTCCAAAGTGTAAAAATTTCTTCGTATATACTAATTAATATTCAGTTTCTAAAATGATCTCTGTTCCATAACCATGACTATTATTAAGCTTACAACAGAAAGGCTCTCATGGGACCCCAGACATGGGGTGTGATTTTATTGTAGTTTTGGAAATTTGCCCTAGTTTGGGGGAATGAAAAGATCTGGCACCTTCTATTTCACTTTATAGGTTCAAATACCATGGAATACCATTATGGATTTTGGCTTGCTGGACACATTGGTAACAATGAGGTTTTGCTAACTTTAATACTCCATTTTAAGAGGAGAGAAGGGGTCAGCGTTTACACCACCATTGTAGCTAGTTTATTAACATGTTAAAACTCATCAGATTTCCTAAGCTTTTAAAAACCATGGAAGTGTAATCCAGCCCAACTTCAAAGCCACTGCTGCAGCCTTTGTCCCCCTCATCTGGCTTGTTCAATCCAAATGAAATTCATGCAACTGCCTAAGTTCAGATATCAGTTACTGCCAGCTTTTAAGGCACTGTAAGCAATAGTACTTTGCCCCCTTTTTTTGTGACCACTTAAAGAATCGTTTTGAAATTAAGTTTCTTTTATCTTTCCCAAGCAGACCTGCCTAGAAAGATTTGCTTAGCGAAAGTGTTGGGGTTTTTTGGGGTTTTTTTGTTTTTTGGTTTTTTTTTGTTTTTTGAGGTAAATATAGGACTGCAGTTAAAAGCCCCACCTAGAAACTGTTCTCCCAGGGATTGGGATTCTGACACCAGGAAATAGGTAATCACTACTTCATTGTCCCGTAGCAGCTGTGAGTACCTGTCTAGCATCTTCTGTAAGGAGACAGGGATATCGATTGTACTAAGTGCTCTCTGAATATGAAGCTCGAGACTAGCTGAGTTTGTTTGGTCACACAAGTGACTTACAGTGCATCCGTTTGCAAGCATGCGTGGAAATCCCTGACCACAATGCTATCTTTTGATGGGGGTTCTGATGGCGTCGCCTGAGTTTTATTGATGTTGGAGGTATGAGTTCAGACTGGCACAGATGTCCTACTCACAGAAGCCCTAGGGGCTCTGGTGCTTACCCCGCTTTGTAAGATGCAAGACTGGCTGGAGCAGTTTAGGAGTGAGTTCCTGAATTCCTTGGGTTTCGGTTCTCTTCAGCTCAGACGGATTACATTTTCTATCTAAACTCAAAATCTGTCCCAGCCTGAAGGAGGGGCCTGAGACTAATGTGGTTCATTTGACTACCTTCCATTCGATGCCAGGCTTTCTTCTCCCTCCTCATCTGAAGCAGTACCTCCTTTTGGTTACATCAAATGAAACCTTTCAAAATTTTTACTGTCTGCTGGCGTCTGAATAACTGAAAAAAGTTTAGTTAACAACTGGACAAATCCTGTGGTCATTTTTTAAGACAGCTTTTCATCTCTTGTGGATTTCATCCAGACGAATAGTCCAGCAGTGCTGTCCTCAGTGTGACACGGGACTTCCACATCCTTTGTTCTTGCGACAGCCACAGTGCCCTGCCCAATGTCGTTGTGGCCCTGAAGGAAAACGACTTCACACTGCGATGTGGCTAAGTTCCCATTGAAATGACTTCCATACTCTCTGTGGAAACTGGATCGGGGAGACCACCCTCGTCAAGTGGACAGTCTGATTTAAAGCCAACATTTACAGACAAATATTTTCTATCTCGGTGTCCTGTAACAGTTTGTGTGGGCCTTTGTCTGGATGCTCTGGAAATCAGAAGACCATCGTGTGTATACATCCGATGGTTTCTCACCTGTGTTTTTCTCTCTTCAGGAACAGGAAGAAAACAAGGGAGCAACAAGCTGGCCTGAATTCTACATCGATCAGCTGAATTCCATGGCTGCTGTAGGTATACTTACTGTTCTATGACGGTTTAAAATGAAGTCTAGTACAAAGCACACAGTTGCACAATAAATTCACTTGAGTAAGAACTACCAAATGTCATTGTCTTTCCAGACTCCATTCCAAATGTCCCCTGTTGGGAAAGGGGGAGATGCAGGCAGGAGTGTACTTGGCAAAGTGCTTTTTTCCAGTATGTTTTAAGTAAAATCAGCACACACTAAAGTATAAGTGAGTTTAATGTTATAAGAGGAACTATAATCTTAAGTCTGGCTTATGTTCAAGTGTAATTTGCAATTGCTCGTACCAATCATCTGGAATTTAGTTATGGCAGCACAATTCTAAAAGTTATTGCCATTTAAAAATAGTGCAGTGAAACCATTTCTTCATTGTTCTCCCTTTACATTTCTTACCGAGGACTTGCTTAGTTCCTGGCTTCTTGATTTTCCCAGGCACCAAAGTACTCTTTTACTTCTATAAATAACAAAAGGAGTTTATAGTATAAGTGGTTTAATGAAGAGACATAATAATAATAACAACAACACTGAAATGTCCTTGGGGCATCTTTGGTATATGTATTTTTGGTGCAGTAATTGCTTAAAATGCATTCTCGGTGTCTAAATTATGCATTCTGCTCACATGGCTATCTCTGTGATGTCAGTGTTCAGAACAGCTTGAGGGGCACATATTGATCCCAGCTAAAATATGCAGTAGAAAACAAATCATCAGCCTCTGAGCCTTAGTAGCTTAAATCCTGTTTCTGCTGATAAGCATTAGAGGTTGCCCACAGTAGAATTGTCTCTGCCTCAGTGGGCACACTCATGATTTTAAGAGTCAATCTGTTAGATTCAACTTTGCGTTTATACTATCCACGCAGATGATAGCTCCATAATACTTATCTCTACCTCCTTCTTTCTTGCCTTCCCCAGAGTCCTTGTGGAGAATTAATTTCTTATCACTTAAAGCAAACATCTTGTTGCTGCTGCAAAAGTTAAAAACTGACTAGAATGTGTGAATCATTCACACTTTTGCTGAACTTTCGGAGGCTTTGACTTTTAGCAACGTCCTCTTTTCTAGCTTTTTCTTTAAAGATGCTTCTTCTGCTGTCATACAAAGAATAATAAACAGCCTGGTAAATGTGAACAGGGTTGTATAAATTATAGAGGGTTTTGTCTTGAAAGTTTCTAGTCTAAAAGCACAGCAGAAAAGAGCAGAAAATAACCACCAAATCCTCCTTATACAAGGCATCCTACACAGCGGCAACGATGAGGAAAGGGCACGTTCAACATTCATATGAATATGTTAGCAGAATGTAAGGCTTATGATGACCATCAGGGATTTTCTGTGCATCCACCTAAGCAATAAGAATTTAGAGCCATTTCCATTTCCTGCATGTAAAGGTTATTTTCTGAATTCTTGTTCCCGGCTGTTAGGGGAAAGGAGGAGCTGCCAGGCAGACTGTCTCTCTTTCCAATTAAGTTGGCATTGTGTGAGATTCTAACAAGGGCAATTGCTTCTTTGTTAATGAATTTACTTCTATAAATGGAGAAGTACTAAACGTTACAGATTTTCCCTTTCTTCAGATTTTGAGGCAGTTAGATTCATTTGTCCTTTAGTAGCTGATTCCATGCCTTGTCCAGAGCCAACCAGTTCCTGTCCTGCACTAGGGTCCATGACGTGCCTGTGAGTGGCACTCCTAGAGCCCCATTTCTCCTTCGTCAGCTCCTTGGACAGCCCTTTGCCGTAATCATGAGCCGTCTACATTTGAATTATATTTGCTTCCTAATCCAAAGTCCTTTCCAAGAGAATCCCAAAGCTAGTAAATTCTCAGACACTTTGCTATTCTTTATGTGCTAAACATCTAACTGAGCTTTCTAACATTCCTGTAAGGACCGAGCCAGCATCTTTGCAGGGTTAAAGGTAAAAGGCATTAACTGTTCGTGAATTAAGGAGGCCCGATGAGACCAGAAACTCGGCTGAATTTTCTGTTTCTCACACCAGATTTGTTGCCACCGCCTCCTCTCATAGTTCTGGCTAATCTCTCCGATAACTCTAGTAGAGAACTCCTGACAACACACAGCAGAAATCCTATGACATTGTCCCTGGGGACTGAAAAGGCACACAATTTCTTCAAGTCCTTTTATGGCCTGACAGCTAGGCTCTGGCTCTCTGCTTAGGAAACTGTCGAAGGGGCATTTATCCACATTGTCATCATCCTTTGTTCATCAGTAGTAACTACTGCTATTGAGTGTGCATCATGTGACAAGCAGTACAACAGGCACTTTACATGTCATTTTAAATCCTTACAAGCATCCTATGCTATAAGTGTTATTTATAGATAAAGAGTCTGAGACTCAGAGAAAGGTTACTTTGCCCAAGGTCATCTAATTCAGAAGTGGTAGAGCTGGAATTTAAACCTATCAGTCTGAGCTCAAAAACTCTTTTCCAATTTGGCGCTCACTAACTTGGGTTAAAAACCTGTAAAAGAGACCTGGTAATCCCACCCCCACCCCCACCTCCCAGCTTTTCTGAGGTGGTTCAGGCATCTGTTTCCTTGAATGCCTTGAGAGTCTGCTGAACAGTCCAGGTCGAGGTCTGCAGCACTTACTGGTCCGTGCAGCTGTTTGTGGAACAAGTTCAGTTACTTTACATAAGCCTCATAACAAGCATGCTTTGTTCTTTAAAGGGCCCCTGAATGGTCTGTTGGCTTTTAAAGAGTGAAAAACAGAATGGTTAAGGAGTGCTGTCCAACAGGCTGAGAAGGACCTGGGCCTTCCTTGTATGTGGCTTCCCTGTATGTTCTCAGGAGGAGAGATGTGAGGTGAAGTTCAATGTGCTTAGCCTGCTGGCTTACTGATTTCACACCAGTGAAAGGTTTCAAACAGGAGCTTGGTTCCTGACTCCCAGCCAGGGATGATTTCTGTGCCTCCTTTGCACCTTCTTTTGGACCAGCAGAGCCTCTGTCAGGTTGCACTTTGTCTTTTGCCCTCATTTCATGTGAGCGGGGATTTATTAAGTTCACAGAGTGCCTAAAGAGGCCATCACAGTCCTGGCTCGTGTACGCCAAGGTAAATATGGGATGTTTGCTATAGCAGCCACCTTCATAAATAAAGGCATATCCCCTTTTTACAAAAAGTTGCAGATTAAGCCTTCTAAATGTGAAGCTTAGAAACTTGAGACTTTCTATAAATTATTTTATTTTGAAAAGTCATATTAGAATAGTAGGTTTATCTATGTATCCTCAGTCTTCTCAATACAATAAACACAATCTTAGATTCAAATCTCATTGTATCATGCACAAAAAAGAGTGTATTGTCTTCTGTTTTGAGAGGAAAATAATAGTCCTTATATTGAGAAGGAAAATTCAAATTTTCTTGACTTTTCATAAATCTCCCAACTCTGTTAATGCCGTCTGTATTTGTTCAGATGTTCCGCCCTCTCCGAGACTGTTAAGAGGATAAATATGTGCATCTTTACTTAGTGAATCACAATAAGAGATGCGTGTAGTCTTTGGGGATAGTTTTCTGCGATTAAGTTTAGGAACAAGAAGTGATAGTCATAAAAGGCTCCATTCTGTTCTGCAGATTCAAAGTGATTGCTTAAGAGTCTAGAGTTCAGCTGTGCCATAGGAGATTAAACGTACTTGGCTGGATTTGTGCTTAATTTTCCAGGGGATGGGTCTCACAGAGCTGTGAAGGAATTCATTGGCTTTTTCTGCCAACAGCTTCTTCCCCTACCATGCACTGGTGACAGCTGCCCAGGCACATCACCAGCAAGAAGACAACCTTAGCAGAAACAGTAACAAGTTTTAAAAACAAGATTTTACTGGTTTTTATTTTCCTTTGTCGTGAATGATACTGATTTATTGGTTTGCTTTAGGCTTTATCTACCTAATTGTGAGTCAGATTTAGGCTTTAGTTAACATTTAGTTACTTAATGCCAATGCAATTAACTTGAAAAAAAATTAAGTAAAATGCCCCCATGATGATTTGTGGTCCTGAAAGAAAGGGAGAGACTGGATTATTCTGACACACGGGTAAGAGTGAAATATTATTTTTTCAATACCCCAATCTGTTCCCTAACCATATATTTTATAAGAATGGGTGACAGGTAAAAAGACTGAGACTAGACAAGCGTGCGTTCAGGTAGGAGAAAGGCAAGGGACCAGTGGTTCCATGGGTACAGGCACCTGAGGCCATAAGAGTAGGGATACTTTTAGTACAACTATTATCATGGGATAAAAGGAATGGAAAAGACATTTTAATAAGTCAATAAGCCTTACTTGCATTCATGACTTAATAATATCAACTGAGATCTGCTTCCTTAGAGCCTTGTTCTTCAGAGTGAGGTCCACTGATGTGCAGCATCCATGTTGCATGGAAACTAGTCAGAAATGCAGCATCTTAGGCTTCACCACAGACATACCAAATCAGAAGTCGCTAAATTTTAACAAGATTCCCAGGCAATGCATATCCACATTAGAGTTTTTGGAGCACTGCTCTAGCAGATCCCTGGGAAGGGAGAGTACACACATGTGTGCACACACACACACACACACACACACACAACACACACACTCATACACACATACTTTGTATCCTGATTTCTAAATGATGTTGAATCATTTCTAAAACTTAAGTGGTTACTCTGAAGGAATTGTCCATCTTAGTATCAGGTCCAATTTAATTGTTCCTTTTAAAAATTAATTTGATTAAACAAATAGTATCAAAGAATACTTCTCAGCTGAGGAATGAGAGAGATAAGGTGGGAGGATTGCTGCCCACCTCTGTTTGATAGTGTGGTAATGTTACTAACTAATCGCCAGAATGTTACGATAACTACAGGTTCAGTCTTCCTTCTATCAAATATAAATAATTATATCTTCATCAGAGTATACTTATTGACTAGTTAGTCATATGTTTGGACACTTTAATCTCTATTAAAATTTCTAAACATTTCTTTAAAGCTTGATTTAAAATTTGAAACAACTAACTTTTAGTAGAGATAACATTTGTGAAATTCTTGGTGCTCTACATTTTAGCTTGTAGCAAATCTTATTTATAGATTTATTATTTATTTGCATTAAAAGTGGTAAAAGCATGTAATCTGAGGGTTTGTCTTAACTTATACTGTAATTAAAACATAGAATTGGAAGAAGTAACTTCATTTTTCTTTGCATAGAGAAAATCTCTGCTGGCCTTAGAGAAAGAAGAAGAAGAAGAGAGAAGTAAAACTATAGAGAGTTTGAAGACAGCACTAAGGACAAAACCAATGAGGTAATTTTTTTCTGGGTAGCATGTCTATTCTCCTCTTTCCTTTTTCTTTCTTTCTTTCTTTTCTTTTCTCTCTCTCTCTCTTCTATCCTTTTTCCTCCCAATTTTTGAGGAACTCTTAAAAGCGTGCAATTGAACCATGGATGAAATACATTAATCATTAAACATTCAATAAATTGATTTTCTTCAAGTAAAAGACGTGCAGGCAGCCATTAAGATGGCTAAAACAACAAAAAAAGACAGAAACTAACAAGCGTTGGTGTGGAGAAATTGCAACCCTCGTTCATCACTGGTGGGAATGTAAAATGGCGTAGCCTCATTGGGAACCAGTTGGGCAGTTACTCAGAATGTTAAACACAGTGTTGCCATCTGACCCAACAGTTCTGCTCCTTGACGTACAGCCAAGGGAAATGAAAGCACGTCCTCCAAAAAACTTGTATGCAGATGTTCATATCAGCGTTATGCATAATAGCCAAAAACGTGGAAACAACCCAAATTCTATCGACTGATGAATGGTTAAATAAAATGCGATATATCCATACAGCGAAGCGTCATTTGTCCATTATAAAGAATGGAGTACTGATACATGCTCTAACATGGATAAGCCTTGAAAATATTTATGTGAAATGAAAGAAGCCAGACACCAAGGACCATATAAGTGAAATCATATGAAATATCCAGAAAAGGCCAATCCATAGAGACAGAGAGATTAGTGGTCACCTGGGTTTGAAGAGAGGAAGAAATAGTCTTTTGGGGTGATTCAATTGATAAAGTATTTTAAAATCACATAGTGACGATGGTTGCTCAGTTCTGCAGATAGATTAAAAATCACTGAATTGTGTATTTAAAAGTGTGAATTTTATGGGATGTGAGTTATATCCGAATAAAACTTGTTTAAAAGAGGATGGGCAATCAGTTTCCACTTTGTGCCTCCCACATCTTCATTTTCTATTAATACCCCTAAGGGTTAGTGGAATGTTGGTCTTACAAGTACCTTTTATTAGCACAAGTGCTATGAATGAAACCAACTGGTTTAACCAGCTTGGCTATATCTGGGTCGTGTGGTTAGGTGAAAAGCCTAGAAAATAAAAATTCCTTTCCTTTATTTGACTATAAAATGCTAACTAAGAAAAACCTATTGATTCACCAGAAATCCTATGCAGTTGTATGACAGAGGTTTTCTTATCTATCCTAACTAGATGTGTCTTCTGCATACTCACTAAATAAGTTTGGAAAATTCTGGAGTAGTCAGAGAAACTGGTTATGTTGTTCCTGAACTTTTCAGAAGCTTAACGTGCAGATGCACATTGTGAATTATTCTCGTTGACTGACTTTACAATAAATAAGTGCTCTAAATATCAGTAAAATTAACATGATGATAAAGTATGGCTTTTATTTGTTTTATGTAGGAATTCTATGTAGCATGTCATACAAAAGAAGGATTTTGCTACAACACCTTAGGGATACAGGTTATCGTCTGTTGGATACACAGATGTCCTGGAGTTTCAGGTTACTCTTTGGCTTCATTGATGTGGGGCCCACCTGGTCAGCAGTCAGCACATACAGGTGCACGGGGCAGATGCTACAGTTACACAGATCAGTAAACGACTTACCCTAAGACAGATATTCCAAGTGCCTTCCTGTTCCTGCTGTTCTGTGTTATATGATCTGTTAATTGGTTCTTTGTGTCAGTTGAGATCTGTTTATCACAAATAGAGATTTTTTTTCACGCTTCTGGTTAGACCTGACCATTGGATCTGTGCCAAGAAAAAGGCCAGGAATTGCGAAGACTTCATCAGTGTAAGCCTTTGGGTGCTTTAGGAACTACATCTTCTGCCTTTCTCCTGCCCCTGGAGACTTTTCCATTAAAGACTAGTACAAAATTCCAGAGAGACTTTAGTCTGATATATTTTAACCTTCTCCTCCTGACAGGTTTGTAACCAGATTCATTGACTTGGACGGCCTGTCATGTATTCTCAACTTCCTAAAGACCATGGACTATGAGACCTCAGAGTCTCGAATACATACCTCTCTCATAGGATGTATAAAAGCACTAATGAACAACTCTCAAGGTCGGGCTCACGTCCTGGCTCATTCTGAGAGTATTAATGTAATTGCTCAGAGTCTGAGCACAGAGAATATTAAAACGAAGGTGGCTGTGCTGGAAATCTTGGGCGCCGTGTGCCTGGTTCCCGGAGGCCACAAGAAGGTTCTGCAGGCCATGCTGCACTACCAGAAGTATGCCAGCGAAAGAACCCGCTTTCAGGTGGGTGTGCTCCCTCACCACTTCTTCATTCACCCCTCTGACAGGTGCCTTTCCTGGCCTTGAGTGGGCAACAGAACTTGAGATTTCCCCCTGGAGTGATTACTCACACTGCAGCTTCAAGCACTTCCTTCCTCATAGGTTTTAGTACCACAGATAGAGTATATTTTCTGTAGTTGATCAGTCCGGGGTTTGGATTTACTGAACTTGATCGGCAATGTGGCCCTGCTTCCTACATATTCTATAGCGGACATCTTTTGAATCCACTAAATGGGGTGTTCCCTGAAAATTTTACAGGTGGCCATTCTTGATTTCGGATCAATATAAACAGTGAGATTACGTCACCATATTTATACTCAAATATAAAAAGTATGCAGAGTTAATGAAGCACAATCTTTTGTACTTTGTATACATGCATATATGAATATATTTGATATTAAGAATTTTAAAAGTAGAGCTTTTAGGCCTAACCTTAAAAAAAGTGGCTTTTTATGGATCAATATAATTCTGACTAAACACAAGATTTTAAAAATTAACTTCCGAGTATAAAGAAATTAATAAAATGAGTATAAGGTTAGTAATGATTCTATCCTTTGTTTTTATATTTGTATCCTTGGTAGACGTTAATTAATGACTTGGATAAAAGCACAGGGCGGTATCGAGATGAAGTGAGTCTCAAGACTGCCATCATGTCCTTCATCAATGCAGTGCTAAGCCAAGGCGCAGGAGTGGTAAGAACCTTCTGTACCATAATTTAAAACATAAATTGTTAAAAAATAATTTTATTAAAAAAAATTGCTGACTAAGTAGTCTAAACAGCATAAATATCTTCTTTATCACCCTTTTACTTTCAGGAAAGTTTGGACTTTAGACTTCATCTTCGCTATGAATTTCTGATGTTAGGAATTCAACCTGTAATAGATAAACTAAGGGAACATGAAAATTCAACATTAGACAGGTAAGTCAGACTGTTACGATCTGAGATAGTTCATGCTTTTTCCATGTGTGTCGTGCCAGTCTGTGAACTACTTGTGATCTGTCTGTAACATGTGGAGCTTGCAGCAGAATATTAGTTCAGCTCATGATGTTTTTTATAAAAAATGAAAGAAGCAGCAATGTCGCATAGAGAACTAGGTTTGGGTTTTGGCATTAGACTCGAATCCACATCTTAGGCTTTCATGTTAATGTCCTAATTCTTATGTGACTGTTTGTAGGATGTTCTACTTTTAATAGCTTCTCTTTAACTGTCTTTTAGGCATTTAGATTTTTTTGAAATGCTCCGGAATGAAGATGAACTAGAATTTGCCAAAAGATTTGAACTGGTACGTATGCTTACAATTATTCTGACTTGACTCATCAGCTCATAGAATTTTCCTGTTGTAATGTGTGTCATAGAGTCAACATGGACCAGTGTAACCTAAGAGCAAAATCAAAGTTTTGTTTTACTACCTGTGTGGCAGGATGAGCTTCTGTTTGCCTTTGATTTGCTTACCTTGCATTGTGGCAATTAGGGAAATTGGGTGTTTGACTGAGATTCCTTCTTCACATGAAATAGGTTCACATAGACACAAAAAGTGCAACTCAGATGTTTGAGCTGACCAGGAAGAGGCTGACCCATAGTGAAGCTTACCCTCACTTTATGTCCATCCTGCATCACTGCCTCCAAATGCCTTGTGAGTATGTTTGTGATGCTTACTTTTGAATGCTTGGACCACATCATCTGAACAGTGCTGATTAGGTTGGGTGTACACTAGGTTGGGACTCCAAACCTTGGTTTTGTGACAGTCCAGTGTGTCTGAACACAGCCTAGGGGGTATTGTTAAGTTCTCACAAAGAAATGAATTGTAACTTGCTTTGATTTTAAAAATAAATATATGCCTTACAACACATTTAGAAAAGGGTAGAAAGTGCCTCTCAATCAAATAAATGATCATTGCATGTTAGAATTCCAGACACTTTGGGAAGCGTTGGTGCAGATATTGTAAACATCTCTCTGGTTCTGTGGCTAGTTCTTCAGGCGCCACTGTTGAAAGATTTCGTCCTACTTTAGAAATAATTTGAAATATTTTTCCACCATCTTTTTCTTTTTTAGACAAGAGAAGTGGCAACACTGTTCAGTACTGGCTACTGCTAGATAGAATTATACAGCAAATAGTTATCCAAAATGACAAAGGACAGGACCCCGACTCCACACCTTTGGAAAACTTTAATATTAAGAATGTCGTACGAATGTAAGTTTCTTATTTTGTTACCTGTAAGATAATAGTGACAATGTAAGACATTTATTTAATCCTACTTCAAAATAGTAGCTGGAGGAACTGAAATGTTCCAGAGGTTAAATATGATTTCCTATAGATACACATGTTACTATGCCTGAATAACATCTGGGTTTAAATGAATTTCAAGCATGCTGAGATTTTTCTCTGCAGTAGATGATGATTTCTGTACCTAGAGAGCATGCATTTAGCAGTGGGCCTTCGATATTTTTTTTAATGAATGCTCCTTTAACTGTTATACAGGTTGGTAAATGAAAATGAAGTTAAGCAGTGGAAAGAACAAGCAGAAAAAATGAGAAAAGGTAAGTGGTGAGGCCCTGACAAAAGAAGAGGCCACATTATTGGTTATTGAGCAACTATCTCTGTTATCCATATATTTTAGAAATGTACATTGATGCATCTTATTGAAGTTAGTGCATCAAATAATCTTTCTTTTTCCATGTCTTATGGGCATTTTGCACTGGTTTTTTTTGAATCAAGCTATTTCGGTTGTCATACTGATTCTCAAATATTTTATGCAAATATTTCATGTAAATTTTTTGGAAAAACTTATAGCTTTTGCTGTTCAGTATTCATTAATTCAAATTTTCTTAACTACCAATCATCTCAACCCACCCCCCACTTTATAACTGCTCTTTAAAGCACACTGGGTTTTAAGAAATGTAATAAGGAACACCAGGGATTACCCAGAATTTTAAAAGAAACACAGGCCACTTGATTTCAGCAGCCCACTTCTTCACGTGACCTTAATTTGACACCAGTCATAAAAAGAGAAATCATGCAGAAACTCACTAACAATTGTAGATATATGTGTTATGAAACATTAATAGGCCAGCTATTGGCGAGCATTTGGATGTATCTTTGATATTACTATCAGCATCGAATGACAGGAAGGTAATTTGTGCCCAACACTGTGCCAACCACTCATAGAATACATATAACTTTCTCCCCTCTATCAAAATATTAGCAAATTAAAAGTGATGCTTTTGAGAAAATAATCATACCCCAGCAACTCATACCCTTTCATAATGCTGGTTAACTGACTTCCTGTTCCTTGTCCAAGTTATTCAGTCACAGCCAGTGAAATACAAATACACCCCGATATTTATGGTGTTGAAAGAAGGTCCAAAAGATGCTGAAGCATTTCCTTTCCTCTTGTCACATTTGTCCTTTTTCATTGAGCAGAAAAGCAGGGCCACCACGGATACCGGAAAATGCCTAATGTGAAGTACTATAATATTACAAGTTCTTCATATGAATTCAGATTGCTCTCAAAAAAACTAAGGCTGCACATACATTTTTATAAGTAAATTCCAGAAGCTGCTATAGGAAGAATTGAAACACTGACTAAAAGCTAGGATAAAGAGAGATTATAGCAAAGAGAAAATGATCAATGAGTAGTGTTTTAGGGATATACCCTTAGAGGATAGAGACTTATGTGTGCAAGTTGAGAAGAGAACTTAGGACATAAGCTTTAGAGTCATTCAGTCATTCATTCAGCCGATAATTACTGAGTGCCTGCACTGTCAGGCACCATCCTGGGCTTTGAGTCCAAGACCCAGCTCTGACTCTCACTGACTGTGTGGGTTGGCTAAGTCGTGTTCACTTCTCTTCCAGTCTCCTCCTCTGTAAAATGAAGACTAAACCTGTCACAGGTTGTTGTAAAGATTAAATGACAAAAGAAATATAAGGCTTTTAGCATAACTTCCGACACATGCTAATTGTGCAATAAACGAACGATAGGGACTGTGTGGGATTGAGGTACCTGAGGTGGTACAAGACAAAATGGCCAAGGTCAGTAGGAAGAACAGGATGCTTTAAAGTGAGGTCAAGGGTAAAGTGCAAGAAAAGGAGATGTAATAGTTAAAATTAATTCTTTTCAGAAGCAAAGTTGTATTAAAGAGGGCAAATGTCGATGAATTAGTCAGAGGGTGGAGGCCGTGAGGAGACAGGAAGTTCTATGGGCCTGAAAGGTGGAGAATATCTGGGGAGAATTCTCTTTAGTGCAACACAGCCAATAAGGGCTGAATAAAGGCTGAGCAAATGGGATGATAAATGGCTGCCATTTATGGAGAGCTTCCCAAAACTAGCATTACATCAGAATCATCTACAGAACCTTTGATAACCACAGGTCCCTCAGCCCTGCCTTGCCCTGCCCTACAGAAGAGACTTCCTGGAATGGGATCTGGGGGTCCTGAATGTTAAAGTCTCTCAGGTGGTTCTGAGGCAAGGCCAGATTTGTCAAGAGCTGAGGACTGGTGCTAAGAAGTCAGGTCTTACAGCTGTCAAAGAGGAATGAAATGGAGCTAAAAGAAGGAAAATGGGATACAGTGAAGTGATTTTTAGATGTGTCTCTGACTGTACAGAATGATATTAGTGGTCAAAGTGGGTTAATGGTTATCCTAACACCACGGCTGGAAAAATCCAGGATTTTAGTGTCTTGAACCCTTCTCTGCAAACTCTAATTTTGGAGGACTCCAAAGAGAGAAAGTAGGAGACAGAGAAAGCAAAATTTTAAGTGTGTTATTAAATTCAGACATACAGACCGACTCTGTATAGCTCTGCCCCAGTGGGTTATATCTCCAGTGGGTTAGTTGATATAAAAAGAATAGGAATTGGGGCCAAGTATTTGAAATACAGATCTGCAGCCTAAACTTCATTATTCCTCTTTTCCAAAGCTCATCACACTCATCAGTGCTAGAGTCAACAGGCATATTGGCAATGTAAATAGGCATTATGCTAAATTGGATGCCTTGTTGCATTATAGCAGGATTGAGGAAGATGAGAGTAATATTTTTCTCCCCATATTATTATCGTGAGTCTCATGCTCAGCCTGTACTCATGCCCTGGAGATATTTAATGCTAAGATAGCATTTGCTTTCACAAGTTTTAAGAATTTTTTGCCAGAAGCATAAAATTCTTCAAGTACAAGTAACCTTCTGAGGGAGAAATGGGAAAAATAACTGCATTGGGACAAACGCTGGATCTGGCCACAGCATTTCCTCACAGCACAAGATCCTCGCTTTCAGCCTTTCTGCTAGCTGGCACGAGCCAGCAAACCTAGCTAATAAACAAACACTGGACTTCTCTCCTTCTCATTTCTAATTTGGTGGGGGCGGGGGGGCACATTTCATGTTCATTTTCCCAAATGTAGCTAAAGGGCTATTTCTATGACAGGATTCTGAATTCAGTTCCAAATAGGCACCATTCTCCTCTACAAGTAGTTGCTCACACTTATGTTCCATCTTTAGAAACTGTGACTCTAAAATCTCTTCTTCCATCTTTTACAAAATGTTGTAGTTAATAAAGTTGTTCATCTGAAGCCTCCTCCAAGTACGAACACCGGGGAGCTTGACGGTCACTCCCTTTGGTGGAGAAGGAGACTATTTACCAATAAAGAGGCTCACAAGCCTCAGTTTTCTTTTCAGAGGAAACGCTTCAGCTTTGAAGAGTCCCCAGTTTTCATGTCTGGTTGTTTTCATGGCACAGAGCACAATGAGCTACAACAGAAATTGGAAAAGAAAGAGAGAGAATGTGACGCCAAGACCCAAGAGAAGGAGGAGATGATGCAGACCCTGAATAAAATGAAAGAGAAACTTGAAAAGGAGACCACAGAGCATAAGCAAGTCAAGCAGCAGGTGGCAGATCTCACTGCCCAGCTCCACGAGCTCAGCAGGGTGAGGACCTAGCACAGCAACTGCCTTGTCTTTGTTCCCACTTATCCCGGAGCCCCTCATTCTTAAGTAGACAGCTCCTGACCGGGAGATTAAAGCCTGAAGCGTCCCATGATTTATGCCAGTGGTCGCAGGGCTTGCTCCCTCTGCGATCATGTAGCTTAGGCAGAAGATGCAGTTAAGGGTGTGCATTTTTTAATGCAGATCCTCTAATAAGATCAAGGGAAATCACATTAGCTTCTTAAAATGAAAACTAATTCCATGAAAACCAAACTGTATGATGGTATAAGAAGTGAGAGACATGTGAATGCTTTGCAAATAATCCAAATTCAAAAGACTGACCCAGCAGAGTCCCTGAAGGCCTAGATGGTCTGTTTGACTTACTGCCCCTTTAAACGCACATTCTCAGAGAAGTGTGAATTTTTCTGTAATGTACATTTTAGGCAAAGTTTCAGACTCTCAAAATTGTCCAGTGAATTTATTCCTTCCATTGATCTTCTCTTTTCTTATGTTTATCTTTTCAGAGGGCTGTCTGTGCTTCAGTCCCAGGTGGACCCTCGCCTGGAGCCCCAGGGGGCCCCTCTCCTTCCTCAGTGCCAGGGTCTCTCCTTCCTCCCCCACCACCCCCACTTTTACCAGGAGGAATGCTTCCTCCTCCACCCCCTCCCCTCCCTCCGGGTGGTCCACCTCCTCCCCCAGGGCCTCCACCTTTAGGGGGAATTATGCCACCTCCTGGTGCTCCACTGGGCCTGGCACTCAAGAAGAAAAACATTCCTCAACCCACCAACGCCCTGAAATCCTTCAACTGGTCTAAGCTGCCCGAGGTAAGTCATTTGTTCCAATTTCCCCTCCAATGGATGGCAATAGCAGCTCACTGTGCTGTCACAGGAAGGGAGAGCAACCCTGGCTGTTAAGTGATTTCATTTTCTAGTATGGAGTCAGGATTCTCACCAGCTCAGATATTTAAATGATAAAGCTTCTGAAAAAATGACACATCATTTGAAGCCAGCTCACTTTGAGTATCTGGTAGAATGAAAAATTGGAGATAGCAGCATTTTTTAAAAAAAAATTATGACATCCTTTCTTTTTGTGTATAACTGTAAATTCTAGCAATATTAACTTGGTGTTTGCAGAACAAACTGGAAGGAACAGTATGGACCGAAATCGATGATACAAAAGTCTTCAAAGTTCTAGATCTCGAAGACCTGGAACGAACTTTCTCTGCCTACCAAAGACAGCAGGTAACAACATGTGCCCTCCAGATGCTATAAAAAGAAAAACATGTCCTTATGCATGATCCCTGGGCCATCTGCCATAACCATCTTAGTTCTAGACTGTTTGGTCTACCCTGGCATGCTCCTGCAAAGCATCATAGTATATTTGTCCACACATGTGTTCAGATGCCTGTGTGTGTATGTAAACATGTCAAAGATATATAATAAGCTCCTTGTTAGGAAGCTTCATACTCTCGTGTATGTTCAAGACTTTGTCTCCATTGGTGGAAGTTCTGTATATTATTATCACTTGTGCTTGGTCAAAATGGGTCACCAGGAGAAAATGTCAGTAGGAGAGTTACCTAATTTGTATCCTCACCTCATAATATTTACTTCTGAAGTCATTTTAAAGTTCTGACTTTTATATATATGTGTGTATGTATGTGTGTGTGTGTGTGTGTATATATATGTGTGTGTGTGTGTATGTATATATGTATATGTATATCACATCCATGTGCTTCTAAAACATGCTCTGCTCTCTCATATACATGTATACACACACACATATATAATATACATATTTAAATATGTATATATAGTGTGTATATATGTATATATGTGTGTGTGTGTATACATGTATATATGTACATACATATACATATATACATACACACACATATATATAATATACATATTTAAATATGTATATAAAATTTGTCAGCTAGCCAGAACCTAGAGAGCAGTTTTTACTGTGTGTCATGAACATGATCGACTCAAAAGTGGGGCTGGTAAAGCTGAGCAAGTGCACAGACGGCAGCGATACGAATAGGACCAGAGAAGCTTCTGAAAGTGAGCAAAGCTTTCGTAAGAGCCAAAACATGCCATTTGGTGCTTGCTGACGTGGCCAAGCAGTCAGTGTCACATCGTGAGCCCTGGTCACATCTGTATGGTACCTCTTACTCCTCAAAGGGCATCTTAGTAGAGCCACTTAAGGGTGGACCAGAAGAGGTCACAGCAGTGTGGCCAGGTTCAGAGTTTCAGAAGAACAAGGAAAAGGTGGAGTGGGGTCCCAAACAGTGAATCAGAGACCTGGAAAGGGAAAAATTGAGTCCCAGACTGCGAGAAGGAAGATCATTAAGGATGACTGTGGGAAAGGAATAAAGAGAGCAGAGCATGTCTTAGAAGCACATGGATGTGGGGCATCTGCGCAGGGACTTTGCTTGGGCTCTTTTGACAGGCCCTTAACTCCGGCATGAATCATGCCCAGGGTGGGGCATCCTCAGACAAGCAGCAGACTTCCTATTCTGCCTGGCCTGGTTCCTAAGAAAGAGACTCAGAACAGAACTGCCAAGCACTGAAGAAGACGATGGACTGAGGCTGGGGGAGAAATGAAAGATGAAGGGTTTTATTTTCAAAATGGCCTTTGATACATCTGAAATTGAAAAGAAAAAGTAGTATTCGTTTAGCCAGAAGATTTTCACTTAGAGGGAAAGCTTCTCTGCAGGGCATTTTATTCCATTTTAGAAAAGCACAAAAGTGCGAATGGTCGCCTGCCATGGCAGAATGACCCTAAAACAGGAGCCCTCAGCCGAAGCCACCACCTATAAGTGTGAAGGTAAACTTGCGCAATGTTGTACATACCATTAAAGGAACATGAAGAACAAGACGGAAAGACATTGCCCGTAGGAAGCAAGACACTTTATTGTTTAAAGAACAAAGAAAGGGTGTGTTTAGAGCCCTCACACAACAGGTGCTCAGACCAGATTCATTCCTGATTTGCTGCAATGGGCTCCTCTCTCTCTCTGCTGTCCCTGGATGGTATCCTCTGGGTTTTTACATGAAGTCTTAGGACATTTTAGCAAATTTCCTGGTAAATTCAAATAATCTTCTGACCTTGCTACATGTCTCATTGATCTCCTACCTCAGTTTCAGCCACTAATACTAGTCCATTTGGGTTGCCGAAGATGAAGTAAATTAAAGAAAGAGAAAACAGCAGTTATTCCAAATGATGCTCTTCATGTCTGAGCATGTGGGTAGCATTTATTATTGAAGGCAGGTGGTTGAAAGACCCAAGTTTACAAGACTCATAATTAACTGGCTTTCAGCAGAAGGTGCAAAAAGGATGCTGCCAAAATGCTCTGGGACAAATATGTGGACAGTTTTCAAAAGCTCTGGGAGACAGGGTTGCAGAAAGCCTGGCAATTGGGTAATTGTCTCCTAGCAACCAACCACTATTTAAGTAATCAGTAGTCATTCCAGTCAGGATAGACCAGAATATTTCAGTTGTACTTAACACTAAGTCAACTGGTAAGTGGGATCATTTGTGACATTTTCAATAGCACTTCCTGGAGAAAAATTTCAACACACCTGCTCAGCTTGATTCAAGTATGTTTCTTCCCCTCTTGGTGCAAGAATTTGAGATGACAACTTTTAAACTATAAATATATTTCCCAATTGAAGGAAATTTGAGCCATTTAATTGAATTTACTGAATGCTGAGAGACAGAAAACTGAAAGATACAGACATTCTAGTAGAAATATGTGGGATAGAACAAAGGAAATGGAGTGCCTGTCATTGAATGTCTCCTAGTTTCATAACTGATGACAAGGTCAAAAACATGTGCATTTTCATTTAATTTTGGCAATGTACTGTATAATTATCATCACACTTAAACTGCTCACTTTTCCACTCCCAAATGAATACTAGGAACCTATTTTTTCTATAGTATCTCCCCTTCTTCCCTCCAGAGTTATAAAACCATGGTCAAACTCTCTGGACTTCAGCCAGTTGTTTGGCCAAGTAAATTTCTGAGAGGCAAAGGCACACATGCATGCCATTATCTGTGTGCATGCAACAGGAACACTGCACAGAGTAAATTTTTAAATCTCAAATATCAGATTAGTAAAGCTTAGGTGAAGTCACGGATTAATGACACGTAGAAGAGATTTTATGTAAATATATGTACACACACAAGGTAAGCTCAGTTGATTTGAGAAATGTTGTATGATTAAAAACAAGTATTTATACTGTCAGCTTTGTATATGAAGTACTTCAAATGATGGAAATGTATTAAACTGTTGCACAGGCCTACAGTGCAACTTATAGTATAAAAGTAGAGATGAGGAAAATGTGTAAATTACCATAAGGTAGACTAAAAGATGATAATCAAAATTGGTAATCAGTTTCGGTACTGATTACAATATACACAGTTCCCAGTCTCATCAACCCTAAAATTTAGTTCTCAAGGAGCTCTTATACTTATTTTTTTAATTTAATCCTCATACCAGTTCTATGAAGTATTTTTCCTATTTCACAGATAATAAAAACATGTCTTACTGTGTATTCAGTGCCCGAACAGGTGGCATATTCAGGTGTACAAGGGATATCATTCTCAGGCTCACTTTGTTCTTATGCCATGGTTTTATTCATTTTGAAGGTCAGGCTTTGTAAAGGATTTTCTTTAACTCCAGCTTTAAGAACAAGACCATTCTTATTCAGGTTTTTTTTTTTTTTCAATGTGGAAATCAAAGGTATACAGAGCCGATTATGTACGCTTATGTGCCACATGAAATGGAATTTAATAACGTGCAATCATTCCCTTGTTCACATTCCAAAAGTTCACTTGAAAGTCAATTTCTTGAATCTCAAAACCTCTTTTTAGCATTAAAACTATATTATACATGATTTCCAGACCAGCCACAAAAGACTGACTTTATTACCGAATGTAGTTCATTGCATAGTAATACTGTTTCAGGTACAATTAAACAATATTTTCTTGGTTTTATGGGAAATCTTTATCTTGAGATTTATAAATTCATTCTCCCTATCCAGGCAGTTGATCAGAGGGAAATGAACTTGACATTTACCTAAAGAGTGTCATATCCATATAGTAATAAATTAACAGCTCACGATCTCCATTCCTCCTCCCCACTCTTTGCCTGAGGACACTCCTTCTTTACAGGTCCTATGATCAGCACACAGAATGTCATTTCAAAGCCTCTCTGCTCTGATTTAGGAAACAAAGGATAACTGCAATCACAGACTCCACGATCTGCTCTCTCCTGCTAATATGTAATATACACAAGCCATTCTTGGGGTCCCTTTTGGAACATTTAGTGGTATCTTCTAATTTTTATAAACGATCAGAGAATTTCTCTTTTTAATTCCTTTAGATTTTTCTTTATTCTGTGTATCTAGTTTCCACATTGAAAACTTACATGATTTAGAGTATTTATTTCAGTAATCTTGGTCCTTAGCTTGGTCCTTTGGCACATGAAAGCCAAAGCGGAAATTGTAAATGATGGTTTTTCTTAGGACTAAGGTATAAGATAGAGGTTCTATAATTGGACTCCATGGTGAGAGTTAATCGAACACAGGGTTTTATATAAATATTAGTGTAAGCATTTTTCTGGAGAGGGATCCCCAGCTTTTATCAGATTTACAAAAGGATCTCAACCTCAAAAAGATTAAATGCCATTTATGTAAAGGTTATATTATCTATGAAGTGTTGAGTCATTATTTTATTGTGGAACACTATCTATAGGAATCTACCAGCACCAGTTCCTGAAAGTGCAAGTCCTAATTTCCTAATTTATATTCCAAGCCCAAAGCCCTAAATTAAAAATCATCTGGAAAAATCAGACATCCTGTTAGGTGGAGCCAAATATAGACGGTTCTATCATGTTTCGCCGAAGTTGATTAGTAAAGAATTTAGGTTTCAAAAAGAACATTAACTTATTTGAAATAGTCCTGGAAGCATTATTATATTTATCATGCCCTGTCTAATAAACTTTGTGATTTTACTTAAAAATGTTATGATTAACAGACTCTTAAAGAAGGGGAATGGAAAACTAACAACCAGATTCTCCTATGACATCCTTCATCCTCACCTCTGGAAAGATAAAATGCATCACTTAGCTATTAACTGTTACACTTATTGCTGCCACTAGTTACAAATGGAAGTTCTTCATCTCAGGGGTAAACATGACAATAGGAGCAAAAAAGACTTGATCATCAGTTTGACAGATGATTGTGTTGTATGGTAGCTTCCATGTATTGAGCTCATAACCATATGTCCGGTACTGGACAAAATGCTTTGCATGCATTATCACATTTAATCGTCACAATAATAATCCAGTTGTCCAACCCATTTTATAGATAGACTGAGTGCCGAGCCACACACTTGGTTATTGATAGTTGTCGGCTTGCATAGCCCACTACAGTAGAGGTCAGAAATCTCCATTTCCTGATGATGGGAACTTATGGAAAATGAGATGCCAGAGAACTTCATAGAAATTTCTCTTTTTGAAGGCCAGACAGTGAGAGCCAGATCTAAATTCAACCAGCAACTTGTCTCTTTAAGAGAGAAAAGTAAGGTAGGACCTCATGGAGTTCACTTCATCATAGTTTTTTCTGCCCTTGAAAGGAGAAACTGCTTTTACCGAGAAAGAGTCCTGTGGAGTTTCCGAGTAGAAAATTTGACAATTACAAAGACAAAAGAGAACTGTGACATCAGAAGAGAAGAAAGGTTTCTTATGGTTATCAACGCCATACGGTTTTTAAACGCCATTCTAGAAAAACAGTTCTGCCTTGTGTGGGTGGAGCCAGGGGAGGATGCCTTTTGTTTCCCACCAGAAGGATGATATGAAACAGCTCATCTGTGTAAAGTTGGCTTTGGCAGTGCTGCTAGGACCAAGGAGGCCTTTAGGAATTTGCTGAGCAAATGATGGTGTGCAAGCCCTTTGCCTGAAAGCTGGGGTGTGTTTTGCACACCGGAGCTGTATTCATTCCATTATGGCAAAAGTATACAAAGAAAGCTGTAGCTTTCTTATAATGTATCAATTACTTCTTTCTCTTTTCCTCTTTTACTCCAAGTCTTTTCTATAGACTATTTCAAGAAGAGGCTTTTGACTTTTATATGCTTGAAACAGCCCCGAGGAATCTGGGCCAGGGCCACCAATGGCTGCACACCACGTGAATCTCCTGTTGTCTCTTTAATTCCACCTTCTGGTTTTTCCTGATATCTACCTGTTGCACCAACGGGCATTGTTTGGACTCTGGAGGAGTACTGAGTGTGAATATTACTGACCTATGTTGTTGAACTAGTCTTTTGTCTTTTCATAATCCTTCCTTACGACCCAAGAAGACAGGAGAATATGCATATTACTAGAAATACATGACAATGAGAGTAACCTCCTCAAGTTCACGGAATTGATTGATATTTTTCTGCTTCAAGTGAAAATTGTCATGTTGAACAAATGGAGCACAGTGTCCTTCAAAGAAGACTTGTTCCTTTCCCAACTGAGTCTTTCTATGGTGTTTTAAGTCCTCTTCCATATTTGATTTGCCAGCAGTGAAAATTAGGTACAGCACATGCTGTCTTCTCTCTCGTCCCTGGATGCTCGGTACCACGCTGCTACCTGTATTTTCAGCCAGGCTCTCTCATCTCCATTAACTCTCATGGCCACTCTTACAGGCATAAATCATCTCTTACCCTATGTCTCTAATTTCCTTGACTTTCCCTCATTTGCTGTGATTTCTGAACTGCACGTATTTGATTTGCCTTTTCCATGCCTCTACCATGGCTGTAGGATTTCTTTGTGAGCAGTAACTCCAAGCAGGTAAGTGAGCTACTACCTACACCTTGCTTAGTGTAAACTCCTTGGCTCACTCTAAACTCGAAATGTCTGAGTTGTCCTGTTTTTGTTTGTTTGTTTGTTGTTGTTCTTGTTTTAGATAGTGTAATGTAATACTTAGGTAATTCCACAATGGGTTTCAACCCTTAACTGAATATTTAGAGATATGCCTGAAATCTCAGCTCGAGACGGTTGAAGTTTGATCACGTGGTGCTTCTTATGATAAACTCCATATTGTTTTTGTTTCCTAACTCTTACACAGTTCCAGAGCTCTTTGGTGTCCTTATGTTTTAAAGCTGTGATCCATTTTTTAAATTGATTCTGACTTCTACTGAAATCAAACCTGCTATTTATCAAGTTAGTCTGTTTTCACCTAATGCCCATTTTACTCATACAGTCTTATATCTATAATTGTTTTATGCCTTTCCCACCATAAATTATGACTGGCTATCATTGCTTACAGCTTTCTGTACAGCAGCAAAGTATGCTAGTAGTGTTTCATTGTTAACTCAAGTAATTGAACTAATACCTTGAACTATCTCCTCCAAGTTGTCCATCAGGCTCCCGGGTAATAAAAGGTACCGTCTGGGCTTGGGAGCTTCCTGTTACACATGAAGACATTTGGGAGTCTTTATTGTTCTGCTTTTTGAGTGCTCAGGATGCAAATGGTTCTGGGGTAAATGTGCCCTGCAAATGGCTGGACCAGCAATGACAGGCCTCAGCTGAGCTTGATTCATAGTGACAGTTCTTCTGTCTGCTGTCCATAGGGATTTGGGGGACAAAAGGAGGGCACCACTCACTGATAATTTATGCACGCTTAGCATCTTCAACTTAGAAGCACTTTGTTCTTCCAAATAATGCGTTTTCAAATGTGGGTGGTCAGCTTTTCTTATTATTTCCCTTTGTCAACTAGATTTTAGTCTTTGTTTCAATTCCACCTCTTCCCGACACTCCCCCCAACAACCATCACAGCAGTGGGTGTGTGTGTGTGTGTGTGTGTGTGTAAACAGAAAAGAAAAGGAAAAGTATGTGTCCAAAGTTGGAATGTTTCCCGCTTGACTGTGATGGATTTCTTTCATACTCTATAGAAAGAAGCAGATGCCATTGATGACACACTGAGTTCCAAACTTAAAGTCAAAGAGCTTTCGGTGATTGACGGTCGGAGAGCTCAGAATTGCAACATCCTTCTCTCAAGGTATTGTTGACGCTAAATAAACATTTCTGGTAGGACCAACTTCTCTAGCATATGGTTTCAAACCACATGTTTGTTTTTGTTCTTTTAACTGGACTCTACTGAGGTACAATTTTTTGGACTCTCTTAGAGTTTAATTTCTACAGACTCCTAAATTTAGAAAGCAGAATACCCCCAAATCAATGTTTGTGTGTGTTTCTCCATCTCCCCCACCCCCCACCCCCAACCCAAGTCCCTGTAAAATGGACTTTACTCTTACAGGTTTTGGCTTCAGAAATATTTTTGCTGTTGAGTAGCACTGTCAGAATCAACAATGAATCCTCTCTTTTTTAATTTTGCCTTCTAAGGTCACCTTTTTATACTTCCAGCTTATATGATTTCATGCGTTTTCTGAACCTTTTTATGACTAAAAGGATATGTAAATCTCAAACCTCAGTGAAATGCTAATTAATCCATTTCAGCACTGTTCAGAAATCTTTCTCATAATTAGTGAACCTTGGAACTTGAAAGGAAGAAAGGAAATTGTGGGAACCTGGAATCTGATGGTAGCTTCAGGCAGTGTGTCAGGTCATCTCAGGCATTTTAAGTAGCTTTTTTGGATCTAGTTTCTTCGTGTCTTCAAAAGGGACTTTAACATTGGGCAAAGATGTTTGATGCTTGTGAGGTGAATGAAGATGTAAAGAATCCTGAACTTTGAGGCTTTAAGCATTAAGTCACATTGGTTACGTTCTGGAAGAATGTGGTATGTGCATTGAGGCTGGTGTAAGGTGACTTCTCTTTCAAGGAGAGTAGAGAGGGAAAGTAGTAGTTCTTAGTTTTTAGATAGTCTTAGAGTGAGTTTCTTTTAACACAAAGAATTGCTGCTTGGTTTTCAGCCTGGGAGCTTGATTGTTAGCCAGATATATTACTTTAGGGAGTAAGTGTTTCTTTTGGTGAAAAAAATTGAGGTTTAGTGAGATCCCTGCATTTTAATACTAGTAAGGTAACATGAACCATCCTGTTAGCATTTCATTTCTGCCTCTGGAAGAATGGAAGCTATGTAAATGGCTGGTTCCTGTATTTATCTCCCCCGTTGCTCCCTGAACACATGCTCAGGAAGACGCCGTTGAAAGTAGTTTAAAGGTATACTTATTTTTCTTCTATAGTGTATACAATCTGTTTTGTTACTATTTCTTTTCACAAATAACATTTTTAATAGTGAAATTAAATGAAAATTTGGAGAAAGTTTTTTTTTTCAATCCCAGAATTTCTCCCTATATTTTGTGCTTTTGCACTCTAGAAGAACACTTTAAACTTGACAAAAGGTGTTCTCACTCTGAATTTCTATAGAATTTAAATGCTCATGGGAGTAAAAACCATGACCCAATTCCTCATGGACAGATTATTCTCAGTACTAGGTGCCAAACAAGGAAATACACCAGTTACATCTGTAGATAAGGGGACATCTCTTTCTGGCAAATTCCCTATCCGTTAATTGAAGGAATCAGTTCATATTCATGGTATGTGAGTCCCTTGTTACCTCAGAAGTGTCAGAGCCTAAAGTGGCTTAGAACTTGAATGTGTCTAAACTCTCTGGAAGACAGTTTTAAGGATTTGCCTACTCTCTGTTAGATTATCTATTAAAATCCACTTTAATGAATAAGTGTTGTTACAATGTGCATAGTTTAAAAGGGTATGTGCATAGCAAAGTAATTCTGAGTCTCAGTTGACGTCTGGTAATTGGGCACTAACTGATCATGTTCTAAAACGTTCTCTCCCACAGAGGATTCGTTAGCACATGCTTTTCTGCTCAGTGATCAATAGTTCTCTCTCATTAAAGAAAGCACAGGGCTTGTTACATGTACTGCCGTAAAAGTAAAAGAAATTAAGGAGGTTTAATTTAAATTTGTTTTTTATGTAGTTTTTTAACCAGTCAGAAGTTTATCTTGCTTTCATTTTCCCATTTTTCTTGGTAATACATTATTACCCACTGAAGGAGCTAGGGCCTTAAAGGAGGGAAGAGATCTTTGAGAGCGTGTTTGATACTTTTTTCTTAAAGAGTTCCACTTTGGAGCATTTATTTGCCTGGCAGTATGCTGGGTGCCACAGGATGTACCCAGACTTAAGATAGCACTGCTGCCTTTGGAAGCTCATGGCTGATTGGAGAAGAAAGATGGCACGGGTGAGATGACTTGTGAACAGTAATTCAGGGCTTAGACTGGTCTCACTGGAAGGAGATGGGAGCTCAGCCAAGTGAGAGCGACACCTCAGAGTTGACCAGGAAAGTGGACCTCAAAGGGCGATAACAGTTCCGTGGGCAAGGGAGACAGAGGCAGTTTCAAGGAAATGTGTGGCAGGAGGAAAGTCACCGGAGTGGTATAAGCATAACTAATAAAGAGAGCCTTATAACTGCAGCTATCAGTTATCACTTGGATTGAATGAGACCAGGAAAGAGAGCCTGTGATCCATGCCTGGTACCTTTGGAAGGGCATGAGTCAGCCCAGAATCGAGCCATACTCTTCTCATCTATAAAATAGAGATAATGAAAGCGGTAGCCTTGCAGTAGGTTTGTGAGAATTAAACCTGGCAGAATGCCTGCTTATGTGCCCATGAGAAATTGGTGCAGTTTGTTCAGGAGAGCACTGTGTGTTTCTAAGGTTCCAAGTTTATTCTCTCAAGGGTTTATCACAGATTTGAAGGAGTCAAGAACTGGAAGCAAAGGCAACCATGAGGTAGGAGGCTTTTTCTGTTGTCCAGGTGAGACCTGATGAAGGACAGAGTTGAGAGAGACAAAGAAACCCTCAATAAGACTGATTTTGAGTGTGGAGATCAAAATAGAAACATTTCCAAGTTGATGTCAAGATTTCTTACCTTTCCACACTTACTATCTTCTTCTTTTCTGCTTTTTTTCATTCCTAAAGGGTGGCAACCCTCTCTGTTTCTTATCTTACTGACCAGGAACTTAATTCCCAGCAAATTCCACGACAGGGAAACTTGTGGCATGTTACATGGGAGGCATTTGATAAGCACATAAGTCTGCCATGTTTGGTTACTTAAAAGCGTTTTCTTACCCATATACTGCAAAAGTTAGTGGACTCTTTGGTCAGAGGCACCTGCCATGGCCTCACCTGGAGCTTTGCAGGCAACTAGAAAGAAAGCCCTTCTCGTCTCAGAGGACAAGCAGGGGAGGAGGTGCAGCCCCTTTTTGTGTGCTCATAGCATGAGTGGCCAGGTTCTCTTGCAGCTTCCAGAAAGAGAGTGGCTGAAGGTGAACCAGAAGCTACAGGCTTCCAGGGACCCTGCCTTTCATGACTTGAGCAGAGTGGCAGAGGCCCTAGGCAGATTGAACAGCATCTCTACTGCATGTCTAAAGATGACATGTGGCCATTTAAAATTCACTCTGCTTCATTCCCTGAAACGCAAACCTCTCCTTTAAAAAGAAAAAAAAAAGGACAAAAAGAAACTTGGAAGTGAGTTAATATTACAAAATGAACCCACCTAAAATATACTTTTATGAAGTGTTCTGCTATTCTTTTTTTTCCAGATGCTCACTTAACATGGCAGCCAGGGTACAGTAAACCACAAAAAGCTACTTTAAAGTAGGATTTGGCTTAAATCCACTGAAGCAGAGCTAAGACCGATCTAGCCATCCATCCCTAACTTATTGTAATTACTCCAATTCTCTTGGCAAATTTTTGAAATACTTTTATAGAGCAAGGTAGAGTTAAATACTGTTTTTAAATGGCCAGTTTGTTTCCTGCCTTGTAAAGAAAGTTGAAGTGGACGTCTCAAAAGGTGCCACCCTCCAGTACACCAGACACTGCCAAGCTTTAAAAGCAATTAAAAGGTTAGAACTGGTAGGGTCGTTAAGTTACATAGATTAGCAGCTCATTCTGTGGATGACAGATGATACTAAGAACTCAGCAACCTATGGAACTATCCATCCCGCTGGGCAGCGTACCAGTCTCCTCTTTCCCCAAAGGTAGTTTCATTGTCTGCTCTAACAGGCCACGTGCAAGGCAGTATGTTGACAGGTAGATTTTCTTAAGTACTGTCCATTAAAGTCTCAAGTCTCTTTGTGAGTCACATTAAGAGAAACCAAAATTGTTATGAATTAGAGCTAGTGTTTAGTCCAGACAGCCTCTGGGAGGCTTTGAGGAGCATAAATATATACAGTTTCAAAGCAAGAAGTTCTGCACTCCATATGGGGAGCTAATGAAATGCAAATCTGATACTCGAAGTATTGTTCTCGCTCTGATTTTCAACTCCTTTTCTTTTAAATGCAAAACAGAAGGACTCAGCAGAACTACAGCATAAAGTAGTTTCTTCAACTCAGTGTGAAAAGGACACAGACCTAATTTATTTTTTTCTTATAAGTGGAGCTTTTCTCATGATGACTATAGATTTTTCCACAGTCAGTTGGTTTTCATTAGCGCAGTTTCAACCTTCCCTAATGTTCCTCTTCGTTTGCCTTCCATGGCTGTGCTGTGGTGTTTGCCTTTAATTGACTCGAGAGCCTTCAGTGTCCTAGAATCTAGGGCCCAGGGCCTGGACAGTGGAGACCTTGATGCTAGAATACAGTTTCCCCGTCATACGTTTTACTCATGCCAACTTGGCTAAATTGTTCCATTTATGTTTGAGCTTTTCCATCTGATGTTTGGTGAACATATTCCTGAGACAGTGATTGTTGCCAAAATGACTACAACAATCTGGAGAAGTCTGCCCACGTCCAAGGTTACTGTCCACAGTACAGGAGTGATGATGGCACTGCATCTCAGACAGAGCGATAAAATGGGCCTTATTTTAGAACGTGGACAGTTGGGCCTATTGCCTAGATGCTCTATGTGGCTATGAAAACATCAAACAAAAGAGAATGATATTAATGATATTAATACAATAGGATTCCCAAATTTGTTCCTTTCCTGTCCTACTTATTAGCACACAAAACAATATGCAATGTAAATGCAGGATAGATGGTTTTAACAAGGTCATGTCAAAATCCAGAGAAAAGGACAAGCCAGAGGTGTCCAGAGTGGGCTATGTCTTGTCCAGCTCCACTTCCGGCATTCTTTGCTCCTTCTGTGACCTTCATGCCCACCCCTGCCCTCATCCAGCCCTTGCATATCTGTGAGAGCACAGGCAACCCAGTGTGCTGTACATGCCAGTGTGTCTTGAGTGTTTCAGCTTATCATTTGATTCTCCTAAACATTGTAAACATCTTTAAAATAAACACCACATCTTCTAAGTCTTTTTTAATATTCCCAGGCCTAATAGGTGTTGTATGCAGAGAGGGAACTGGTGAAATAATAGGTATGAGAGTGCTTTGAGAAGTGTTCATAATAACCCTAGTAAGTGCTCTTTAATGATCAAATAACTGCATGTGAATATTAAGGTTACATGAATACTACTGCTTTTTTTCTGGTGTAGAAAAGTCTGCCTTGTAGAGTAATCATACAGTTTATTGAGCCCTTTCTATGACCAGGCACTATGCCAAACACTTTATATGCATTATTTCACTTTACACACACACACACACACATACACAATTCTTTTTTTTTTTTTTTTAATTTATTATTATCCCTATTTCATAGATGAGGAAACTGAGGCTTAAGAGAAACTTTTTCCGAGGTCACACTGACCAGAAGTGTCAGAGCCAGGACTAGGGCACAGCCTGTCTGATGCCAAAGCTCCTTCTCTCAAACATTACGTGTGAGAGCTGTATGTCTTGCTCTATATTTGTGTGTTTATGTCTTTATCTCCAGTCCTAAATGTGATTCTTCTTGAAGATCACAGACTAGAAGAACAGATCAAATAATGTTAATATGCCATATAAGTGTAGCTTGTAAGGAAGTAAGATTTCTAAAGTCTGGGTCTAATGCTTACAGATAGAACAAAAGAATGACTCTATTGTTACAGTTAATAATCTAATTAAATCTTTTTTTGCCCTGATTAAGACTGTTTGTTGTATCTACTAAAAATACATTTTTACAGATATGTTTTAATTTCATTCCTGACATAATCAAGACAAAAATCCTTAGTTAAATTAGTAAATCATATAAATTTATGGTAGACAGGAAACAGATTTGTGTTTTTCTTAAATCCTTCCCTATGAGATATTAATTATAAAAGCAATATTTAGATAATTTGGGATTAGCACTCAAGAATCTTGGGTTTGCGTTAGATACTGCCACTTTCTACATGTTTGACCTTGAGCAAATCACTTAGCCATTCTGAGCCTCAATTTCTTCCTCTATTAAAAAAAAAAAAATGACCATCACAGTTATTTTGAAGTTCAGATAAAATAACATATGTGAGAACTCTTTAACTATGAAGCGCTTATACATTTTACCTTGTCTATTAACTAGTGCTCGATTTTTTAACATAGATTCTAACCTTCTTAAAATCTGTTTTTAATATGTCAGCAAACTTTAAACACTTCTGATATATAAAAAAATTAAGAATTTAGTTCTCCTCTGTCACCTGCAATTCAGGGATATATTAGTATGGGTGTTGTCCCCATTTCTCATCTTCCAATCTCTTGCTTAAGGAAACTAAACGAAAGAACATAACAGCTTTGTTCTCTGTGTCAGCAGAGCATTACCAAGCCCTGGAAGAATGTTAAAGCAGTTTCAAAATCCTACTCTTAGGTGTCATATTGTCAGGAAATAAGCTTTCACTGAGAGATTTTGAGCAAAACAGTAACTGAAGCAGCTAGAATAGCAGAATGAATGATTATACATCAAATTTTAATACCCAAGCCAATATTGTTAACAACAAAATAAAATATTTTTTCTCCAGGTTGAAATTATCCAATGATGAAATCAAACGGGCAATTCTAACAATGGACGAGCAGGAAGATCTGCCCAAGGACATGTTGGAACAGGTGAGCTGCCAGACATATCTTAGAGCACACGTGACAACTGATTTTCAGCAGGGAGTGAGATATTGAGAAAATCCTGTCGTTGCCGGTAGATAATTTCCTCATCTTGTGTCATAAATGGCAGTCCATTCAAAATTCTGGGGCTAGCAAATACGAGATGGATTTACATACAGTCAGCACATTCTTGTCTGTGATAATTTGGAGATAATTTGTGTCATCTATGGCAGGCAACAAGTCGAATGTGGTATCCTAGCCTCTCTCTCTTCATGCAGTATATCTATAACATGCTCTGTGTAGCCACTCCAACTATGTTGTGTATTGTTCAGCAACTTTGTTCAGTCATCCCCCAAATGGCAGTGTTGTTAACTAGCAGATATTCTAGGGATTATCATCTGTCTCTTGATCTGGGCCTAAATCATCCTTTGCTTTGTGAAAATAGTCTTAGAATGTTCTAAGATTGTTCTGTCTGCTTTTCTCATTATCTTTGGGACAGAATCATATTTTGAATGATTTTGGTCAAGTGGTCCACGTTTGTGAGGGCCAGGTCCATTTATGGTTGACCATGGACACAAGTAATTATGATTCCAAGCCAAACTTGCGGTCACATCTGTAGGCATGCTCAGCTCCCAAGAGCAGAGGAAGAGAATATTTTGCATTGCTAAATCCTGGGTAGCGAGGCTGCTCCAGGTGGCATGCCTGTTTGTATGCATGGACATTTTCCATGGTTCTCACTGGTTTCCTAAAGGCCTCAAACACAAAGCAGGGAGGAGTAATGTGTGCAATGTCACCACACCCAAATGGTCTTGCCCTCCGTGAAGCCACTGCAGCTGCAATTGTTCTAGGTGAAAATCCTCACACCTAGCCGCGGAAAATCTTTTCATGCTATACTTTGAAGGTTTGATTTAGTTATAAAAATAGTTGGACTGTATTTCTAAGTTTCTTAGGATGCTCTGTATATGAATAGTTTGAAAGTAATTCCTAAACCTAAAGTTCCTTTCTCAGAGCATTTTACAGCTTCTCCACACAGTCTTCCCACTTGCTATATACCGGTCAAAGCAGTCTCTGCCCCAAGACTGTGCAGCCCAGCTACTCTCTGTCCCTCCCTGGCCCCCAGGTGACCCTTTACTGCAGCTGTCTACATCAGAAGTTGCTCATCCAGAGTGAAGAAGTGTGCAGAAAGCTGCTTTAGTCCTTAGGCCTTCAGCCCCTATTGACAAAGTCATATGTTTAAAATTCCACAAGATCTGTTTACTGTGAAATTGCATCCAGTAAAATTTCTCCTTGAGGGAAAGGATTTCAAAATCCTGCCAAAAGAGCTTGCTGTGCAAATAGAATGTACTTCAAATAAATAAAGTAAGAAAATCAGTCTACTGAAGCAGAATCTGGCCAACAAGGATACTCTTGACCTGGTCTCTCCTGATAATTCTGTGTGTCTCATGCTCTGCTCATCTCTCATGCTCTTCTTTTCCTCTGAATTCTACCGCTCCTCTTGCCTTTTCCTTCATAGAGCACTCTTCCCAGACAAGCACTGAAGAAGCCAGCCTCTCCTTACTCCTGTCTAGGGTTTGCATTTGAGCCACATTCATTCCCGCTTTCCTGCTGCTTTTAGCTGCTGGGCTCAGAACTCGGTTGAGATCAATACATTCTTTCTTGCGATGTATATCTTTCTCCTATTCCCAGGTGTCTATTCTTTCCTCTTCGTACACCATCTGTTACTCGACTCCGCTTTGAGAAGGACTAAGCCGTTAGCATGTGCCTCTTGCTGTGCTCTTGTACGTAATGAAAGAGAGCTTAGTGATTGTGTTATCCTGAACAGGGGCCTGTGGGCTCGGCACAACCAGTTGGGAGCGATACCTGAGACTAGAACTGAATTTCTTTGTCCGATAGGTAAAAATCCAAACTAAGGGGAAAAAAAAAAAACAAGCCTTCTCTTCTCTCTTCCTCTTCCCTTCCCCTTGCCTACTGCTTTCCCTCCTTGTACTGAGAAGGAACAAGAAGATTCTTGTCCTGTCCAGTGTCACTATTTGAACACAGGAACGTAGATGACTAGAAGCTACCGGGACACCAGACCCGTGAACTCCCTGGCATCCACTTCCATCCCTCCCCGTGTTCCACAACTTTTGGAAAGAGCTGTCCCTGGCCCATCCCTTCCTTATGTTCAGAGACCCAGCCAGATCTCTCTCCTCTCCTCCAGATCTTTCACCTCTCCCTCTTAACATATAACTTAAGTCTCAGCTTTTCACACACATACCTCTTAAAACCTCACACCCCCATCTAACTGCTATCCTCTCTCTTTTTTTTTTTTTCTTGACATAGCTAAAGTCCTTGGAAGCTAGTCCCCACTTGCCTCCTGTTCATTCTTCTTCAACTCACTGCAGTCTGTCTTCTTCACCTCTCTAAAGTTGTTCTCACTAAGGGCACACAAATTTCTTGTTGCCAGAGTCAGGGGGCACGTTGTAGTCTTCATCTTCCTTGATTTTTTGGTGGTGTGTGACACTAATGGCCAATTGCTCCCTGATGAAATGTCTTCTTCCTCTGGCCTTGTGATTCTGCATAGACCCTTCCTTTGAAGGTTCCTCTTCTTCTCGTCCTCATCCCTTAAATGCTGGCTTCTCTTGAGCCCTGCTTTTTTTTTTCTCTTGGTGGCTCCAGGTTACCCCAGTCACATCCATGCATGTTATAACCAACACCAATGCTTTGTCTTCCAAAAAGATCCCTTTAGGATTTCAGACCCATTTATCTAAATCCCTACTAGAAATCACTACTTGATTCTCTTGCCAGTATTTCAAACACTAAACTCACCTTCTTCCCGCCCACCCTCCACCAACTTTCTCTTCCCAGGTTCCTTGTTATACTCCACGTACATTGTTGCCTAAGCCAAAAGCCAGGGCCTCATCCTTTTGGTAGACCCTCATCTACCATAATTCATCCATCAACAAGCCAAGCCAGTTCTATTTAAACCCTCTAAATAGCTCTAGAATCTCTCTACTACCCAATCTAGGCCACTATCATTTCCCGACTAGATTATTGCATCCACCATCTAATCACAACCTCCTAATACTTCCGATCTCTTCTAATCATTTCTTCATTTTGCAGGCACAGTAATCTTTTTAGAATGCAAACTCATTCCTCTATTTATGATTTTAAGTTATATCCCAGTGCCCTCAAAATAAAGACAACTTATAATAAGCCTTTGCCTTGACCTTGACCAGCGCTTCCCTCTCTCACTGCCATGACAGCTGCTCTTCCACCTGCATCAATGCTGTGCTGCCCTTTTCAGACCCCAGCACATAATATGTACTCTGCCTGGAATATATTTTCAACCTCACACCATTCACTTCCTTCCCTGTAGTTCCACTTCTTTTTACTCTGGTGGCACCCAGACTGACCGCCTTTTCTGAGATCCCTTAGTTAAATCCAGCAAACATTTGAAAATCTGCTAAATGGACCACGCAATGCCAGCATCAAGTTATAGAAAGGATCTTGGGGTCCAGAGGGCCAGTATAATTTTTTTAAATGTCCATGGACATTTGATCTAGAAAATAGCATACAGGCCTATGCATATACATACACATATTTTTACCTTTACAGGAAATCAAGACACACACGTACTTTTTCGACTTTAAATATTGTTGCTACTTTTTCCATATTCCATGCTCATTTCTTCTTCCAAAATAAAATGTGACATTAAAAACTTCAAATCCCATTGCATTCCTCTCATCCAGCTCTACATGGAGCAAAAAAAAAAGAAGTGGAATTAGATAAGCCAGAGAAAAAAGCAAACCGAGTGGAAAATACACATAGAATAACTCATTCCAGCATGATGTAATAGGAAAAAAAGCAGAGTGCTGGGAGACAAGAGACATAGGTTCTATTTCTGATGATGACAAACACTGGCTTTGTAACCCTGGGCGAGTTGTTAATCTCTCTGGGCCTCAGTTGTAATATCTCCTAATGAGAGGGTTGAACCTCCAGGGTCCCTCTAATGATCTATGCAAAGTGGGTCCTGGTAAGGAAGGGCCACAATTCTGATTTGAGAGGCAGCATAGAACAGAAAAGTACCAGGAATATATCTTATACCAAGGTAACTACTTTCAAGTGAAAATGAACAAATTTAATCATTTCTATTGTGCCTTAACAATCACCTATGAGTAGAGCTTATAACTTAAACAGAAGTTAAAATTTCATCTTGGAACAAATTAACAGAAAGAGTGAAAAACTATTGCAGAAATATACATTATAAGCCTCGATTTTAATATATGTGTGTACTTTTTAGCTCTTGAAATTTGTTCCTGAAAAAGGTGACATTGACCTGTTGGAGGAACATAAACATGAGCTGGATCGGATGGCCAAAGCTGATAGATTCCTTTTTGAGATGAGCCGGTAAGTTTAAAAATGCTTAAAAACTAAAGATGCCTCTTACCTTTCTAAGGAAATTAAACTTCTGAGTCATGTTAAAATATTTGGGTCAGTTAACCTGGTTTAACTTGAAGCCTTTCTGAACTCCAAAATCTTCTCAAGTCTGAGTTGTGTGGAATTTGTTTTTTTTAACTGGGTAAGGATTTCTTCACAATTATCTCTATTTCTGGGCCTTTTGGCCCAAATGTTTTGAAAAGTCATAACTTTTCCTGGTTCCAGTCAGTATCATTCTTCTCACCACTTTGATTTCTTGGGATTATATCTCACTTCTCCTAGGACCTCAGGATCCCAAGGTTGTTATAAAACAGGAAAAAAAAAAAAAATGAACAGGCTACGATGGCAGCCTGGAGCCCACATAACTGAACAGCCACGGTCTGGATGTCAAATCATGACACATGCAGACATCACTAATCGATCATGGCATTCTTCCCACAGAACTTGGCAAGCTTTCTCAGCCCTTCTCCGTAAGTCCCTGAGACAGCCACTCCTCCTTAATTGAGTTTGGCATGTGAGCTGAGTCTCTTTGCCATCCCAGGCCTAGCGACTTAATTCTTCATTAGAGAAGGACCAGTGGTCTGAAACTCTCAGTCAACCCCAAGGCAGAGTCAAGTCCCAAAGGCTAACAGATGTAGCCAAGGTGAAATATGCCTCTCTTTTCTGCCTTCCCCAGACTTATTTTTGTTGTGCTTCTATCTCATCTTGCCTGCTACAATAAGACAAAGGATGGTTTGCCCAGCAACCTTTATGTAGACAAACCAGATGGCCACCTGTAATAGCTGCCACTTAGTAATTGTCCAGATCCTTGTATGCATCCTCTCACTTAATCTTCCTGTCAGCCCTGCCAAAAGGAATGATGTGAGGTAGGGAACTATTATCTTCCATCTAATGGAAAAGTTAAGGTACCTGTTCAAAGTCACCTAATAACAGGAGAACCTGGGCTGCAAACCTAGTCCTGTCTGATTATATAGTACAGTTTTAGAGGAGTGGCTGATCCCTGGTTTTACTGGACTAAATTTTTCACCAGAGAGCAGGTTAGGCAATGATTCCAGAAGGCCAGGGCAAGAACACCCACCCTCACCCGCTCAGCAATGCAGAGCTGCTAATCATGGTGGTTACCAGAGAGGCCAGTTTGTTATCTCTAGCAGCTTAGTTGCTATCTTGGAAGGCAGAGCTTGCCAGCCCCGAGGGAGCTAACTGTGGAAGAAGGAGGAAGGTTTGGGGATGTGAGGAGGGGATGACATGAGGAGAGAATGCTGGAGATAGTTTTCCTATACAGTTTTGCCAAAGGCAAACTTTGTGAAAAGTTAAAAAGCCCAGGGTGCAGTATAGGGAAGAGCCCTTTATTTGCAGCTGAATGAGGAGTCTTTTCATTTACATTCTTTTTTTTATCCCTTCCCTGTTCACAAGAGCTGCTGGGACTCTGAGGAAGGGAAGAGGGCTTTAATCCACAGCAGCCAGCTCTCACTTTCTTTTAGCAGTTGCCTAATCTGATCGTAGCTAAGGACCCTGCTGCAATTGCCCAAATATTCTCTGTAGGTCAGAGGAAAATGGACCCTCCAGGCGAAGATGGCCTGTGCCGGGTGCTGCTTGCTGTCCGGGAGAGGAAGTTTCGCGCGCGCATGCATGTGTGCACGCGCACGCGTGCGTGCGTGCGTGTGCGTGTGCGTTTGGGGGAGCACTCTGAGCTACCTCCACTTCTATAGCCACTGAGTGACTGTTAAGTCAATGCTCATTAGTTTATGTTTGCTCTTACAGAATTAATCATTATCAGCAAAGATTACAGTCGCTGTACTTCAAAAAGAAGTTTGCAGAGCGCGTGGCAGAAGTTAAACCTAAAGTAGAAGGTAAAGTCAAGACACCCAGATTGGAAATGATGTTCGTCTTAAGTGCCCATGTACAAGTCCAATCCGAGTGCATATAGTAAACGGAATTCCTTTGGTGATTTTTTTTTTTTTTACTCGAAGTCTTTTGGAATTCTGATGGATAATTTCTTAAAGTGGGCACTTGGCTCGCTGGCCTGGCCTGGGTTCTGGTTGTCACAGCACACCTCCTGGGTTCCCCCACAGGATTGGGCTTTTGACCACATGGGTGTTGAGGAGGAGTTTATTTGACTGCTACTAGCATTAAACCTGTACTTAGCTTTCTTGCAACAGGGTCTTACTAGATTTTTCTAAGGAAAGATTTGAGGCTGTTACATTTATAAGTGTTTGAAATGAGGTCAAGGCAATACAGCCCCAGAATACAGTCTGGAATTGGGATCCTGCTTGAACCCTGATCCCTGATGATGCCTGCAGCTGTAACCTGTAACACATTTGACCAGTTTTTCTATCAGTGGAATTGATCAGTAATCCTGTTGATCTGACTCATACCAGACAAGAAAGTATTTGCAAAGGAATGTGGGAAATGTACTTGCTGTTCTGTGTATTCCTAAGTACATTCAGTTGATGAATCAGCCAAGAAACGGGCTGAAAGGATGGGATTGTGTGTCTGCCACTAGGTCTCCTGAACAACTTTAGCTGGCTCTCCCTGTCCTCTTGCTTCTAGTTCAGGTGTTTTGAAAGTGCTCCCGGTCATTCAATCCAATCTTGCACCTTCAGTGGATGCTATCAGGTGTGTGGACTTACCACTGAAAAGTCTTGGTTGTAATAGTTGTGTTTTTGTATGTTTTGTTTGAAGCAATTCGTTCTGGCTCAGAAGAAGTGTTTAGGAGTGGTGCCCTGAAGCAGTTATTGGAAGTGGTTTTGGCATTTGGAAATTACATGAATAAAGGCCAAAGAGGCAATGCCTATGGATTCAAGATATCCAGCCTAAACAAGATTGCTGACACAAAATCCAGTATTGACAAGTAAGTATGGGATCTTCCAACACTTGGAGAATCCAGGTGCTTAAGTCAGGGCTTAAATTTGTCTCCCTCTGGTCCTCCTTGGCCTCCATGACACTGCAGTGTCTGCTCTGCCCTTACCTTGCTCACTCCTCTCTCACACCATGATTATCCCCAGGTTCCCGTTGGGCCAGTTATCCTTCATCCATTTTCAGGCCACAGGAATATCATCTAGTCCAAGCCTTTTGTTTTGGGGGTTTTCTTGGATAAATTTTTTATTTTAGTCTTTAGAACTAAAGACAAGTTCACAAATTATAAATGTATATTTTGATGTATTTTCACAAATTGAACACATCAGTATCACTGGTCCCTGGATCAAGAAACAGAACCCTACCAGCACTATAGTAGCCTGCCCAAGACCTCTTCCAGTCACAACCCACCACAGAGAACCAACTGCGTTCCACCGAAAGGAAAAACACCTGGCAGCTGATGATAGAATCTGGAGCTTGTTGGGTTTTTAGGTTATGTTTTCCTTTATACATTGAAGCTAGCAGCTATGTCAAAAAAATGATGTGTAAATGTGTTTTGGCTGTTGGTATTCAGCTGCTCATCCCAAGACTCATTAAAATGCTTCCTAGAAAGTGCGTATTAGGTGAAGAGATTCTTGTTAGAGACACCGAGATGTGAAAATGCTCTGGTGTCATTAGCAGGTAGGGTCATTAGGCATATTAACTCTAGTTTCTCTGAGAACTGAGTTTCTATAAAGCTCTCACTGACTTCAAAGGACTATGCACAATTGTTTCTAGGATAAACTTCTCTGTACCCGAATTCTTTTTTTAAATATAGGTTATTCATCCTAACTAGTGAGGCTTTTTACTCTATATTTTCTATGGGGTTACCGAGGCACAGTGTAATTGGCCACCCTGAACCCATCCTGTAAGAAATAAGCAATGCGTTAAATTGTAGAGCTAAACTTTATTTGTGTATCACGGAGAGATAGATGAACAAACGGCAGCTGTTATGTTCTGTCACTGCCATCTTAGTTTTAATGTAAGCGCTTGGTCCTTTTTTAGGGCACTTTCACATTTGAATGTCAAAAACGCCTGTGAAGTACATAGGCCAGGTGCAGTATCACCTGTTGTCAGATAAAGAAACTGAGGCAGGGTCAAGTGGCTCATTTAACTTGAGTAAGGTCACAACAAGCAGGGTATTTGGCCTTACCAGTGTTTTACACCTACCAAAAAATGGATCTTATTTGGAGGTTGTAGTAAATTACAGCCAGCATCTTGCATATAAGAACAGCTACCTTTTTACGGAATCAAACCAAGCTGCATAAGCGTGGAACAGTCAGCATGAAGTGTGTATTCACTCTGCATTAAAGGCTTGTTTCTGGTAATGACGAGAATAATCGAATGAGTGCCATAGTTCTTTTTCATTCTTCAAGAACTTATATTCAGGCAAATGAGGTATTATTTGGATAGCAAATATGTGCAAGCTCTGATCTGGTTTTACGTCTTTCTTCATTAAGAAAGATATATGGTTAACTAAATTTAATTCCTCTAAATAACAAGGCGTTTCTCTGAAATAATGAAGGAAAATAGCATTGCTCTTTCTTTGATGGTAGTTGGGACTTCGTCCCCTCACACTGTCCCTCATGCAGCAGGCACGTGGGCAGGCACGTAGATTTTGTGAACGGCAAGACCGAAGTGCAATGATACAGCTGAACATCTGCAAAATAAGTGGCCAGAATTTTTAGCCACTACTTTACTTTGCTGAGCAATTGTTTTCTAATTATTGAGAATAAGAAAAATAAGGGATTTTTAGTTTTTTTTTACATGTGGGCCAGTTGACTCAGGAATAGGATTGCATTGACTCACTGAAGCTGCTAGGGTGACCAGAAATGGTTTTCATTGTTATGGAAAAGAAAATTGTTTGACAATCCTGGTTCATTTCAGCTGGAGGTGGGTGGGACTGTGTTATGACTTAGCATTGTGAATTAGCAAACTGCGTAAAAATTATGGAAATGTTTTTAAAGAATGCACTGTGTCTTCCTGGTTATGGTAACTTTCAACAGACTAGTGATTCTTGATCCTGGCTGTTCGAATCACTGGGGAGTTTTAAAAAAATATCCACACCTGGCCCCTCCTTGCAATTAAATGAATCTCAGTTTGGCACAGGCATCTGGAGTCCAGGTGATTATAATGTTCAGTAAACCCAGGGGACAACAGGACCAAACTACCACAGCTTTGCCTAACAGTGTTATCAAACGCCCGCCTTTTCAACCCGGGTCAGTCAGGGTTCAGCCCTGTCACCACCAAAGAGGGAGAGGGGTTATGCAGTTAGGAGCTGAAGTGTTGCTAAAATTAGGAAGTGGATTCTTGGCAGCAAGGATATCATATTCATGATGGCACAGACCTGGCTCATTTCCAGGCCAAGCCCTGAAATGGGGGGCTTTCTAACTTTCCGAGCACCCTCTGCCGCAACAGCAAAACAAATGAGTCAGAAAGGAAAAGAGTTAACAAAACAAATGAGTCAGAGAGGAAAAAAGTTATAGAGTTGAAAGAAACTTTTAATGAGTATTATCAATAATTGTCATCAGTGAGTTGCTGCTCTGTTATTTTTAGAATTGAAAATAGCTGTCCTCGTTAGTGGATTAAACATCCCTCAGTCCCCACCCCACCCCACCCTGCTTGTCATCCACTCTCAGGGCACACCTTTTCTCAGGATGGATTCACTGTGACAGTATGTCCGCATCGGCAATGGTCCAGGTTCATTTCCATCACCCATCGCGTTACCAAGATTTTGAAGGATACTCATTATGGGCCAAAGAAGTAATCTTATCTCCTGCCCTCTCCTTTTAGAGGATGTATGCTTCCTTTTTGATGTATATTTATGTAAATCCCATGTAGACTCTCCCCTTCTCTTGAGAACCCTTGCCTTATAGGAACCTCCAAATTTTGAAATTAATGCAGGAATGTAGCACTCTAGTGGGTTCAACCACTTGAATATACAAATCATATGCAGATATTAATGATTGTTAATACTCTTTCCTTCTTTAACTGTAGGAACATTACACTTTTACACTATCTTATAACTATTGTGGAAAATAAATACCCCAAGGTTCTCAACCTAAATGAAGAACTGCGAGACATTCCTCAAGCAGCAAAAGTAAAGTAAGTACCTACAGTGAATTGCTTTCATTTTTTTAAAACATTTGTACTGTGCTTTAGCCATTGAGATAATTAGCTTTTCATGAAAAGGGTCCTTCTGTTTGCTTTTCCCTGAATACTAGTATATGAAATAAAGTTTGAATCTTATCCAAATGTTATCCAAATGTGTTACATGGTTTTGAATATATGTATTTGTTCTAGCTCCTGCATACTCCTGCATGTAATGTCTAACTTCCACAAAAACTTTTCTATGAGTTTATTCAGAGCACCTATTATGAATTAAGGAAGGTGGTTTCACTAGAACTTTTCAAAGGCAGTTCTGTTAAAATACAGGTAGGAGGACCCTTAGTTAAATGAAGATAGATGATTAAGCAAATAGAAGACCTCATGTCAGGAAGTAGCTAGTAATTTTCACATGCGCACACACTCCCAGAAACCAAGGCAGCCTTTTAATGGAAAGCAGTCGCTATGCAAATGAAGAAACTAAAAATAAAAAATGGAAAGCTGCCAAACTTTCACCACAAACTTCACACCCGTTTTCAGAGACAGGAGCAGGCAATTTTCCTTGCTATTCTCTCCTCCTTTTGGCCTTTAAA
>NW_006442109.1:280598-322586 GCF_000325575.1 Pteropus alecto | reverse complement strand
TTATATGTTATATATAAATATATTAGCTGCATCTTTTGGAGTGAATTTGAAAAGTATGATAAGTAGGCTAATTTTTTCTTTCTGTTTTTAGAGTTTGGTAGAAATGTACCATGTGAGACATAAAATGTTAAAGTAAATGAAGCATTTGTGAATTTGTTTACATGTGAATTATCTGCAAAAATGAAATTGTAATCTCCATTGTTTAAAAGTCATCAAATAGAAAGCATCATGGAAGAAGCCCAAGAAATTTTCTGTTTAAAAAAAAAAAAATGAAAATAAAAACTAGTTAGTACAACTTTAAAAAAATCCATAGTTGATTGAAATTTAAGTGATTACCTTGTAATTTTCATATTACCGGAGCTTTCATGAAAAGCAATACAATAATTATGAAAAACACAATGTGAATATGATTATGAATAAGCCTGTTTCTTTTACTTATTCAAAGGGCAAGATATTTATTTCCACATACAGTAGTTTACTTAAGTTAGATTTTTGTGAGATTGAAACATGAAATATATTTGTACAGATGGAAAGATATTTTTATTCTGATTTTAACCTATAAAATATACCTGCTGTCAGTAGAAAATAAAAAACATAATTCCATACTAAATTCCATAAGTTTAAAATGTTGTTGTCTTTCTATGAGATCTGAAAATTGAAGGGAATTTTAAACATTTAAAACAAACCAGTTGGACTTCCAAGCGTGAAATATTAAACTCATATATTTAATACCCATAAGTCACATGTTGGTTACTAAAATGTTGCTGTTTACAACAGCATGACTGAACTGGACAAAGAAATAAGTACTTTGAGAAGTGGCCTGAAAGCAGTAGAGATGGTGAGTATTTGTTTCTTGTTCTAATTCCCGGTCTCATCACTATCTCTAATGCTGGTGATGTCCAGCAGTGAGTTGCTGGCTGCCTAGGCATGTAGTATTCCTGGATAAACATTTATTGATTTTAAAAAACAACAAAGCAAAGGCAGGTTGCATTTAGCCAGGCAACTCAACTGTTGGCAGTAAGATGTCATGGAGGTGTCACTGTCGCAGGAGCTGGGAAACTGGACCTAGAGTTCCAGCAATTTCCTGCTTGTGAGGCAGGACTCATTAAAATGCATTGGGTTAGATAATCTTCATAGATCCTCTTGGTATTCACGTTCTATTAGTAAATGATGTCTACTCTCTCAGAAGAGCAGTGGAACTTCTCCGTTGTCTTTGAGTCGACCCAAAGGGGAGTATTTATCAAGAAGACACTTGGGTGTACAGTCTGTTCTCAAGGCAAGGGGTCACTATGATTCAGAAGCCTTGCCTTACAGGTGTTGCAATGGCCAAGAGCAATCAGTCTAACAAATAATCACTTAGCCCAACCACACCCAGATAAAGTTGCCTACCAGAAGAAGGGTGGATTTAGGTAAGTCTGAGGCTTGTGGAATGACTGTCATGTGTTGGAGGAAGCTCTTCTTCTGGAGGAGATGAACTCTGATCTGTGGCTGAGAAAGAAGGTGAGTAAACTTAGGTGCGTAGGAGAGAGGTTCTCCCAGGTATACAGACAACTGGGGCCCAGGCCTCCGCTGAAGGAAAGCAAGTCAGACTGCTGGAGGCAAAGGAGTTGGTAGAATTAAACATGACTGGGATGGCACAGTGCCACGTGAGTATTGCCCAAATACTGCCATCAGTGAGGAGACGGGTCAGGGTATGAGAAACCTAGCTCAGGAGAGTGGACATTGCTCTGGTGTGGCACTTGGTAAAGGAGACTGATGCACAAGCAGCTTGGAAATGTGCCCCTTTCTTAAATATTTTTCAGATCATTTATCAGTAATGCCATGAGGACCTTCCTTTTTGAAATCACAAAACTATGCCATACAAAGTAGTCAACTTCATTAAACACATACCTCTAGTAAACATTAAAGTTATAATGTCTAATCTTTTCTGTTTGTTTTTAATAAATTAAGGAGCATGTAAGGTTTTCTTTTTTCCCCTGGGGATGAGGGGAGGGGAGTGGTGGTGCTGTTTAAAAAGAAAAGAAGATGAGCTAATTGAGAGAATCTTTTTCTCCCAGCCCCAGTGGGCCAAGAGACTGAGTGAGCACGTAGGACGGTCCTCAGCAATCAGAGGCCAAACTGAAGAAGGGCAGTTTGGGACGAGGCTTGTTTTATTTCCTCCCCGTAGAAGGCTTTCTTCAGGACAACATGGCAGTTATGACAGCCCTAACACCTAATAATGGATGTTCTGATCCTTGCATCTACGCTAGTTCACAGCAAAGCGTGAGAAAGGGAGCCCAAGGAAGTTTTGTGTGTTGGGTTTATTAAAGGTAGTTTTGCTGAAATCTCTCCAGCCCCTGGGTCACGTATGCTATAACACATTCTTCATAGGGAAGGGGCTACAGAAGCGCCCCCCTTCCCCTGGCAGCTTAAATGTCAAGATATAGCACGGGAAGGAAATTTCGGGAGGCAGACCTTGGCTTGTCTAAATATTCATGTTTTCTGATTGTGATTTGCACAAATTGATTAGATTGTTTGAAGAGATCAAAGATGGACTTCTTATGAAATTATACATTAATTTCATACTTTAAGATTGCTTTCATGTCTTTGCATCTCACACATGCACCGTGCCCACTTTCCAGGCCAAAGTACTAGAATCGTGGCAATTTCTTTCAGTCAAAGCAAACTCCGTAATTTATAAGTTTCCACTTCTGTCATTTCATTTGATTCCCATAGTGATGTGGATATTGCCCTCCTTTTACAAATGAAGAAACTGAGGCCCACGCTACTTGGTACAGGTAAAAACTAAATCAGTGGTGAAGCCGCTATAGCACCCAGAGCCTGTGGCCTCTACGGTTCCTGCTTGTCGGTACCTGTGCCAAAGCAGGTACGAAAGAAAAGAGAGAGATCCAGATTGAGACAATTGGACACAGCATAGTTGTTCCCGGGACTCTGGAGTCAGGCAGACCTGAGATCACATTCTGGCTCTGTCATGTATCAGTTACTTGACTTTGAGCAAATTATACTTTAAACCCTCTAAACCTCAATTTACGTGCCTCACTCATGGAAGTGTTGTGGGATTAAATAAAGTGCATCTGGCAATGGTTGAAATTAATTATTAAAGTTAGATTTGGAAAAAAATTAGATTTGAATAACCTGCGTGTATGGAGAATATGGATAGTTAACAAGATACCAATACTCCTACCTGCCTGTTAACAAGAACTAAATGGTATGGACAAGAAGAAAAATGGTAGTTGATTATGGTGCCAAACACTACAGTTGTGATTCTACTGACCCAGATATCATGGTTTAGGAAGTAAATAGACTTGGCTGAGAGGGAAAGAAGGAAAAATCAAAGAACCAGAATTCTAAGCACAGAATATCAACAATGAAATTCTCTTGCTTTCAGTCACACACCCTTTAAATCCAATTTGCTCTCCATTATTTGTTTAATTTCTATTCATTTTATCCAAATACTAATATGCTTATGTTAAAGCCAGTATAAGAAAACACACTGATAAAGTACTCAGATGATTGGTTAAATTGCTGTTTGCGAATATGTGTGTGCACATGGACATGGCTCTAACATGGGAAGAAGGACTGGTGGAGCTAGAGCGTCACAAAATGTTTCAGAGCAGGTTGCTATGCGTTTGCCACTCTTACTTATTAAATTTTAGGCCTATGAAAATGAGGCAAGGTATGCCTGCACTTGAAGCCTTCGCTGACATTATTCATTTCCTGTGTTAAAGGAGCTGGAATATCAGAAGTCTCAGCCCCCACAGCCCGGAGATAAGTTTGTGTCCGTTGTCAGCCAGTTCATCACAGTAGCCAGCTTCAGCTTCTCTGATGTTGAAGATCTTCTAGCCGAAGCGAAAGACCTGGTAAGTTTCCCCTTGCACACTGAGTATTGTCTGACAGGCTGGTACTTTCAGATATTGTACTATATTTTCATTTCTAAGTCTGTGTTCAATTGAAACATACCCTTTTTGTCTAGATGGCCTATGTTGCCTTTAGGTTAGCAAGACCATGAAGTATCTGAATGGTATATAACCAGTAAATGCTCTGACAATTTTCTCGTGGTTGGTAGTGGATCAAAGTACTTGTCTCAGAAAATCAGAAAAGAGTAGATTGTGAAAACCAGAGGTGAGGGCAGGTGTGACCAAGGCCATGTACCTCAGTACCTATAAGTAGTATGCTCTCCTGAGATAGAAAGTCAGGAGGACAGGATACTCCCTCTTAAAATCTCATATTAAATGAGATGCATTTTAATTCACAGCCTCATCATAGTAGGAATAGAAGACATTTCTTTTTATGATTTTTGCTATTTCAAAATTTTGTTTTCCTGTAAAGGAATAGTTTTTGTTGGCTAATAACCAAGATCTTTAAATTCTCCTGCCCCTTCACCTCTCTCCCTGGCCCCACCATTGCTCTCGTTATTTCCACTTCCAAAATATATACATGTTCATTACATATATATGAACACATTCTCTCATTCTCCCTCATCCCCTTCTCAATATTAAGCTCCCGCCCTGCCCTACTGAGTACTTCCATACGTCCCATCTCTCAGTTGCCACAACTTTTACTTTAAATTCAACCTTTCCTTTGAGTAATGGACGCCATTTTTCTGTGGTCATGTGTTTGGTGATAGATATGAATTGTTTATATAAGCGTACACACATACTGGTTAAAGTTCAGAAGTAGACTGTGTTAAGGTACATTAGCTAGTCTCAACTTTAAACCCTACTTCCAACACCACTAAATAAATGTAAAAGCAATAGACGACTCCTGTTAGAGGTCCAGTCTCTGCTATCCCAAGATCGCAATCAGTCAGCCGTGTTAGCAGCCTCCACTGGCATCGTTTCCAGCCGTGTCTTGTGTATGCCTCACTGCTTTGGAGTATACACTTTATGAAAGAAGGGACCCTCACCCCAAACCATGCAATATAGTACCTACTCCATCAAGGACTCTAATGTTTTTGTAAGTATCAACCGGGTAGTTAATATTTTATTTAAATACACACACACACAAAACCTACTCTTTTTCCCTTTATTTTAGCGTGGGAACTTTAATCTGGAACTAGTTTTCTTCAGATTTCTAAGACTAAAATATACATGACTTCATCGGCAACTAGAATTCCTAGATAAAAAGATCATTCAGGATGGCTTGAAGTGCATGAACTTGAATGTTTTAGAAACTCGATCGTGGGCTATTGCTGTTTTGTTCATTCCAGAACTTTTAAAAATTAGCTTTTAAAACCATGGAATAAACTAGAGCACTGTATGTGGCATGTGAAGAATGTTGTGTTCTTTGCTAAAGAGCTCTGGTTTCTAATAGAATATTTCCAAATAAGTAAAACATTGAGAACAACTCAGTGAAGGAAAAAATAGTAAAAAGAACATTTTTATTATAAATTTAAAGATGTGAAATAGTATTTATACAATGTCATATATATACATACATATATATAACAATCAAAAATTTTTATTTAAGAATAAATATTGAGGAGGAATTGAAAGAAGGGAATCAAAAGGTACAACTTTCCAGTTATAAATAAGTGCTGGGATGTTATGTACAAATGACAACTAGAGTTAACACTGCCATATGCTGTACTTGAAAAGGTATTAAGAGAGTAGGCCTAAGAATTCTCATTCAAGGGAAAACAAATTTTTTTCATTTTTTAAACCTATACGACATGGATATTAACTAAACTTGCGATAATCATTTCATGATATACATAAATCAGGTCATTATGCTATACATCTTCAGTGCTGAATGTAATTATATCTCAATAAAATGGGGGATGGGGACAAAAAATACAAGAGAATAAATATTGAAAACATTTCCTTTAGGTAGATAGCATCACTGACATATTAGGACACCTTAATATAATAAAGACAAGTAATTCAAGAAAAATAAAAGCAGTTAGAAACTCTTGGGTTGGGGGGATACTGCATAGACATTTCATGGTCTAAATACGAAGAAAATTATTAAAGATCCAGAAATGATTAAGTAGTTGGTTAGGCAGAGGGAATGCAAAGTTATTGGACTTTGAAGCTAGAAACACCATCCTTAGTAGCTTAGGAGGAACAGCCTTAGATCCTACAGAAGGAAGAAACATTCTAACAATTTGACCAGCATTGAACATTATTTGCTAAGACTCCTGAAGGCATGTGATCTCAAATTATGAAAATAACTGCCAGAAAGACTAAAATTAGAAACAGTTAAAACTAAAAAGACTGAAAATACTATTTTGTTATGTAAAAATATTTTTATTGAATTCTTTAAAATTCCCCCTTAATATTTTGCGTTTTAGCCATTTTTAAAAGATTTGCATTGAAAGGAGTTCTAAAACAAAGAATTTGGAATAAAATTATGTTCTCAGTCATAAATTGTGGGTTGCATTAATGCTTCCATAATCAGTTATTGTTTCCTAATTGAGGCCCAGGAAATATAACAGTACCAGCATTGTTTATGATTAGAAAGAGCATCTAAGAAGCACTGAATCCCATTTGCTTTTGATATTAACCATATGGCACTAATAAATGATATTAAACTACTTCAAAGAAAAGTTAAAAGTACAAGTTTCCCTACCCCTGCTGAGTTTGCTATTAGTTTTATGTCTTGAATGTTCTGCCCTACAATATTTTGCTTTTTTGTTTTTACTACTGTTTAGTTAATAAAATGTCATAGGAGGTAATCATAGATGTTAAGCTCAAATGAGGCAGACAAGAATAAATGGTTTCAAAAGTTGAGGAATATTAAATTTTTTACTTTAGAAATGACCAATAGACATGTCTGGCAGCTAAAGATTACTATAGGCTCACTAAAATCCAGCAAGTTATATTTGACTCAACTTGAGCTCGAGTCCTTCTAGTGAGATTTATATTTGATTATGGAACCCTCATAGAACACTGAACTTCTTAAAACCTCTTTTTTTTTTTTTCCAGTTTACCAAAGCAGTGAAACATTTTGGGGAAGAAGCTGGCAAAACACAGCCGGATGAGTTCTTTGGCATTTTTGATCAGTTTCTTCAAGCTGTGTCAGAAGCCAAACAAGAAAATGAAAACATGAGAAAGAAGAAGGAGGAGGAAGAGCGCCGAGCTCGCATGGAAGCTCAGGTAAGAGAATGATCAACCAGCGACTCCACCTCCTGGAAGTTCTGTTGCTGCAGCTGTGGGTTTTTAAACAGCGCTTTGGTATGCTGGCAAGAAGGAAGGCGTCAAAGTACTCTCTCTAGTGCTGCCTGGAGTTTAAATTGGTATAAAGTTTCCCATAGGCAATTTGGCATATCCAAAGCCCAAAAAACTATCTCCACATTCTTTGATCTTAAATCCCATTTCTTAGAAATTATTCTAAAGAAATCATCATAAATTTGCAGAAGAGAGCAACGATCTTTCCCCAACTTGATAACAGTCTAAATGTTTACCAGCTAGGCATTGGTTCTAAATGATATAATAGCTAAATAATGGAATATTTATGAAATCCTTAAAAGTCATGTCTTCAAAAATTATTTAATAATGCAAGAAAGCTTAAAAAATGATTTCTACATGAAATCTTTTTTTTTTTTTTTTTGGTAAAATAAGTATTAATATATATAATAATGGTGTAGGCTATTTACCTAAAACGTTCACAATGGTTATCTTTTGATAGTAGAATTGAAGATGATTTTTTTGCTTTTTGTTTCTCTGAATTATCTAAATTTTCTATAATGTATGTGTATTATTTGGCTTTTAATTATATAACTCATATATGGCAGGTTCTAGGCATCCACAATATATATAGGCTTTAATAAGAGGAGTGGGCTGATGAGTATTTGCTTTGCTCTTTATATACCATCAAAGAAACTAATGTTTGGGGTCTATTTAATAGTGATAACTTTTTGTTGCATTATAGAAATACAAATTGCTTCAGTCGCTCTTTTTTTTTAATAATTTTTTTTATTTTTTAATTATAGTGGCATACAGTAGTATATTAGTTTCAGGTATAGAACATAGTGATTAGACATTTAAATAACTTATGACGTGATCACCCCAATAAGTCTAGTACCCATCTGACACTATACAGAGTTATTACAATATTAATGCCTATATTCCTTATGCTATACTTTATATCTGCATGACTATTTTTAACTACCAATTTGTACTTCTCAATCCCTTCCCCTTTTTCACCCACCCCCTTACCCACTCCCATCTGGGAAGCTTCAAAATGTTCTCTGTATCTATGAGTTTGTTTCTGTTTGTTTATTTTGTTCTTTAGATTCCACGTGTAAGTAAAATCATATGGCATTTGTCTTTCTCTGTCTGACTTACTCCAACACCCTCTAGGTCCATCCAAGTTATTGCAGATGGCAAGATTTCATTCTTTTTATGATTATTATTATTATTTTATGACTGAGTAATATTCCATTGTATATATGTACCACCTCCTCTTTATTCGTCCATCCATTGATGGACACCCAGGTTGCCTCCATATCTTGGCTATTCTAAGTAATGCTGCAATGAACATATAGATGCACATGTCCCTTCAAGGTAGAATTTTAGGTTTCTTCAGATAAATACCCAGAAATGGAATTATTGGGTCCTTCTTTGTCTCCTGTTATAGCCTTTGTTTAAAGTCTATTTTGTCTGGTATAAGTATTGCTACCCCAGGTTTTTTTTTTTTAGTTTTGTTTCCATTTTCATGAAATATCTTCTTTTTCAGTCTGTGTTTGTCTTTTGATCTGAAGCTAGTCTCTTGTAGGCAGCATATGTAAGCATCTTGTTTTCTTATCCATTTAGCCACCCTATCTTTTGATTGGAGCATTTAATCCATTTACATTTGAAGTAATTGTTGATAGATATATAGTTACTGCCATTTCATTATTCATATTTTTGATACATATTTTTTCTTCTTCTTAAAGAAGTCTCTCCAACATTTCATATAATACTGGCTTGGTGGTGTTGAACTCCTTTACCTTTTTATTGTCTTCAAAGTTCTTTATTACTCCTTCGATTCTAAATGATAGCTTTGCTGGGTAGAGTAATCTTGGTTGTAGGTCCTTGCTTTCATCACTTCAAATATTTCATGCCATTTCCTTCTGGCCTGCAAAGTTTCTGTTGAGAACTCAGCTGACAGTCTTATTAGAATTCTCTTGTAGGCAACTAATTGCTTTCCTCTTGCTGCTTTTACGATTGTCTCTTCGTATTTATCCTTTGGCATTTTCATTACGATGTGTCTCTTTGGGTTTATCTGGGTTTATCTTTGGGCTTCTTTGGGTTTATCTTGTTTGGGACTCTCTGTGCTTCCTGGGCTTGTATATCTGTTTCCTTTGCTAGGTTAGGGAAGTTTTCTGTCATTATTTCTTCAAATGGGTTTTTAATTCCTTGCTCTCTCCTCCTTCTGGTACCCCTAGGATGCAAATGCTATACATTTGATGCTGTCCCAGAGGCCCCTTAAACTATCATTTTTTTAAACTCTTTTTTCTTGTTGCTGTTCTGATTGGATGTTTTCTGCTACCTTATCTTCTAAATTTCTGATTCAGTCCTCTGCTTCATGTACTCTACTGTTGATTCCCTCTAATGGACTCTTCATCTCAGATATTGTATTCTTCATTTCTGACTGGTTCCCTTTTATGTTTTTCATTTCCATTTTTATGTTTTCTGTCTCTTTGTTAAAGTTCTCACTGAGTTCATCTACTCTTCCCGTAAGTTCAGTGAGCACCCTTCTAACTAGTGCTTTGAACTCTGCATCTGGTCTCCATTTTGTTTAGTTCTTTTTCTGGAGCTTTGTTCTGTTTTTCACGTGGGACATGTGTCTTTGTCTCCCCATTTTGCCTGCCTCCCTGTGTTTGTTTCTATGTATTAGGTAGGGCTACTAAGCCTCCCAGTCTTAGTAGAGTGACCTTATGTAATTGGCGTTCTGTGGGGCCCAGTGGCACAGTTTTCCGCAGTTACTTGAGCCGGTGCTCCAGGTGTGTCCCTCATATGGGTTATGTATGTCCTCCTGTTGTAGTTGAACCGTGGTTGCTATTTGCATGTTGATGAGAGGGATTGATCCTTGGGCTGATTGGCTGTGAGAACTGGCTGGTGAGGGGCCTACCTTATGGAGCAGGATTCACTTTAGCAGGGCTAGGTGCCTGCCCAGTCTGCCCTTTGAGTGTGTCATCCTTGAATGCAGCCCTGTGTGGTGCTCCAGCCCTGGGAAGAGCTCTGCAGTAGTCTGTGCACTGCCCAGGGCCACCGGGCAAGAGTCACCAAGCAATCTACAGATGGCTGCCACCTGTGCTGGGCTTAGAGGTGCCTCAAAAGACCAAGCTGGGAACCAAGGCCAGCTGCTGCTAGTGCCGCGCTTGGGGCTGCTCAGCACATGGTAGTGGTAGTGCTTGTTTGGGTTTTATGAACCTTTAAGAAATTTCAGGAAAGTCTACAAAATGAGCCAAGACATGCCATTTGTATGGAAAAGCCACTGGAGGCGGCTTGAGTAACCCTACAAGTTGGGAGGGGCAGAGTCTCAGGAAATCACCTGTACCTGGCGACCTGTGTTAGCTAGGTTGATGGAGATTCAGATATGACGGCGCCTATGTTGGCACACTGGGAAGTGGGAAGGGCTCAGTAAAGGAACAATGGATTCTACCAGCACTTCTGTCTGGGATACAGCTGCCCCTCCAGCCCTCACCCTGAGGCCAGACCATTCACTTCCTCCTTGTATGTCCCTGGCACTTTTCAAGCAGCTGCCCCGGTGCTGGAGCTCAGAGTGAGTGAGTCTGTCAGGTCAGTGAGTAATTTTGTGCGTAGGCCCTTTAAGAGGAACATCTGCGATTCCCACAGCCCTTCGTCTCACTCAGCCACAATCTCCACTGGTTTTCACAGCCGGAAGTAGTGGAGACTTCTCTTGTCAGCACTGGAACCCTGGGATGGGGAGTCTAGTGTGAGGCCAGGACCCCTCGCTCCTCCAGAGGACCTCCACAGCCAAGATATACCTCCCGATTCTGAACTGCCATAGGCAGTTATGGGACCAGCCCATTTGGCCTCTCCGCCACTCCTGCCAGTCTCAAGGTTGTTTCTTATGTTGTAGGACTTCTGTTCCACCAGACCTCGGGTGACTCCCAGTGGTGCTTCTACTGTAGTTTCATTATAATTTTGATGTGGTCGTGAGAGTTGGCAAGCACAGTGACTACCCACTATGCCATCTTGACCGGAAGTTGCTCTTTTTTAACTAGCCTATCATGAGGTTTACCTAGCTCCTGCATGGTGAGAGTCTAATCACGAAGTAGAGGTGACTTTATTTCATTATTCATTGCTTCTACAATGAGACCTCTCATCCCAGTTACCCTTTTCTTGTGTCATCAAGGGGGTTAGCAGCTATAGACGAACATGGTTTGGTATGACTGAAATCTTGTCATGTTTCACAGAATTCATCACCACTGAAAACAAAATACAACACTTTGACACTTCTCTAAGATGTTGCTTTCTATTTGTAGCTCAAAGAACAACGTGAAAGGGAGCGTAAAATGAGGAAAGCAAAAGAGAATAGTGAAGAAGGTGGAGAGTTTGATGACCTGGTTTCAGCTTTACGCTCAGGAGAAGTATTTGACAAAGACCTTTCTAAACTGAAACGGAATCGCAAACGCATTACCAACCAGATGACGGACAGCAGCCGCGAGAGACCAGTCACGAAACTTAATTTCTAATTTTCCTTGAATACGTTTTTTAGAACGCTCACTAGCAGCCCTTTGAAGTGACTAGAACTTTTCATTACACTGCCTTGCAATCCAAACAGTGGCAATTTCTTCTTTCATCCGTGAGTGAATGTGTGAATGTGTGTGTATGTAAATGTATGTGTATATGTATACTAAAAAAAAATGTATATAGAAGTCTGAGTGTTGTCTGGAGACATATCTGTATGGGTAAAAAAAAAAAAAAAAACGTTGTTAATGTATGTGCTCAGAAACCCTTTGTGTATGCATTCATACTGAGTGTGGCTCATTTTCTTCCCCTGAACACCATGACTGTTCAAAAGCACAATACTATCTCCTGAAAGAGATGACATTCTCTAGAGTGAAAACAAAAATCAAAAGGAAAAAAAAAGCTTGAGAAATATTTTGTGGTTTCCAAGCTTGGTATACTTTGAAATTATTTTCACTGGTGGAACTGGTGTCGGAAAAATATAGATTTAAAGTGGTTTTTGATAGTCGACAATGTGATGCTGGTACATCAGTAACTGAAAGGACCAGCTCAGAATTTCTGACATTGATGTGGGGATTTGGTCTGTTAATGTTTATTGAGAACATCTTGCACACAATCTAAATTATGTAGACTCTCAATCAGAATTTTTTTATATATTTAAAACTTGGACATCAATTTTTTTCCTCCTAATTTCATCAAGTTTTCTGCCAAGCGCTCTTGATGATTTCTTTACATTGCTTTTGGAAAGAACACTATTTATCTAAATACAATCTATGCTCTTGTTAAAAAACAAGATTGCCAGAATGTGCTTGTTCTAATAATATAGATATATAAACTTTAAAAATAAAATTTCCCACTCAAGACCTAAAAGGAAGAATTCTCTGAAGGGATAAAATTATTTTTAAAAAATTTTTATGGGGTGCCTTTTTCTTTTTTTTTTTTTTTCTTTTTTTTTGGTATTTTCTATTTTCTGTTTTATAGGACAAGCTGCGTCTTCTGTAAATATAGGTCTGGACTAAAGGACACTTAGTAAATGCACAAAATGTCAACAATACCAACAGAGATGCCAAGATCTATTTATCTCCAAGTATGTTTGAAGTGGTTTCCTGTTTATATGTTGTCATTTTAAATTGTGTGTCAGTAAAACTACCTGTAAATTTTCAGTCCAAAAGATAAAGCTCTCAGGGAGAAATGAATAAAAACAACGAACATTAGAAAATAAAATATAGATGCTTACCATTAACCTACCAACTCTTAATATCCTTAAATTATATGTAAAGAGGACTGTTACTCTTCTTTTTCTTTTTTTTTTCTTTTTTCTTTTTTTTGCTTTGCTTTATTTATTTGTAGTGGGGGAGGGGGACTAAGGTTCTCTCTTTTATTTCCATTGATCCTGTTGTGGTTAGGTTTCCTGTGGAGAGAGTAGTTTGTCCTGTTGCACTAGAACATTATCTACTCATTAAATTGAGTTTTTCAGTCAATTAACAAATATTTATTAAACACCTACTCTGTATCAGGCATAGTAGGGCTACAATGGTAAGCAAGACAGAACCCCTGCCCCCAAGGATCTCACATTCTAATGGGGACATTAAGGGGTGAATAGAATACCAATGTGTGCGCTGTACAGGAATCGTGCTATTTAAAAATAATTTGTATAAACTATAATGCTTAGTACAGATGGCAAGGTCTCTGTGCTATTTGAAAGCTGTGAAATAGTGCTCTAAGAGTTGTCAAGAGCTGTGGTTTTACATTTTTCCCCTCATTCAAAACTTAGTGACTTTCTACACATTATATGGAAGTAAATGACTAGCAGATTAAACAGTCATAAATACACAGCAGAGATTGCGCTCCCCCAACCCTTAGTTACCACGGTCTGCAAATACACCATATTAAAGGTACAGACAGAGACTTCGCTCAAACAAGGCTTAGAGATGAGGAGGAGTGGGCTATGCTGATGGATTTGTCTATTCCTTAACTAAAGTGCCTCTATGTATATTCTTTTCTATTTATAGCTGCAAAAATTTGGTCTGGCTCAATTTTGGAACTATTTTGAAAATGGCTTTGTTTTACAGTTTAAGGAATGGACAAGTGGATGGAGAGTCACATAAAGGAGCAAGTTTGTGTATCATGTCCCTCTTGCCCCTTTTTAATCATCTTCATTTTGATATGGCCATCCTGGTAGGCCATCTTTGCCATTTCCATTTTTGGTTTCTTTCCCCAAAAGCTGTGTGCAGGTAATTCCATGTGCCATTGTTGAAAAAAATCTACTTTTTAGATTGGTGCTGGTATAAGTAGCCACTTTTCTCTCTTGGGTGCGTGTTTTAAATTTTTTTGTTTGTTTTTTTAAATTAATGCCAAAAAGAAAAAGCATTATAATTTGTCAACTTAATTATATGTCTTGTATCTTATTAGCTTAGTAGTTAGAACCACTTAGTGTTTAGGTGCAAGACTGTTGTTATAGTACCAAGAAAAAAATGTTGTATGTGTTATGAGATTGTACATTTTTTTAAATAGCAATATGCAATAAAGAGATGAATTCATTGACTGTATGTATATGCTTTCTATGAGTTATTAAAATAGCATTATCAGATTTCTTTGCACTTTCCATCATTAAATTTAAATATTGCTAGTTGTTTACTAAGTCAGAAATATATACATATTTTTTAACTTGCACATACTGGACCTAGAAGGGTATAGTTTTCTGCTGTGGCTTATTCAATATGTCCCCAGATTACCATATCATCCCTCTTTCTATAACTCTTTCCATAACCCCTTTGTGTAACTCTGTGGATTATACAGTTTCACGGAGGGGCTACTGATGAAATTATTCGACTGAGAGTATTGAAAAGACTCAAGTCTCTGGACTCAAAATCTTTTTCATTTTGAAGCATTTCCTTTTTAAAAATTAATTTGTGGTATAGGTCAATATGGGGAAGTGTCACCTGTACAGAGAAAAGGTGTATTTTATCCTCTAAAAATTGGGACTTTCTTCAGCCCTACGTAATTTTGGCTGCCTGACTTTCCTCCACCCAATTTAAAGTCAAGCTGAAAACAAATTGTCCCAGTGGTTGATAGAGGACTGAAGCACTTTTGATTTTTAGACTGGACTCATGATGTTCTTGCCAACCATCTTGTTTTTCATCTAGTCACTCAATAGTGCATCCAAGGGCTGCTTTGTATCCAAGGGCTGCTTTGTGCTCTTATGCTTTGTTCTCATTCAGATGCGAGAGAGCCTTTTATATGTTGGACAAATTTTATATTCCATCCCACAAACGGAATGTACTATTGCCTATATGTACATCTGAGTATGGAGCTTTGTCCAGAATTACTTAGATACATCAGTTGCCCTTGATGTATTGATAGAAATAGGGGGAAATATGAAACTTTCATGTCATTACACTTATTTTTATGTCTTTGGTTTCCCCCCAGAAATCGTCACTGGGAAAAATATGCTTTTGTCAAGTGGTGAATCTATTCGATCCTCCAAAACTTTGCCCCTTTTCTATAAAGTAACATGGGTTTTTGTGAGACAAAATAAAAATAATCTTTATTAAACTAGTTTGGACACAATTATTCAAAAGACTGAGTTCTGAAAGGAGGAATTTTTTCAGATTTTTTTCTTTAAATAACATCGGCTGTTTTCTATCAAGTGGAAAACTTAAAGAACTCCCAAGGTTTAAGAGTTACTTGGTACCGTTCAGTTCCATAAACATTAGCTTTGAGAAGTTAAGTTTCTCTACATTGGACTATGCAGAGAAATTTAAAGTCAAGGTTGTAGGGCTTCTTGCATTGGGGTCATTCATAGACCACCACTATGTTAAGTGTCCATTTTCTCTAAATGGTCTACATATTGGTTTAAGTCTCTATAGCCCCATTTCCCCTATTAATATGAACTCTACTGAAGTTTTAAAACCTGTCAAGTTCATAATTAACAAATGGCTTAAAATCTATAAATTCTTAGAGAAAGTTTGGAACCCCTAGAGAAAGGAGTTTCTTTAAGGAATTTTGCATTTTCCGTAGCAAAGACAAATCAAAATTATTTTCATCGATCTTGTGGGGAAAACATCAAATCTATTCTTTGGTCCCTTCCCTGACATGCTTTTGTCTACTATAATCAATAGTGTATTTCCATGGTATCAAACTAACAACATGAACACTAGATTGCACACTAGAGATTTTTGACAAAGGAGATCCTTATATTTATCAAAACGATGTGTTTTTGTTTCTCATGGGAGAGGGGGATCAATTTTACCACGTCATTTAAATAAAATATTTTTCTCTCTGTTTCTCTGCCTGTGGTTTCTTTCACTGAGAGAAGGAAGAAAGGAAACAGTTCAATACTGGTCTTCGGTACCATCTTCTATTTGATTTACACCCATTATGGTCATATGGGGACATTTCTGTAGCACAGGAATCTGCAGTCCCCCATGTGATGATGAGCATTTCTTGTTAGTGTCCTTACCCCCATCCCCGGCCTTCAGTGTAGAGAAACTTTGTCCACTAAGACAAAGTTTGGGGACCATCTGACTCTTCTGAGATGAGACGGGGTGCCTGGAGAGAAGGTGATTGTGCTGCTGAGCAATGACTAAGGGAAGCAGGCATAGTAGAGAAAAGGAGCTGCCAGCTGCCTGGCCAGGACACCTCCCTACCAGATCAGGTTAAGTTGTCCTACTCCCTCTCACTTGCCCTCCCCCCAGCCAAACTCCCTTTGATACCTTATTGTGCCCCTTGACTTCCCCAGTTTATTCAGCTCTAAGCATATCTTCAAGAAACAGCCCAATGGGGTAGCTTCTCGTTACACTTCCTTAGACTTCTATTCAGACCCCCACCCTTTGAGACTTCAGCTCAGTCTCTAAAACCTCCTGATTAACTCTTAGACCAACAGGACCATACTGTCCATTCCTTAACTCTACTTTAGAAGCCGGGAAGAGAGGCAGAAAAAAAAGTGAGCTAACCATACATACTTAGTTCACATTATAAGCCTTCACAGTTTCCAGTTGAAGCCAGTTTCTGCAAACTCATGAAAAGACTCAAAAGAAGAGACTGTCCTTTCTCACGCCCTTTCTGTCTTTTTTTCCTCAAACCTGCTTCATTCCACCATTATAAAGGCTTATTAGGAATTCTCTTAAAAAGACTTGCAGAAAACAGTCCTCTCCTGCTGCCTCAAATATGAGATACTTGACCCTGAAATGCAGCAGCTATTTAGTGGCCTGACATTTTTATGGCTGTTGAGTTCCCACTAAAAGTTTGACTTTCGCTGTCTGCAGAGGCACCGCTGGGCACTGGGTCAGTGGGCCCTGTCTCCCTGGAGTCACTGCTAAAGGATTAATGCAATGGAAAAAGGAGCCTCTACCACACAATCTGGTGAAATGATGCTTCGAGGTCAATTGGCATTGACTTTTACTAGAATGTGGCAAAGGTGACCCTGATGAATCCTAAAATAAAACCACCTATAGTAGTCATTAAACAGTACTCCCCACAGAAGACTGCTCCCAAGCTCCTTTGTGCCACACTTGTAAGCAACACAGTAGAACCTAATATCTCTAAGTTCCAGAGTTGTCCATTACCATTGGACATGAGCTGTGACCTCAGGTGAGTCTCCTAAACACCTTTATTTCCCTTTTTGCAAGCTGGGCAGAACAGTTGTAAAACTTCCCATTGCAGAATGTAGCAGTCCCGCCTCTGAGGCTCCCAGGACCTAGATGCCAAGGAGTCACTGCAGCCAATTTACTAACTAGAATTAAACAAACTCTCTTGATTGCACTATTTTTCAGCCACAGCCAAGAAGCCCAGCCTCCACACTGGCTGAGAAGAAGAAAAGTCGAAGGGCCCTTGCTGAAAGCAGACTCCGTTTCAGCAGAAAAGGAGCTCATTTCAGTACTTCCTTTTACCAGGTGACTGTGGTAACACAGATCCTCAGAGCCCCATCATGGCTTCACCAAAACCACAAGCATTGATTTAGTCATAAGATCAATGTCTATCATTAATATGGCTTTTCTCTGTAGAGGTTGTGGTGACCCAGGAAGAGTGTAGTTGGAAGCCAAGGCAGGAACAAATCAAACTAAATGGATAGGCCCACTGTTCTCTTCCCTGGAGTGCTATGTTCTCAGGGACACTGCATTTTAAGAGCAATGCTGACACACAAAAATGCACCCTGGCAAGGAGGTTTAAAAACTGACTCAGAAGCTTTCACTGATAAGAAATTTTAAGCTGCAAAACAAATTATAAAGGAGATATGATAGCCAATCTCAAATATTTGAAGAGGGAGAAGGCTTATTCTGTATTTTACCAGAAAGCAAGACTATAACCATTGGGTGAAAGTCATCAACAAACTGAATTCATGTTTCTTAACCCCAAGAACTTTCAAACTCCTTTGACAACCAGCAGCTCAACAGGTGCCACATAAGCACACTCATCTTCAGAGACAGTCAAACCTCTCGACTGGATGCCCAGGGACCGATGACCATCCATCACATCAGAGATGTTGTCAGAAGTTCGGGACTAAGTGACAGGTCTGATCGCTGATTTTTTTAAACTTTTTACTTGGAAATAATTTCAAATTTACAAAAATTTGTAAAAATAAAAATAGCATAGGGAATATCCTGTATGCCCTTTTCCCCAAGTCCCTTATTGTTAACATTTTGTCCCATTTGCTTAATCATTTATTCTCTTGCTCTCTCTTTGTGTGTATGTGTACACATAATCTTTTTTTCTCAACCATTAGCGTTAAGTTGTATACATCGTGGCCCTTAATTCCTAATACGCATTTCCCAAGAATAGGGCTTTACTAGTATAAATTCAGTACATTTATAAACTTTATAAATTAATATTGATATTTCTATCTAATCAACTATACATGTTCTAATTTGTCAGTTGAGATAATAATAAATGTCCTTTTTAGCATTTCCTTCCTTCAGAAAAGCATCTAGTCCAAGATCAGGTGTTATACTTAGTTGTCATATCTCTTTAGCCTCTTATACTCTTTTGCCCGTCTTTATCTTCTACGACATTGACATTTTTGAAGAATAGTTCCTGTAATAGGCAGAATAATGGCTCACCAAAGATGTTCATGCCCTAATCCCCAGAATTTGTAAATATGTTACCTTACAAGGCAAAGAAGACTTCGATTAAGTTAAGGATCTTGAGACAGGGAGATTTTCCCAGATCATCCACGTGGGTCCAATGTAATCACAAGGGTCCTTATAAGAGTGAGGCAGGAGGGCTGGAGTCAGAGAAGATGTGAGAAAGGAAGCAGAGGTTGGAGGAAAGCGATTGCTGGCTTTAAAGAAGGAAGGGTGCCATAAGCCAAAGAATACAAGTCCCCCCCACCCCCACCTTTTTTTTCTTTAACTATAATTTTCATTGTGTTGTTCTTGTCTGATGTTTCTTTTTGTTAGATTGAGGCTATACATTCTTGGCTGGAAGACAACATAGGTAGTATCAGGAATCACACAATGTTTGTCTGTCAATCATAGGTAACATAAATTCTCATCACTCAGTCAAGGTGTCACTCAGTTTCTTCTCTGTATAGTTTATTCTCTTGCAATGAATAAGCTGTCTGCTCCTCATCAAAATTTCCTCCTAGATTTAGCATCCATCAATGATTCTTGGCTGAACCAATCTTTATGATAATGGTTGCAAAATGATGACATAGCTCAGTTCCAACATTCCCTCCACATTTACCAGTTGGCCTCAGCATTCTGTTCTAAGCAAAAGCTCTCCCACCTCTGATCAGTACGGGCTCATGAATTCCTATTTTTTTCAATGGCTTATAATCCATTATTTAACTTAATTCTTTTATGCTCAAATTATTCTTGATTTGAGCAGAGAAAGCCCCCTCAGGCTTGCTCCTGTGACCTTGTAATATGTCCTATTTTTTAAAACAAGCATTTCCTAACTTTTTGGCATAACAAGTAGTTCCAGGTTTATCTTGTACCTACACTGTCAGCCTTGGAATGAGCCATTTTTCCAAGGAACTCGGATACTTTTTGTAGGAAATGGGATAAGAGACCTGAGATTAGATTTGCTTTTTGACCCATTTCACAGACGGTGAGGAGATATATACGTGTGTGTATACATATAACACACATGCATATATATATGCACATGTTTTAGAAATGAAAACTTCACGCCAATACCTTAAATTCTAATCTATCCCCACAGGGTCCTCCCTTGCCTTCCCGTGTTCCATATTTGTGTATCCCTTCTTCTGTAATAAGAACTCTAATTCCCAAGCACATAACACATTTATGCTTTTGCTCAATCCTATATTGAATCTAAAAGGGTTTCAGAATTGTTTCTTACAGAATACTCCAAAAAAAAAAAACAAAAAACAAAAACTACCCTAATAGAAAGTGTAAAATGTGTACTTCTTCCCTCTCTACTTCCTCTCCCATATCCCACTCTATTCCAGACTGAAGTATATAATCAAAAACTGTGTTCATAAATTACTTGGATTGGGCCTTTCTTCTTTTTGTTATCCTCTTTTTATATGGTTATAATAATCATTTGAAATACACATAGATTTATTTGTTTCCTTTTTCTTTCAGTTTTAATTAGGTTTTGTCCCCTTCCCACTTATTGATTTATCTTTTGCATATGTAGACTACTAACATACTTTCAAAGTCAAAACTATATAAAAAGGTATATTCATAGAGGTGTCACCTTCTCCTGTGTCCCTTTTACCTCATCTTATCTTGTAGGTATCCAACATTAATGTTTTCTGCTTTATCTTTCCTTTGTTTCTCTTATAATGATAAATAGATATATGTATAGTTACTTATTTTTTCTTCTTTTTTGCACAAAAGGTAGCATATTACATATGTTCTTTTGCAGTGAGCCTTTTATACTTAATATTTGTTGGAAATTCATATAGATCTTCAACCTCATTCTTTTTCATAGCCTGATAGTACTCCATTGTGTGTAGATAACATAGTTTATTCAACCAATCTCCAAAATTTTCTAATTACATATAACATTGCAATGAATAACCTTGTGCATCTCTATTTGTTACTGTTAGAGGTATATTTCCAATATAAATTTCTAGAAGTGGGATTGCTGTGTCGAAGTGTAGACATATAGGTCATTTTGTTAAATATTGCTAAATTACCCTGACAGGGACTATACCATTTTGCATTCCCACCAGTAATGTGTAAGTGTGCCTAATGAATTCAGTCAGTTTTCACTATCGCCACTGTTATCAACCTGGACTAAGCACCATCATCTCTCTTCTGGATTGTGGCAATAGCTTCCTAAACTGGTCTCTTTGCTTCAGCCTTTTCCACCATAATCTATTCTCATCACAACAGCTAAAGTGATGCTTTCAAATGTATTTAAAATCACATCACTTCTCTGTGTAAACTCTCCAGAGGCTTCCTTTCTCACTTAGAAGTAAATGTGACAGTTCTCACAATGGCTCTCTAGACCCTAAATGATCTGGACACCAGCCCAGCACCATCACCCTCCTGACCACATCCTCACTACTTTCCTTCTTCCTTCTTTTGCTCCAGCTGCACTTGCTTTCTCTTCTTTCATGATCATACCAACCACCAACCTCCGTCAGTCTTTGTACTTTCGTTTTCTTTGCCTAAAACACTCTTCCTTTAGATATCACTTCACTTTCTCTGCCATCTCCTCCAGCTCATTCTTCTAATGTAACCTTCTCAGTTAAAGACTTCCTTGCCATTGTTTATAATTACAATCCACAGCCTTCCCAGTACCCATCCTTATTCTGCTCTATTTTTCTTCATAATACTTATCACCACATATTTTGCATATCATTTGTTTATTATGTCTCCTAATCTTACTCCACCCATTAGAATAAAACTTCCATGAAGTTAGAGATGTTTGTTTTGCTCACTGAGAATTTCCAGCACCTGGAACAAGTTCTGATATACTAGGGGATTGCAATAAATGTTACATTGAATGAATGACTTCAATACATCACTCTCTTCTTTGATAGATCAAATATGCAAAAAAAAAAAATAGACATGAATAATGCAATTGATGAGGTTGATTTAATAGATATATTTGAAACGATAAATCTCTCTTTTCAAATGTTTACGAAAGTGTTTCTCAACAGCAACTATTACATTTTTGTGCCAAATAGTTCTTTGTTATGGGGGCTGTCCTGTGTATTACAGAATATTTAGCAGCATCCCTAACCTCTACCTGTTAGCATACCTCTCAAAGTTGTAACAACCAAAAATTTCTCCAGGCTTTGCCTAATGTTCCCTGAGAAGCAAAATCTCCCCCGGTTGAGACCCATTCGCCTAATTTGCAGTCCCCAAATTGAACCATACATATACAAAAAGAACAGAATTAATGTTAAAAGTTTAAACACAAAATATTACAATCTCTTAGGGGGAAATGCGCCAAGAAATATTGGGTCAAAAGTTAACCCAAACTAATAGAGTTGCCAGATAAAATATATGACACCCAGTTAAATTATAATTTCAGATAATAAATCATTTTTTAGTATAAGTATGTCCCATGCAATATTTGGGACATACTTCCACTAAAAATTTATCTCTTGTTTATCTGAAATTAAAATTTAATTGGGAATATCATATTCTAATTTGCTAAATCTGGCAACTCTCATTTATAAAATAATAAATGTAAAATCATTAATATAAAAAGACAGCCACTACACATAGAATACAGCCAAACTGTACTCAAAGGCAAAGGTATATTTGTTAATATCTTCACTTCTCAAAAAGAGAAATGTTTAAAAATGAACTAAATGTTTAACCTAAAAGTGAGAAAACAACCAAAAAAAAAAAAAAAGTAAAACAAACCAAGTAATCTAAAGGAATATCTCATAGCTAAGTTAATTTAAAGGAGGCACCCTTTTCCACTCTAGTTATAGCCTTTCCGATCAAATGATAATACATACTCCATGTGCTTTGGTTCTTGGACAGAGCTGGATACATTCTAATTACACTCTACATCTGCTCACTCTTCTTCTAGATACTCATCAATATCAGCTATTGATGTCTTTTCCCTTTAAACAGATTACCACACATCTTTGTCATGCTGTGTAATGTCCTTCATATTTTGTCTGCAGCCCCTGACCTTTTGACTAAAGGAAGCTCTTAAGTTACAAGTATAGACATTATTGCTTAAGGTGGTGACTTTAGAAAGGGCCTACTTTATGTCCACTTAGTTGATTTAGATTAGCTGAAACCTCAAGAATCTCACGGTCTCTCTTATAATCCTCCAGCATCTACGGATGAGTCCAATATTTTCAAGGCATTTCTCTCATACATCATTTTAGACATTTTCAGAGAGATGGCAATACCTCTCTGAAGGCATCAGGTACACAAGATGTGAACCTGTGAGTGACTGGATTTCCTAAAGGAAGGGATTCTATCAACTAACTTTGAAAACCAGGATGTGAACAAAGAAATAAGGCCTATTGTATATGATGGGCTATCACTGTATTGTCATTTCCTGAACAACATTCTTCTTATCAGTAGTGGTTCTGTTGCCAAATTTCAATTTGAAAGAGCATTATAAGGGGGAAAATATCCAAATCTTTATGTAGTATTTCCTAGGTAGTAAACACAGGATTTCCTGCGTCCGAAATGATTTCAACAAACTGCCTTCAAACATGGCCTACTGACAAATTTAGACACTGTTCCGTTAGACACGGATAAGTTTGCTGATTGAAATCTCCTCCAGCTGAACAAGGGGTTTTGCCAAGTGTGCAGCAAAGTTCGCAAAGCTGACCATCCCCACCGAGCCTGTAAGCCACAGAAATGGTTTCTTTCTGTACTGATTCTTGGTCTTAGTATTTCATGTGTTTATATATCTCTCCAAAGTAAAATCTAGAAGTGTGACTCACTCTTTTCTTTTGAGAACTCAAGCAGGCAGCATGGTGATTATTAAAGAGGAAGTTAGGTGGCCAACAAAGGCATTTGGTTCATTAGTTTTAGAAATAATAAGATCGGGGAATCCTAGAGGATTGACGCTGAGTTTTTGAACACTGGCATTTGTTTCAGGGAGGAAAGGCCAAACTTCTCAATACACAATCTCCAGAGGAAGGAAGTGTGTTCAAAAAGGCGCAAGGAATCTTTCCCTCTCAGACATAATTCTGGTCACACCAGGATAATTTGTAAATCTGCATTAGAAACAGTTCCTTTCTCCATTTCCCATTCATAATAAGGTGCCTGTGATGAACTAAGTGAGTGAAATTTTCTCCCCAGACTTCATTCTTCTTTGTTTTAAAATCCTACTTTAGTGCATTGCTTCCGGAAGCGTGTGGTTTCATAATACCCAGTACACACTTTTGGCCTGAAACTCATTTGTACTTTCGTCATCATGATGATGTACCAAAGAGTCATAGCAACAGTTCCAGTTTGCCAAAGGACAGAGGATGCACAGATTTTGATTGTACCAAAATTCTACAGAAATATGGTATCTATGACATTATGTGGAAGTCACTACAGAGGAAACCTTATCAAGAAAAGCCAGGGTAAATCTTCACAGTGAGCATTTGTTGCCCCAGTTGCTTCCCGATGATATGTTTTTTGTGTGTGTTCATGGAACACAAACCTGCAGCTTTGATGAACTGCCAACACTCATTCTGTCAGTCCCTAGTTTTGATTGCTGAGAACCCAAGAACATCTATCTGTTCGCCATGTCTCAGCTTTGGCAACATAAGAAACTTCCAAACCTGTAGAGGATTTTAATGAGCTTATTTGAGCCAAACTGACAACGATTGCCAGGAAGCAAAATCTCAACGGATTAAGAAATGCTCCAGAGAATGGCAGTTTTGCAGCTAATTTTATATATTAGAATCAAAGGAGGAGACATGTAAAGAGGGTTCATTGGCGGTAGATTAAGGGGGCAGGAGAAAGCAAAGCAAGGAAATCTCTGGGATTGGATAAAAAGTAAAATGAAGGGACACATAATACTTCTTTTACATTGGTGGGCACAAGAGAGTTCATAATGAACATGTATAGTACACAGAGATGGTATGCAGGGGACAAGGTAACCATGAGGGGTTCTGTGGCCTCGTGCTCTGGTGCAGCGGGTTGTGCTCTGACAGGCTCACTTAAAGACTGACCTTCCTCAAGAAAGCTACAGGCCCAGGATGTGACCACCTGCCATTACCTGCTTTTGGTTAGAAATTTTTATGTTCAAACCATCCTATGTGGTTACTTTCAGTCTCTAAGTTTGTAGGGCCTGGCATGCTGGCCTCCCCTGAGCTTGTCAGCTTAGTATGTGGCCTTTTTTCAAGCACAGCTTTAACATATTTATGAAAATGAACTTATTAAAATATGACCATATAAATTTCCATAATTAATATTGGAGAGGAAATTCCCTTTAGAATAATAACAACTACCATTTATTAAGCTCAGGTACTGTAATAAGCATTTTCCATAAAAGAACCTAATAAAAACCCAATGACTTATACTTTACAGATGAGGAAACTGAGGTTCAGGAAAATTTTAAAATTTATCAAGGATTACACAAAATTCAACCATAATCTGACAAAAAGTCTGGGCCCTTAACAAAAATTCAATAAAAAAGATATGCAAAAGACATTGCCATTATCCCCCTATTTTATTTTATTTATTTTTACTTCTATATTGACACTGCTATTCTGAGATTTAAACTTGAAGTTAGAACAGAGCCTGTGGCTAGCTCTCTGGGGCCATTTTGGTTGGAGCTTGCAAATGGGAATTTTCTCATACATAACAGTAGTAACAGAATGAGGGGCCTGAAAGGGATTAAAAAGGACTCTAGTGAACACGTGTTTCAGTTTCCCACCAACTAGCTTCTTCGGCTAACCATATTCTCCCACCAGACGGTCAATCAGAATGTTCCCTTCCCCATCCCACCAGATCAAGTGATGTACATATGACCAAGCAAGGCAGTCAGAGCTGAGGATTATTAAGTCTGGTTCTGTTAGGTAGCTAGTCAGACATGAGCAAAGGGGGAACAAAGGAATAGGGGCTGAGCCTAGAGACTGCCCAAAGAACACCCTATTATTAGTTAATCCCTCTTGCATCTCCAGAGACAAAGAAAAGGAGGGTCATGGTTTTAGCTGACCTAATCTGGCTACAGATGCCTGCATAGAAGGTCATTATAATACTATGTTTATGCCTGGAAGTTCATGAATCTAATTATAACAGACTGTATTCTGGGTAAGCACATGCACACTAGGCAAAGTTATATAGCAGCCAGGTGTCAATCAAAATGATCTCACATGCCGATCACCTAGGAATGCCTTTGGAACTACCCCATCACGGCCCAAATATAAGGCAGACATTCCCACTTCTGGGCCCTTCTTTTTGCCCTCTTGTTGTCGTAGTTGTTATCTCAGCATTCTGTTACAGCTCTCAGCTGGGACCAGGTGCCTCCTCGGGGTATTCTTTGTCTTTCTAAAATATACTCTTAATAAAACTATTAAATTTCAATGAACTGTGATTCTCCACTGCTGTCTTTTGAGGAAGAACCGAGGGAAAATGTTAACTACACTTCTGCACCGACTTTATCACTCTCCCTCCCCCCTGACCTTGGAGCAACAACAAAATCCAGTGGCCCCAATGGTGACAGTTCCAATGACAATCCCTGAAGTGATAGCTCTTCATTCTTGCTACCCAGAACTCAGGAGCTTCCCTGGTTCCAGTCCTTTCTGAAGCTTAGTTCTTCAGCTTTCCCAGAGATTCTAAGAACTGGCCAAAGTCAGATTCTATTGCTTGGATCTGAAGAATACTAATTGTTGCAAATATCTAATCTAGGGTCTTCAAGGGACTGAGACGTCAGACAAGTAAAATACCAGGTCTCCTCTTCTGCTTAAGCCAAGGGGCTCTGTTTGCTATAAATAAGAATTTTGTTATTACGGGTTGAAACATCACCAATCCAATCCAAGCATCCTCAGTCCTTGGTAGCTCAAACTGATCATCTAGTGCAGCTCTTGGGGCTTTTAATTTTGGCTGTTATATTCATTTATTTTGCAAATAAACTCAAATGTGAGGAGAGGGTGACACCTTAGGACCCCTTTTAATCTCGCCACTATTTGTACTCAGTCAAGGCAGACATGGAAATAAGTGCCATCCCAACTCACCTCCTGTTGACAGCTTTTCAAACCTGGTTCCAAATCACATCTGAACTTTCCTTTAAACAACGTATCATTGTCACCAAATTGTAAATGTACAATGGCACATTTGCTTGTGAACATATTCAGTGTGGAAGTTTTTATTATTTTCTACTCTATGCCTGTCAAAAAAATTGTTCAATAATTTATTCTTTAGAATTATTGAACTTGAAATTTATAAAAAGTTAAGGGACCATTCTGAATTCAAACCTAAATCTATAGAAGCTGACCAGAACTTTTAAGCTTTGTTCCCTATTCCTCATACTATCTCTTTCCAAAAAGGCAAGAATCTAAAGATCTTTGAGAAAAAAAAAAAGGAGTCTCAAATCTGACTGTAGCTTTTTGGTTAGAGATTGAGTGTAATCTTATATTTAACAGTGAATATCTGTCCTTTTTCCTTCAAAAATGGGTTTATCTTTTTTCTTTCTATTTTGTTAAATGAACTAAAATCAATGTGAAAAAATTGAAGGGCATCTGAATAGTTACATCAGGGTTGGGGTGGTTTTCCAAATGGCAGGGGGTAGGAACAGTCAGGATAGGAACCACCTGAATTCCAAATGTTCAGATGAGAATTAGTTTTTAACTTGAAACATATATTCCACTGGAAATTGCATTAAAGAAGATAGCTACACCCTCAAGGTTAGCCTACAAAGGCTTTCAGACTGTTCTGACAGTGCTAGTATTCTGTTAAATAGTCCTAGTATTCTAGAAAATGGTTCTAGTTTATGTGGAAAAGTCTGAAACAATGTTAAAATTTGACAGGTCTTTTTTAGCCTCTCAGCTGAGCTTCCCAAGGCCCTCATCTTCCCTGCGTCTCCCCTGGTGTTCCCTTTCCGGCTTGCACTTCCCCCAGGGGCTGCTACTCTCAGGTCACCTGAAGCAAAATTACCTCAGGGGCTGATTAAAACGAAGATTACTAAACCCCATGTCTTACACAGAAAGAAATTTCTAGCAGTGGGGCCAAGGAATCTGCATTGTAACCAGGTCCCCAGGGGATCCTTCTACACGCTGGGCTTTGAGAACCAAAATGTTTTGGTTTCTAATTACTAATTTCCACCTCACCCCAAATCCAAGTTTCTATTTGCTCAAGCCGCCTGATTTCAACTCAAGTAAAGAGGAAGGCAAGAAATTGATGAGAGTTTACTGAAGGTTTGGGGAATGGTGTCCTCGGGGTTCCTGCTCTTTTCTCTCTCCGTGGAAATCCCTGATCTAAAGATAATCATTTTTAACAATTAGGTAAATTTCTCTTCAGACAGAGATAAAAAAAAATTGTGTGTTGGGTGGTGAAATTGTTACATAGAGATTTTCACATTACTTTTTTAAAAAAATACATTCTGTTAGGTATTTTATGACGATGGAATTTTTAATGACTACTTAATATTTGAATTTTATGAATTTGATAAGTTCTCTATTTGTTGAATATTTGTCACTTATTATAAACAAGGCTCTGATAACAATTTTGAATATAAGTCTTCGACAGAACCATGTTTCCCCTGGGGTTCATTTCTGGAAATGGAATTTATAATTTCCCACAACAGATTGCCAAAATGCCCTCTGGAAAGGATGGCACCAGTTTACAATTTCCAGCGCTGGGTGTGAGAGTTCCCTTCTACTAACCACACCATCATCAGCATTGAGTAATACCGGGATTAGAAAATTTGTAGGCACTTTTTTAAAATTAGGGATTACGCTGTGACTTCAAAGAACAAAGGGATAGGGAAATAAAATCAGAGTTGTGAGCAGAGCCCTGGAGTGTGAATCAGGAGCTAGATCCAGGATAGCTGGACTTCGTGACTATCTTAGTCTCTCTGAGTCTCCGTAAACCACACCCATGAGAAGGCTGAGTGGATAAGAAGGCCCTAGTCCAGGCAGAACCACTCACCTGACAGTGTGTCTTCTACATTTCCAGGCAGAGTTATGCAATCAGTGGTCTGCACATGTTAGTTTGGATAAAAATTACATAAAGCAGAAATCAAAACTCAGATTTCTAGATCTACCCAAAGATCCTGATTCAGTCCGCATTAGGTAGGCGTAGGAATTTACATTTTTATTAAGAACCCCATGTGAGTCCAACATTGGTGGCCTAGGACCTCTCTTGGATAGCTATTAAACTTTTGATGGCATATTTGTTTGTGGCATAAAAGCAGCCCGTGAAATAAAGTCTGCAGTATGCAGTCAGGGACCACAGACCTTTTGACATCCTGTGAAAGGGTCCCCAGGCTAGGCGTCTCTGTCAGTACTGAGACAAACTAGATTATCTGCGTTAGCATCCAGGCTCTACATTTGCCAGTTCCAATTATCATCCCAATGTGAGCTTAAAGGGGCTCTGTCAACATTGCTTAGATCTGAAGATCAAGTTCAAGGAAGGTAAAGAATCTGCAGAACTGATGTACAAGGCAAGTCTTAACTTCAGGCAAATTAGATAGTTACCTACTGTTATGGACTGAAGTGAGTCCTTTCAAAATTCATATGTTGAAGTCTTAACTCCTGATACCTCAGAATTTCACTGTATTTGTACACAAGGTCTTAAAAGAGGTAATTAAGGTTAAAGGAAGTCCCTAGGGTGGGCCTCAATCCAATATGATTAGTGTCCTTATATGAAGAGGATATTAGGACACAGACACGTAGACACATGTGAAGATGGAGGGAGAAGGCAGTTTCCTAGAAGCCAAGGAGAGGTCTCACAGTAAAACTAACCTTGCCCACACCTGGATCTCAGACTTCTAGCCTCCAGCATCATGAGAAAATAAATTTCTGTTGTTTAAGCCACCCAGTCTGTAGTACTCTGTTGTGGCAACACTAGCAAACTAACACGCCCATTATAGAATGATTCGAACAAATCTCTCTCCCCTCAGTGCCTGGAATACTTCCATTAGAGACAGTCAATCTTTTGACTTAGCTATGCAGCTTAATAATCTCTTACTTAATGTTAATAACACACACACACACACACACACACACACACACACACACACACACACACACACATTCTTACTGCTCCTTCTAGGCCAGGCAGCTGGCTTACTTATCTCTGTACTCTCAGGCCACATATCAGGATCTCCATCTAGTGGAATTCCACAAACATTTTTTAAGTACTTACTATATGCCAGACACAGTAATACAGATTTTAAAATATAGATGTAATCTTTATATTTGAGACACTTACTATCCAAAGAGGAAGAATCCTGTACCGTTTAAGGACTGCGATGGAGACAGCTTTAGGAGGACAGGGGTGGAAATGACTAATTTTGCCTGAGGGAGCTAGGGAGGCTTTCAGAGAAAAGGTGAGTTTGAAAAGATGAGTAGGAGGTTTCTAGATGAAGAAGAGACAAACTCTGACTCAAAGGATTAGTATGTACCAAAACACAGGCGTATCAAATGAAATATGTTTGGAAATGATGAGAACTTCAGTGGGACTGGAGTATAAATAAGGCTGTTAGGAGAAACTCAAATGGCCACATGCACCATCCTCAGGATGGCAGAGCAGGACCAAGCCACTCTGCTTGGTGCACATCCGTCAGCAGGGTTCTCCAGGCTTTCCAGACTCATAACATCTCTGAAGCAAATGAATGGTCCCTGCCAAAACCATCCAACCCCTTTCCTATACTTTGGCTTTTAAGAGCACAGGGAGCCCAGTACGAGAGCCAAAGTCCATCTCACTCTCATGGAATCAATATTCCCAGGCCCCACTTTCCACTTCTGCAGAGCTGGAAAGTAACCAAAGTAAGAGATATGATTTAAGCTAGCCCCTCTCATCTGCTCTGGAGAATATAATATCTTTATTACTGTCTCTGTGTCCAAGGTTCATTCAGCTTGTCAGAAATCCTGACGGCGTTCCTACTCCTCTCTGTGTGGTCAAACCAAAATCTGTGTGTTTTGGCAGATAACTGATATTTTTCCTATTGATATGCTGTTTCCCATGTTATTCACTTATAGGGTTTCTGTGGTCTAGTGTTCTGTCAAGTCTCAGCTGGCCAGGAGTGCATAATAGTCATTAACACTACAGCTGCTTTTTTAAAAATAGTCTCCATGTTGTTAAACGGGCTTAGATAAGTTTAAACCCGTTTGTGTTAAAACACATATATCTAACTGGGTAAAAATGCTCATTTGAGTTAAATGCCTTCTAAAAATAATAGTAAACCTAAAAATAAAAGTTCCCCATTATCCAAATTATAAAATATTTATTTTTGCCTTTTGGAGATATGGAAGAGTAAAGCTATTTTTGAAAAAATATTTCCTGACTGACCTAACCAAAGTATAATCTTCAATTAAAGTAAAATGTACAGGGGACTGAGCAAAGAACTAAATATCTTTTTCTTTTAATCTCTCTTGCTTTCTTAAAATATGTTTTAAGGAAGAGAAAGTTTGATAGGTACCTATTCAAATGTTGAATTTCCTCTTTCAAAAAGAATTTTTAGCGGCTTATGTAACCATTGACTAGCTTATTTCTTCATCGTGTAAGAATCCTTGATGTCATTTGACTGCTTTTTAAAATAACAGCTTTAGTCTATGGCCATGCCACCCTGAACAAGCCCGATCCCACGTGATCTCAGAAGCTAAGCAGGGTCGGGCCTGGTTAGTACTTGGATGGGAGACCACCTAGGAAGACCAGGTGCTGTAGGTGTAAAAAAATTTAAAAAGTAAAGAAATATGGGATTGTAAACTGACAAGGTCCTTGCAATCAGTGAGGTCAATCAAGGGTTGCCTCACCTAAAAAAAAAAAAAAAAAGCACTAAAATAACAATATAAAATAATTATATTGAGATATAATTCACATACCATACAATTCATTCACTTGAAGTATACAATTCAATGGATTTTAGTATATTCGCAAATTATGCAGTCATCATCACAATTTTAGAACTTTTTCATCACTCCAAAAAAAATCTCCATACCCATTAACAGTCACTTCCCATTTTCCCCTATTTTTTTCCTCTCCAGCCCTTGACAACCACTAATCTACTTTCTGTGTCTTTAGATTTGCCTAATTCTAGACATTTCATATAAATGTATTATATAATATATGGTCTTTTGTGACTGGCTTCTTTTACCTAGCATAATATTTTCATAGTTCATCCATGTTGTAGTATGTATCATTGTTTCATTCCTTTTTATTGTTGAATAGTACTCAATTATAGAGATATACCACTTTTGTTTATCCATTCATCAGTTAATGGGTTATTTCCACTTTTTGGCTATTATGAATAATGCTGCTTAAGTTTTTGTATGGACCTGTACTTTGATATATTTCATCTGGAGTGGAATAACTGGATCATATCATTTTGACTGCTTTTTAATGTTATGAAACCCCAGGTTTCATTACTGATTAACACAGTTCAAGGTACCTGTGAGACACTACTGTGAAGGTATGAAGTAGACAACATAATTGGTTATTGTTGATTTCATGGACTTAGAAAAGAGTCCATTTTGTTGCCAACATCCCTACATGATTTCTTGCACAAAACAAGAATTGGTGATAACTCACCTCTGACTTATGGAAAAAGAATCAGTTGGTCAGCAACTATGTGTACTGGTCATCTAAGAAAACGTCTATGTTATTCAGATGTACAAACCACAGAAATCAGGCAATTAATGTCAGAAGTCAGCCTTTCGGTAAGACACCCTCTCCTCCTTCGTGTCATGTTTAATGGCTTAGCTGCTGGAAAGAAGACCATGATTTCCAGTGAAGACACAGGGACTACACTGTAGGGAATTTCTGCCATTATTTTGCCAATGCTAGTGTTGCATTTTTCCTCATTATTTATTGGACAATTCATTGAACATCTAGAACATGCCCAGATTTGTGTTCAGTGCAGGGGATAAAAATATGACTAACTATGGCCACTGTCCTTAAAAACCCACAGCCCCTGTGATGAGGATGAGACTAAACAAGCTCACCAAACACTAATGCCAGGCATGTATTAGTGTGCGGCCATTAAGATGAAGGACAAAGTACCACCAGTTGAGGAAATCAGGAAAAACTTCAAGAAAGAAGTGGCATTTGATGTGTATTTTCGAGGATGAGTAAGATTTTGATATGCAAATGTATGTGGAGAAGACATTGCAGAATTGGCTTACTCTTTCTAAGGAAAATACAGAAATGAAGGCAGGTAAGCAAGAAAGCATAGGGTTTATTTGGGGAGTTCAGATTTAAATTTTCTCAATGCTACTTACTAATCATAAGACTTTGGATGACTTACCTGAATTTTCCAAAGACTCAGTTTCTTTATTTGTGAAATGGGCAAAATAATACTATTATATGTTGTAAGGATTAAATATATGATACAATATATTTGAAATGTTCAAGTAGTTTGGTTGGCTTATAGGCAAATATAAAGGAGCAGAAAGTAGACTGGACCCATAATGCAGAGAGCTTTTGGTGTGGGATGAGAAGTTAGAACTTAGATTCCCCAAGCAAGAAGGAATTGCAAAGATTTTGGAGCATCATTAGAGCTGTGCTTGGCCATGAGCATATAGAATGGGAGAAAACTGGGCTGTTCTTTGGAAGGCTTTCGCAATAGTCCTAAGGAAAGGTAATGAGAACCTGAGGTAAGCAGAAAGTATAGAAATTTAAGTGAGGAGTCAATTTGAAAGGCTTTACAAAGGTAGACTATATAGAGCACAGCGACTGCTTAAATTTTGGAAACTTTAAAAGAGAATCCAAATCTTTTGAGCCTGTATCTCGATATAAGAATGTCACGAAATAGGAAAATTGAGTTAAGAGGAAGGATAATGAGATCAGCTTTGGCTCTGAGGAGTTTAAGGTACCTGTGAGATACTAGTGTGAAGATGTCTAGCAGACAAGGAGAAATGGGGACTGGAGCACAGATAATAAGTCCAGGCTAGACATTCTGGAGCTACCTGCCAAGAACTATTGGTGGAAGCGAGGGTGTGGGTGATACAGATCTTCACAGGGGAGTCAAGATTGACATAAAGAAGAGAAACAAGAACTGAGGAGAGGTTGATGAAACCAGCGCTGTGTGCTCACCAAGTTTACTCATAAGAAGATCCTTCACAAACTGTCATGTACTTCAGACTCAAGTTGATGAGAAACAGAGAAATAAACAGCTGCTGTGGAGAAGGTCGCAGGGCAGCCTTTCTTGAACCAGTGGTGCACAACTGTGATTTTTTTTGATAGACCTGATAAACAGTCAAATGAAATAATCATACTACTAGTCCCAGGATAATCAGATGTAATAGCAAAGGAATTATTAAGCCAGGCTTTTCTGACAAGAGAATTTGCTCTTGTGTGCTTCAAATAACTGTGTTAATCATTCCAACTTTATTGATTATTCCGATTGCTTTTTGAGACTACCTTTTCAGCCATGTTTCCAAATTAAGTAATGATACTTGGGGATTTTTATAGCAAGGCATTGCTATAGGAATTATGGTGCCATTACCATCTTCTTTTTCTTTAATGAAGACAGCTTCTGGAACAAACTTGTTTTCTCTATCACACATTTTATACCAGGTGTTCAAAGTGTAAACAGTTCCACATTTTAAAGTTTATAATCAGTCAAAGAATGATGGCCTGTTGGTGTCATCTGCCCTTTACGTTCTAGCAAAATCTTACTTGATGTCTCTCCAGATAGTCATTTGGGAGGTCGGAACCTGAAGCTAGAGGAAGTCAGGAACCATCAAAGCAGGAGACCACTGTGCACCAACCTCCCCAGGTGCCAGCACTTAACACCTGTGATCACAACAGTTTCTCACAAGGACCTTGACAGGGAATTACTTAATCTCCATTTTTCAGACAAAATCTGGTAAGTGGCTGAGCTAGACTTTGAACCAATATTTGTCTGACTCGAGTGTTTTCTCTACTAAGTAACTTCTTTTTTGTTGGATTTATGATGATTCCTACAATGTTCACCACCACGGCCCCCAGTGCTACAATTCTGACACTTCAGGTGATAGAGTAGTTGTAATTCAGGATGGTAGACCTTTTCTCCCCGCCTTAAACCATTTAACATTTCTCCATTTTATGCTACATTTACTATTCCATACATTTTTCTGGATACATTTTATTTTCGAATTCCTCTGTGATTAAATTAAACTACTCTTATTTCAGCTTAACCATTTTTCTTATGCCCTTCTTAGATAAATCTGTGATGAGATAAGGGTTAAAATAAATTCCACATCAATGAAAATGTAAGTCCCAGATATAACATTAATAAATGCCTTTTTATAATCAGAATTGCAAAAATGAAAAAGAAATTTGAAGATATTTAGCAATAATAGAGCTTTATTCTAAAAATACTAATAGTTGTATATTTCAGTTCTTTATGGATAATGCAAATATTACAGCCATTTTGTACAAAATATATGACGAATCATAGTAAACTAAGAATTCATGTGTAAATTAATTTATGAACTTAATGGCTTCTATTCTTTCCACAAATGATATGTAAAAAAGTCTTGTGAGCCCCAGGGAAGTACATACACAGTAAAGCAAGCCTAGTGAAGTCTGCGATTTTCCTAAAATAAATCACAACTTGCCAACATTAAGGGGAAACGGTAATTTATAGGGCTGCAGTGAATACAAGTTTTTAAAATTATGTTCTGTCCTAAGGGGAAATTACCTCCATAGAAATGCATTTACAAGAAAATAATTGGAAAAGTTAGGAAGCCTGGGCACTTAGTGTATTTTGCAGTGGCATAATATTTTATTACCATCATTATTTGCCTAAGCTAAAGTGTTTATCAGACTTGATCTGAGCTCTAAGAAAATTTAAAGTAAAACAGGATTCAAGTAGACCTGCCTTGTTACAATAATATCCCTGATTCTTCATATTTGAAGACTTCTAAAGTTTTCTAAGCTTTTCATCCACTGCCTTCTCAAAAACAGTTCTTTACCTAGAATAAATGAGGAATTTTATATATGTAGATTTATAAGCCATTTGACAAGGGTAATTTGTAAATTGGTTGGACCTAAGGATGAGCCACCACATTTTATTAAGATTAAAACTAGTGTCCAGTCACTATGAGAATTTTTTTCTCTCTGACCAGAGCACATTTGAAACAATTTCCTTTTATGCCTTTAATTAAAGAAGAGATTTAAACCCTACACACAGAGTCATGAACTGACACAGAATTGTGTGTTTCTGTACATCACTCCCCATAAGCTTCACTTCATTTTCTAACCAACATAGGCCTGAGGTCCTCCATGGTTAATCCTTCTCTTGCTGATATCCACATTTATTTTGAGCACTAGCAAACTCCTTCCCTGGATTAATCCCATTGTCTGACTTATGCTACTATGCCCTAACAACATAAAACAGGCAAAGAACACACTCAGTTCTGTGAACTGAAGCCACCTCAAATTCAAGTTCTCTAACTGTTCTCCTCCCCTTGACCTTCAGCACTGTCCCACAGGATGCCCTTGGCCAGCCTTCGATTCCATCCTCCTCAGAGGCTATTGCAAGCCTCCTCCTCTCTCAGAGCACATCACGTCCCCACATCCTAGACTCTCAGTAGATGACCTCCCACTCGAAGACTTATCTACTCCTCACTCACCTTCACTCATTTCCTTTCATTTCAAGGAACAAGGTTACTCCTACCACTTCTTAGGAATCTTTCTCCACTAATAATTGTCACTCTGGTCTGACTGTTCTTTCTGTTCTTAGTTGATTCTTTCTGCTGGCAGATGCAAACTCTTCTGGATTCCCCAGTGCCTCCCTGGCCCACTCCTTGGGCTGATAGTCCTTAAATGTAGGTGGTCCTTTTCAAAATGCTCTTCTTTCATTCCCCTCTACACTTTCCTTGGGTGCCCATATTCACCCTACAATAGTTAAAGTAACTACTTTAACCATGGGAAATTAATACAATTTAACTAGGCATAAAGTTGTTAACTAGGTAACTGAAAGGATGGCAGAGGTAGCACCCTCGGAAAGCAACTCCGCCTCTAGGGCTGAAAGAACAAAGGAAGAGGTTGGAATTATTGAAACTAGAACTTAGAGAAAGAAGCCTTCCAAAGGGGTGGGACCCAGGCCTCAGGGAGGGGGCATAGCTGGGCACTGCTGGTGTCTCTCAGTGGGGATAAGAGGAAGTTGTTTCAGCAAGTGTTAGGAAAACTGCACACTGGACCCAACAGCTGCTACTGGAATCGGCTGCAGCAGCTGGAGTGAAGAAGCGAGGCTGCAGGGGACTCACACCCCTCTCCCTCTCCAGCTTTGCAATGATCTTTCTCCCTCTATGGGCAGAGCCTAAGAAGGAGGCAACTGGCAAAGCAGAAATGTGGTTTGCAGAGTCCCAGCTCCAGCATCTGAAAGTGAGTATTAAAGAGTGGATTTGGATCAAGAGATAAAAATTGGCCCAACCCCATAACCTCGAATACCACAGGAGGATTCAATAGCTCATTTCCCCCAACACAAGCTTCTCTTTTGAGCTCTAGACTCATTTAACCACGCCCCTGCCAGATTATATGGATGCCCCATAGTTACTTCAAACTCAGTGTGTTCTAAATTGCTCTCATTATCTTTCTTGTCCTTCCCAGCCCTGTCCCATTCTTCCACCCTGCTTTCTCTAGCCGAATGAATACCAGCATCATGTACGGATGAAATGCATAAATGTTATGTTACCATTGACACTCCCTGTCCCTTACTCTCCACATTCAATCAGTCATCAGCCTCCTACCACTTCCCTTAACATCTCTCAAGTCAATTCTCTCCTCTCCATCCCCATTGCCACTCTCTTAGTCTATATCCTTGTCATTTTTTACTAGACCAAGGCACTATCTCCTAACTAGCCTTCCAGTCTCACATTTGACACTGCTGCCACACCCTGGGCCCTAATTTCTTGCCAGGGATTCCCTATACAGAATGATCTTTCTGAAACACAAAATTTGTCGCCCTGATCTCTGCTTAAAATTCTTTACTGGCTTCTCTTAACCTTCAAAATCAAATTCTTTTTCTCATGACTCAGAAAGTTCTCCAGTATTAATTCTTAGGTCTATTTCTGCTTGCAATCCCCTTGCTCAGTTCAACCAAAATTCAAAGATCTTTAACCCTGACATGTTTCCCTTTGCCTCTGTGTATTTATACATCTCATTTCCCTTTCTGGATTAAGCTTCCCATTTTCCACCCCTTACCCTTCTTCCCCTATCTAACTCCTTCTCTGCCTTCAGGACTGAGCACAGGTTTTGGCTCCCAGGAGAATTCTCTCAGTTCTCAGTCTATAAATGTCTCCCTCATGAGTCCCTATAACACTTTGTGGTGGGTCTTCTAGGTGGTATTGCTGAGTGGTTAAGCGTAAGAGCACTGGGGCCAAACTCTATGTTTAATTCCCAGCACTTCGTCTCATTGTCTGTGTGACTTTGGGAAAGTTATTTAACCTTATCACCCCTCAGCTCTCATATATAAACTGGGGCTTATAATAGTATCTTCCTGATAAGTGGTTATGAAGATTAAATGAGATATTTGTAAAAGCCCAACCCCAGTTTTTAATCATTCTTTCACAGTGTCTCCCTCCTCTGGCTATTGTTGGTACCTATAGATTATTTTGAGTCCAGGACACAACTTGATAGTATACTGCTTTAGAACAATAGTGGTCTTCTGCTAAAACTCACAACCACGTTTATTTTGGAAGGGCCAGGACCAGATGGATACTATAATTGTCTTAATTCTATAATTATCTGAGGATAGGTTCAAGTCTCAGATTTTCTTAGGCACTTGGGCCTTCTTCTTATTCTAGGAAAAAGGAGTGAATGCTTTGCCAGCCTTGGATCCTCTGGTTGGTGGTAGAGTGAGTTTGGTGGGAATGTCATTAACTTTTTATGGGAAAAAATGAAATTGGCCACCACCCTGTTTCTGCCTTCCTGACTGGACCTGGAGAGAGGAATCCAGTGAAGCATGAGCTGAGGTAGCACCAGTTCTTCCCCAGGTTCCAGTCAGCCAGCAGGCCTCTGTTCTACCTTGATGCAAACAGTCCTTCTAAATATTTACTTGTGCTTTCGAACTTGAGGTCCAATGGGATCATAAAATATATTATTCCAAAAGAGATTACCTCCCTGTCCCCCACTAATTCATTCTACCACACACAGAGAAAAAGAAAACCACACGCAAGCCAACAGCATGGAACTTCTCCAGAGAGCTTCTGACCACCATGTCTGAAGCCCTCACATATAGCCGTGGGGATTACAGTATTTGAGGAAGATACATGTGTAAAATGAAGACACACGAATAAGTATTTTGTTGTGATTTTCTTTTCACCAGACTGATCCTTCACTTTTCACAGATTTCCCAATGGAAGAACTGGAATGGATGATAACATGGGAGAAAAATGTTCTACCCTGGTTTGTGTTCCTCTGGAGGGCTGTTTGCATGCACGTGGATGGTCAGCCCAGGGCCCCAGTTGGCTCACTCAGTGGGTGGGGAGGTCATGCTGCTCCCTGGGAGCTGGGATGGAGTGACCTCTGTCTTTCTGTCCTCTGGGAGGATGCAGCTCACACTGGCTCATGTCCGGCTGTAAGCTGTCACCTCAGATGGCCTCATCGAGGCAAACTGAGTTACTGGCAAGTTAGCATCAGCCTAGCTACATAATGCCTTCTTGTGTCTCTCCTCTAGGAGCACTGACCTGATACTCCCACCACCGGGCTGTGGAAATTATTAGGAAAAGTGTAGTAGGGATATTGTAGTTTTATTTTGTTGTTGATGTGACAAGTGTTTTGGCCTTGCTCAAAAAACGTCTCTCCTTAATGAAAAAGCAAGAGGGCCTAAATATGGAAGAAGAGGCTAAAAACACTGGTGTCTCTAGGGGAACTTTCCTCCCAAAGAATACAAGATTACAATGTGACTATGTTCCCTGAGAATGGTTTATTTTCTAATAACTAATCTATAGCATCACAAAATCAGACTGTATGCAAGCATTGTGCATAGATTCATCATCACTGTTAGATGTTACAAGTATATTATATTCATATCTAAGGTATTACAACCAAATTAATGAGAGCCTTTACTTACTTTTTATTCTTCCACACTAGTTCCCCTCCTGCCAGACCTGTGGAAGGATGATTGATATATTGATATGCTGGTCCTGCATGAAAGCAAACTGTTACAGACTATAGATGAGCAATGTTTTAGCTATTTTTAAATTGCGAGAGATGTAATTTTCATTTTTAAAAATTAAAGTCATCATGAAGTCATTTGCTGTAAAGAAATAACAAATTTAAAAAGGAGTACATATTGGTTTAAGTAATGCTTTTGAATATATTTTTATATAAATACATTTTAATGTATTTATTTCTAATTACAAATTTAGTTTTTGTCTAGGATTGTGGGAAGTCATTTCCTACAAAATAACCTGTAAAATAGATGAAGTAAGTTGATTTCACACTTTTTTTTTCCTTTAGCAAAGGAAACCTTGTTTAAATGAAATCTTGCTTAGAAGCCCAATATGTAAAATAGGTAAAAGAAAGTAATAATGGAGCAGTTTTGGCAGAAGCAGAGGCTCTCTTGGCTGTCATGTCCACCTCATAGTGACACCAAGGGCACTCTGGAAATAGCATTTGAAATAAGCAAATGAGCATATGCAAAGATGTTTACCATCATTAGCCAATAGGGAAATTCAAATTAAAACCACAATGAGATATCACTGCATACCTATCAGAATAAATAAAATTTAAAAAGAGTGGCCATACCAAATACTGGCCAGGATAGGCAAAAACAAGAATCACTCATACATCCCTGATGGAAATATAAAATGGTGTAGCTACTCTAAAATAGTGGCAGTTTCTTAAAAAACTAAACATGCAGTTACTCTACAACCCAACAATTGCACTCCTGGGCATTTATCCCAGAGAAATGACAACTTATGTTCATGCAAAAGCTTGTACATGAATGTTCATAGCAACTCTATTTGTAAAAGTCCCCAAGTGAAACAACCAAGATGTCTTTTAACAGATGAATGGTTAACCAAACTGTGGTACATCCACACTGCAGAATAGTACTCATCAATAAAAATGAACCCATTATTAACATATGCAACCTGGATCAATCTCCAGAGAATTATGCTGTCTGAAGAAAGCCAATTCTAAAAGGTTACATACTGTTTGATTCTATTTATATAATATTATTAAAATGACAAAATTATGGAAATGGATTATAGATTAGTGGTTTCCAGGAGTTAAGGCTGTGGGAAGGGAATGGATATGGCTACAAAAGGGTAGAATAAGGGATTCTGATGGTGATGAAAATGTCCTGTATCTTGTTTGCATCAGCATCATAAGTCTGATTATATTGTTCTATAGTTTTGCAAGATGTTGCTGTTGGGGAAAACTGGGTAAAAGGTACATGGGGTTTCTCTATTATGTCATACAACTGCATGAGAATCTATAATTTTCTTACAATAAAAAGTTTAGCAATAATTTTTTAAAACTACTAAAATGTTGATATCTCTAAGTACTATGTCTATGATTTTGAGTAACCCCATACAGCTATGACTTGGATGTCACATGCCTGTGGTTTTATCCTGTTCAGAATTGAACCATGTATCACTCTGGAGGTGGTCATGATGCCCTCTCAGACAGATGCCAGGCACCAGCTTAAGCTCAACTTTCCTCCTTTCCAATGGAGTCAAAAGCACTTACTTTGAGTAGATACCATGAATCAACACAGTGTTCAGTGCTGGAAATGAACCTGCTGGGGTTTTAAGTTAATTTCTTCTCTTAACTGGATAGGAATTTAGGCGATGAGGCAATGAAAGTAAGCAAGAGATAAATAATATCAAAAAGAGATGATTGGTTGACTGGTTGGTTGGTGGTATATACCTACCTAACTTAAAAAAAATAATGATTTAGGTTATATTATTTTAAAAAAATATTTAGGTTATATTATATTCTGTGGTAGGCTGAATTGTGGTCCCCCACAGAAGTAAATGTCCTAATCTCTGGAACCTATGAATATGTTACCTTTTATGGCAAAAGAGACTTTGCAGATGTGATTAACTTTAAGAATTTTGAAATGAAGAGACAATACTGGATTATCCGGGTGGGTATGATCACAAGGGTCTTTACAAAAGAGAGGAAAGAGGTCAGGGAGAGAAGGCAATGTCATGATGGAAGCAGAGATTGGAATGATGTGGCCCTAAGTCAAGGAACACAGGAAGCCTATAGAAGCTGGAAGAGACAAGGAATGGATTCTCTTCTGAAGACTCCAGAAGGAATCAGCTCCACCAACACCTTGATTTTAACCCTGTAAGACTCATTTTGCACTTCTGAACTCCCAAGTATAAGAGAAGAATAAGTGT
>NW_006442109.1:265965-280553 GCF_000325575.1 Pteropus alecto | reverse complement strand
CAACTGTTAAAGTAAAAGAGGAGAAACTACAGAGAAAGAAATAAGAGAAAGCAAGAGCTTATGCTCTCTTCTTTTTCATTTTATTAAAATATTATTTTAAAGGCAAGATTTTGTTCTTATAAACTATATATATAGACTGTATACTTGGAAGCTTATCAAAAAAGCGGTCAACTCCCATTGCAAGACATTGGATCATCTGTAATAATTAACTTTTTTTAACTCTGCTAGTAAACAAGTCCATGTTAGGAATTCTTTTAAAAAATTTGTCAGGATTTCTATCATTTGTTTTCGCCTCCGTTAAGAGTTGAGCTCAATATGTTCCCTTTCTGATTTCCATTTTGGAAAACCAGGAGTCAAGTAAATTACAGCAAAATAATTTAGAGCTGTCCATGCATTTCTCTATTCTTTCTTTGCTTCATATTTTGGAGGAGCTTTATGTTCTGTGGCATCACTCCCTTCACCATTAAATCATCACAATTTTTTCGTTCAATGGGTAATTACTCAGATGTGTATATATACACATATATACAAATATACACACACACACACATATATATATATATATACACATACTCTACATATATCTATAATAGGAATTAAATTATTCTCTTTATTTATAGTAGATGTGTCAGAACAATGAAGATTCTGATTTTCAAAAAGGTGAATCTCAGGTCATGACATCACGCTCTAGAAAGATTCTTTCGGACATTATTAAACGGTGGTTTGAGAGTATGTAGAAAAGACATTGTGATCCTCAGGAGTCAGCAGAGACATTTTCTGGTGGCTTCTAGCATGACTAATCCAGGTGGAGTAGCAATCATCTAATACAGGGGCTTCTGAAGAGTTCTATTGTTCCTATATACTCTGCAACCCAAAGGTTCCAACTGGTGTAAGACTGTTTTCCAGAGTACTATGAATATGTGAATGACTTGATTAGAAACAATGTTCTTGCCATGCTTATATATGTATGGCTTAAAAAATAGTCATGGTATACTTTATTAATTCATCTCACAAGTTTATAAACCATAGCACATCAGAGTAGCCCTACAGAATCTTTCTACAGCATCTACTTGAACATCCCTAGGGAATGGGAACCTCCTCCCTCCATGTTCAATCTGTGCATTACACATTTCATTTACATCGAGCTAAATTCTGTCTGTATTTAATTAGAGCTAAACTCTGTCTCTACTTAACATCAACTCTTTGTTCATTGTGCCTCTGTTCTAACAGACAGCTTAAAAACATCTATCAGGCTCTCCTGCCAAAATCTTACTTTCTCCCCAAGTTAAACATCCATTTTTTTTCTTCACTATTTTCCACAGGACATTTATTAGTTGTTAGGGAAATGGAAATCAAAACTACAATGAGATACAACTTCACGCCTATTAGGGTGGCTAATCTTAAAAACAAAACAAAACAATCATCCATAACAAGTGTTGGTGAGAATGTGGAGAAATTGGAACCCACATGTGCTGTTCATGGAAATATAAAATGGTGCAGCCAACTTTGTAAAAGTTTGGCAGTTCCTCAAAATGTTAAACATAGTTACCATGTGACCCAACATTTTACTACAAGGTATATACCCAAGAGAAATGAAACCATATGTCCACACAAAACTTATGTTCATAGCAGTACTACTCATACTAGCCAAAAAGTGGAAACAACACAAAACAACCTATTCATTAACTGATAAATGAATAAACAACATATTCATTTGACATATTCATAAATGACATATCCATACAATGGAATATTATTCAGCAAAAAAAAAAAAAAGAATAAAGCAGTAAAAAGAATGAAATGAATACTGATACATGCTTTAATATGGATAAACCTTGAAAACAAGATTTGTTAATATGCTAAGTGGAAGAAACTAGTCACAAAAAAGCACATATTATATGTTTCCATTTATGTAGAATGTCCACAATAGACCAAGTCATAAACACAGAAAGTAGAGTTTGCTAGGAGCTGGCAACTAGTGGTTGCTAGGGCCTGGGAGGAGAAGGAAACGGGGAGCTACCTACTCTACTAGTGGATACGGGGATTCTTTTTAGGATGATGAAAAAGTTTTACAAGTTGTAATCATTTACTATCCCTCAGGCCTCATTAACATCAGTGAGGTTGAGGAATGAACTTTTCAAGACATCTAATGTAGAATCTCTCATTTAGAGAAATAAAATTTCAACAAAATAATTTTTAATAAATTCTGAAACTTGTTATATTAGACAAATTAAACCAAACTATTGAAAGCATAAGGTTGAAAAATAATAAACCTTAGGCTTAAAAATGTGTTTCATGACTACAAAGCTTAGTTAAAATTTTTTTTCAATAAACTAAAAACATGGAAAAGTGAAAGCTTATCATCACTGTTTATTTTATTAACCTCAAATGTTATGAAAAGAACTTAAGCAGTTTATTTGATTTGGCTGAACATATATTAATTACTTAAAAATAAAGCATAGCCTTAAAATAGCTTGTTTATAATGCCTGTCCAGTGATTTGGAACTAATTACTAAATATTATTCTGTTGCTAAGTCTTTACATTTGTTTTACTGAGGTTTGCTAAATGAGTTAACATAAACTCAAGCATAGCAAATTTCTGGCATATTTTTGATAAAATGTATCACAAACACACTTTTCCACGTATGTTTAGAATAGTTAATAGGAAACGCTCTTACATCATATTTCCAGGAAAGGATTTTTTATACAAGAAGTTTATTGTAGAGTAGTCTCAAGAATAAAAATTACAAGGGGCTAAGGAAGCAGGATTGGGCAAAAGAAGGTGAACTGTGATGAAATTGCAAGAAAGGCCTCAGCAGATCTCAAAAGAGCTTGGGGGCTGGGGTGGCCCTTCAGAGCTGTCCCAAATTCAGGCAAGAGGACTAGATTTTTGTATTCCCACCTTGAGCAGTCATTGGATATGGCCAACTCTCAGAGAGTGGGCATAACCTTGAGTAAAGCAATTCCTTTTATCTGAGGGAGGGATTAGCTATAAGCCATCAATAGGTAATACTTCTGCCAGCTGCATAATATATCACAGCATCCACTACAGTTCGCCCCTTGCACTGCCTTGATTCACTTGCTTTGTATAAATCATTAATTCCATCTGTGTACAAAATCCTTAGGATTATAGTTGCTCTCTTCCTCAAGAAATTCACTGGAAAAGTTAGTGGGATGACGTATAATCGCCATGACTGCAGTTGATCTTAGGACTGTCACTAATATGCAACATCTTCCTTCCCTAGTAACCATCCTAAATTCTCCTCACCTTTGGCTAGAATTTTTGCTAGACTAGGTGGCTTCTCTGGTCAGATGACCCAGGCCCTCATTACTATTCGAACTAAACCCCTGTTCACTATACCCGCCTCAGGACAGGTGCTGCACTTGTTCCTTTACCGTAAAATTAGGCAGGAGAATACTGAAAAAATGCCCAGTAGATCACGTGGAACCAAACCTATTCTTCCTTTCCCCTAAAGCATAATTAGATTTTCCCACCTGGGGAAGCCGGCACTTAAAGAGTCTCCACCTTTTGACCTCTTTCTCTGTGTGTCTCACAGTATGACTACTGATATTTCAGTGTATACTAAGCAAACTGACATTTGTTTTCTAATTGGAGCCTTTACATCTTTCCAACAACCAGAATGCCAACAGTGTTTTAGAAATGTTGAGGAGTTCTTCAAAAGTGGAGGTTCTGTTCAAAAAGAATGTCCTCTCCCCTTTTTCCATACTAACTTTTTCTTCCAAAGTAGTAGCTTAATTTTTAGTGGGTCAAAGGGAAAGTTTCGGTTCATGCTAACTATCTACTAGTTTCCCCATAATTGGAGTATATATTTTCAGCCAAGATGCATTTAAAAAAAAAATCTTTTAAAGGTGTATAGACGACATCTGTGTCCATGCCATACTGGTTGATAATTATTTTGTTTGTCATGCCTGCAGTTTGATAATTTAAAGGTAAGTTGTAGATACACAAAGTTAATTAGTATTTTTAGCACCAAAGACAAAGAACCAATCTGGAATAGAACTTACTTGACAGCATTGACCTCAAGTTCACCTCTGTTATTGACTTAAATGCTTTGGTACGCAAGAGTATTTGATTTTTGTTTTTGGTAGGCTGGTTATCCACTTCATGCTAAATCCAACATTCTGTGTTTAATTTCAGATTATTTTTTTGTCCTGTATCTGTCCTAATTACTGATTTAAAACAAAATCCACTCCTGACTCTGTGTAAAGTTATTCAGGCAGCCCAAGCATCCCTAAGGCAACCACGTTCCTCCGGGTATACAGATGGCATCAGTGAGTCTGAGATCCTGACCACTTGACTCAGGTGCCCCGAGACACGGCCACTAGGTCTACTCTACTAGCAGGGCCAGTGAGGCACAGTCCTGACCTTTAGGACAAGTGACTGGACATTTAGGAGCTGGTTGCCCAGGTACTCAATAGGAAGCCAATTTCACTCTTACATTTCAAACATAATATTGATACTTAAAATCAACTGACTGGAAAAAAAGAGACCTATCTGGCTGCAGAGGGGCTAATGAAGACAAGGGAGGCATGATAAGAAATGTAAATCACTCCTTTCGTGAGCTCCCAGACAAGACACTACCCTCATTTCATTTCACCCCATCTCCTCCTTATTCTCAGACTCCCAGCTCTCTCCCTATCCACCCCTGCTGGGCCTCCAGTACCACTACTTTCAATACCTGTTGTGGTTTAGTTGGCTATGTGATCTTGAACAAGTTATTTCTTTGAGTCTCAGTCCATTCATCTACAGATTGCAAATAATAATATCTAGTCCACAGATATGTAATAAATGAAATAATTAAGCAAAAGACCTAATGAAGGTACTCAATAAATGTATAGCTCTATCTAAAATTCTACTCTCTAAAGAGGAATTGTTTAGAATGTCTGTTTTGGAATAGTCTTAGAAGACTAAAATTCCCAAATTACAAACCTAATTCTATTTTCCACATAAAGAAATTTGCCTTATTTCTCAGTTACCCTGATATATTTTATATGTACATCATATAGTATGAAATAAATGATTTAAACACAAAGTTAACTGAACACTTATAGCACTGGTTATATTTATTCTAAGTTATTTTTTCAGAGGATTGAGGAGGCAAAAGAAAAAGTTTTAACATCATACAGTGTTATATCACACATCTAGTTTTATCATCATATGTTAAAGAAGATCTTAATTATGTAAATTATTTATTATGCATTTAGTTTATATTTCTTATTTAACTACTTCAAACAAACTTATAGCTACTTAGAAATATCATCACCAATATTTTAAGATCTTACATCATCCAATGAGAAGTATTCACTGCTTTCATTTTAAAGAATGATGTTAAAATAGGCATGACCATATGTGTTATTGATTAGGCAAAGAACTACTAAATAGATAATAATGATTTGTCTTATAAAGGGAAAGAATTTAAGCCAAAAGTTAATCTTCTTTCTTATTTGACTTATAAAACCAAAGTTGAATCTAATGTGACAACTCTTGGATCAAATGTAATAACTGAAGCATAAGGAAATGTCTTTAAAATTTCTTTTTATTATAATTATAGACATCCCACCTTCTCTCTCTGCAAAAAAGAACCTCTGTCTTGTTCTGTATTCTCAGCTTTATTTAAATTATGGATTTAATATATGATACATTTGCCTTAGCTTTCCAAAGCACTAAGATGATACATTACTTTTTATATGATAGTGAGAACCAAACTGTAATCAAGGATGTCAAAGCATTTAAAAATTTTGAAAGTTTAATGCACCATGATGTGTTGCTTTTAAAATGGTTAATACTTTTCTCTTTTTGAAAATTGTTGTACTTGATAATGGAGCCTCCTTGTGGGGAGTTAATAGTATTTCAGGCTTTCAAATCACAGGCAAACTGTTATTTGAATCTCCTCGCCCCCACCCATCACGATGGGAACACATGTAATAGTGCTATCAATAAAATATGGACTTGCCTGTGGACTCCGACATCCAGAAGTTGGCAGGCACATAAGTAGTGGTGAATTCTGTGCCATCTCTCTTTAATTTGTGTGTAGTCTTTGTAGATGAAGGTAAAACAGGGTTAATTTTATTTTCAGTTAAATTGTTAGTTTCTTTGGAGAGAGAACATGCTGACTGAAAATTATTTACTTCTAAACTGGCCCGTGTAACGGGATGCTTGAGAACACATTAAATTAGGCAAATACATGTTTTGTCTTAATCTAGTGGAAATATTTCTCTACTGTTAACCAGAGAGCATATATTCCTCTGATAGGGAATTCAACAAAGCTCAATGCTTTGAGAGAGAGAAGCTAGCTATCCAGATCAGCCAGCTCAACTTTGTGAATGAACATGATAACAATGGTTAGAATCTGGTGCCTTGTGCTTTCTTAACCAGTGATACAGAGGAATCCAGCTGAAGGGGGAACAGTAATAGAATAGAAATATAAGATTATCTTCTTATCCAAGGGAATAGAAATATAAGATTATCTTCTACTCCTCCATTCACATGTACAAAGGATATAACAAGGTATTGGATGTAAAAGTATCTGAATCTTTGGCATATTACATTGATAATAATATAACAATATGATTCAAAGTGAACTATAAGTCTGGCTTATAGCTTAACTAAATTTTTTCCAAGATTTTTCTTTTTTTCTTTTTTTAACTATGTAGACACACAACTCAGAAGCATTCCTACGGTGGTATATTTTCAGGGGCTCAGGCCAGTAATTGAGGCCTCACTCAGAGGCTACCAGGCAGAAATGGCGGTACCTCCAGCCAACAAGTCTATAAAAGCAGAAGGCCCATTGCAGTAAATACATAGGTGACTTCACTCCATCCAGAGCCAAGTGGAGAAACTTGCCCATCGCTCCTCCCACACAGAGGGGATGCTCTTGAAGATGCTCTTTTGTGGTTTATCTTTATCATTTATTTTTTAAAAGTAACATCTGCTTATTATAAAAAATATAATGGCATAAATTATTAACAACTGAAAAGTACCTATAATTATACAGTTTGGTGAAAATATTATTTGGTAGTAATAATATTTGGTAGACATTCTTTCAGATTTATTTCAGTGCAAGTGCAAGTTCGTTCTCCAAAAACGAGATCACTCTAAATATACTATTTTATAATGGACTTTTTTCTTTAATAAGATATTATACATATATATTTATTGATATATTTCATATTGATAAATAAAAATTTCATAATAAAAACCAGCATTTATTGTTCACATTACTCGGTGCAGACATCATACTAAATGCTTTATACGCATATACATTATATAAATTACTCAGCATTCTGCCTAGGGTTATTTTTTAAACTTAGACATTAGGAGGTGGCATCAAGTAGAGAATGGTGGTTGATCTTGCCAAGCTGAGAATATAGAGATCAGAGTTCAAGGCAGCTGAAGTGATTGAAATTTGTGGACCAGGGTACCAGAGAAAAGGGAGTTATGTTATAAAGACAGAAGTCTACATGGGGTCTCTCATAGATCTTTGGAACAGAGTTGAGCTGTACATGTACAGAACCAATTGCCATGAGGCCTAGGAGAGAAAGGCTTCTATAGTATGGGGAGATGAACAAAGATAGCTATAATTATACTGGACTGGATGATGTTGGATTTACAAGCCAGCCAGGATGGAGAGATTTCATTGAGCATCTCAGGCATTCCTTTAATACAACAGAAAGACTTTACCTTGGAAATGAACATTATGCCCTAAAAGAAGAGCCACATCCTAGGACTAAGGACAAAACTAAAGTATATATTTAGTATATTCTCAGCATGCTATACCCGAGGTTAAGCATCTGTCCTATGAATGTGGGTTAGCTAGAAGAAGAGAATTCCCAACCTCTTGGTAGCAATCACTTGGGATTTAGCCTCTGCCACTTGTACTTAGAAAAATAAGACATTCTCATAACCTGCTCCTCCCAGGAAGATCCCACAGTCCCTTAGCTGGGAGTGGGAGAAAGAGGGAGCCCTACACTCTTGGCTGTAGTTGCCTGAAGTGGAGTCACACGGAGCTAGGAGCAGGGAGAAGAAATGGGTTATAAAATTCCACAGATTCTTTCTGTTCTTACAAAGTCGTAATAGACTTTCTCAAGGAAATGTGTCTTCATTTGCTGTATACTCTTAGGACAATTTCCAGAGACTTCAAATAGTTGCTTTTTAAATAATTTTCACCAGTTATACTTGTTTCACTAGGGAGAGGATCCACAGAGCTTCTCAATGCTATTCTGTAAGTGGAATCTAAAGTGGTCTAACGCTAGAGCTGGGTCCTCTTGGACTGACTGAGTGGGGATAATCACACAGCAAGCTAACTAAAGACAGGTTGATGGGTGCCTCAGCGGATGCCCGTACAGATGGTTGACCATTGAAGACTGATGCTCACCAATGTCTAGGTGCTAAATAAGCCCCTAGAACCTGAATGCTGCTGTGTTAAGTTTCTGCCATCTGGCAGAACAGGGGAGTGGGGAAAAAATTGAGTTGCATAAAAATGACTTTCTTGCACTACAAAAATTGTGGAATAGGCTTTATATCAGCTATAAACATGCAAGCAAATCTTTTGACAATGTTAGCTGAAAGAAGGGAGCTGAGGGAAAGAAAGGGGATGGAGGAATAGGAGAGGCTTTTTTTCCTCCTTGTGAGAGCTTGGAGCCTGCTTAAGTGCTCATGGGAGGGATTTGGTTCAACTGGAAAGGCTAAGGATACTGGGAAAAGAAAATAATTGACAGCATGAGATTCCTGAGGCTGGGGGATGGCTTTCTATACTATTGGAAAGATAAAGCTGAGAACTAGAATAAATCCAGTTTAGTTTGTTACCTTTGGTGGCTAAAATATGAGAATATATTTATTTGAGGTCTTCTATTTTCTTGGTGAAGTAGGAGTTAAGGTTATCTTCCAAAAGGGGAGAGTCAGTTAAAAGTTTGAGTGGAGAAAGTTTGAAGGGTTACTAAAAGGGGCAGAAAAGGTGAGCTAACAAGTAAAAGGAGTTGAGATTGTTTGGCAAGGTGGAGGGCCCAGGTGAGGCTATGAATTCTAGGTGCAGAGAGTACTAAATTGATCTGACTCTGTAATTTTTCTCCAGCTCTACTCGGTTGCCCTGGAGCATGAATAAAGAAGATGGATAATTGAGGTCATCCAGAGCTAGGATTATATCTATAAAAAATTGATAAGAATCTCTTCATATATTTTTAAAACGCATATCTTATATAGTTGTTCTCCAAATTAAACAAATCCTTTCTTTTAAATTTTATGATATGTATTTCCCATTCCTTTGATTATTGTTTTTATCTTCTCTGGCTCTTTTCCAGATTTCCCCTTGCCTTTTACAAATTAAGAGAAGCAGTACAACGCAGTGGTTAAGACAAGACTTCTGGCACCAATCTGCTAGCTACAAATCTTACGTCTAGCACCTACTTCTTCTGTGACCTTAGGCAAATCACATAGTACCTCTGTGCCTCAGTTTTCTCATCTGTAAAATGGAGGTAGTGATGAAAATAATATCCCCCTCAGAGGGTTGAGGATTAAATCATATAATGTCTATACCATGCTGAGTATGACTTGTTGCTGTTATTGTAATACAAATGAAGTACTCAAGCTGGAGCGGAATGAGATATGAAGGATTACATTCTGGCCTCTATGCCATATTCAATGCATCCCAATATTTCACAGCTTCTTTCCCCTTTTCCCACAAAGTCTTTAAATTCATGTACTCAGTCAGCATGAGGAAAGGCCTAAGCCTCCTATTATTGGAGAGTCATTATTTCTTTTATTCAAGGCATTATCTTTTGCCTCTAAGTATTTACAACTGAACCAGAGTGGTAGATGGCCTTTATCTACATGTCTTTTGCTTCCAAATCCATCTCCTTTGATAACCACTTCTGAAAATGTTGTACCTTTTCTTCCCCACAGTCCTGATTATGGGCAATTTTTATAAAGTACAAGGTTCTCAATTAAGCTATAAGCCTTCTTAAAGCAAGGTACTGTGATTTCTACTTTTTAGTTGCCTGAGTACCCAGAAAGTTGCCCTATGTAAAATAGGAAACAAAACAATAGATGATGACAATGATGATGATGATGATGATGATGATGATGATGATGATGATGACAGTACCACAATTTCTCAGCCTTAGCTTCCCTATCTATTGATCTTTGTGGGGACAACATAGAATTGATAAGGGAAAATAGGGCTCTGAGGCCAGACTGTGGTTCAAATCCTAGTTCTATCACTGACTGATTGTATAGCCTTGAATTAAACAAATAGACACAACACTCAGAATTGTTCATTAACAACTTTCTCTTTTTCTCCTCCTATTCTTTCCTACCATAAATCTCAGAGCCATTATCAGAGTGGCCTCTTCCCCAAGTCAGAACTTTTCTAAAACTTTCTACCAAGAGTTAGGGTAGGAATTTCTTTTCTGCCTTAAAGTCCTTCATACCAGCACTTGTTACTTTGAATCTCTCAGATGTTCCTTTCGCTCACCAGGTTTATTCCAAGTCATGTTTATTTATTAAACATATTTATTAAGTACCTTCCTTCAATTCTTTGTCCCAGGCAACACCTATTTTGCAGCACGCTTACCTCCTTCCCCAAAGATCTCTAACTTTTTTTGCCCTTTATTCACAGTTGCTGAATTCCTATTCTGTGATACCTTTCATAATTGGAAAACTTCATCATGTCTTCCTAATCCCAGACATGAATTCCTTTTTCTCACTATGCCAAAAAATACTCAACTATTTTGCCTTTAACAGGCAAATACTGTAGATATCTGTTAACTCATTTCCTGTTTAGAAAAAAAAGTACAGCTGGCTGCCAGCATTAACTTAATTCTACATAAACACGCTCTTTGAGGCTGAAGCAAATCTGACTGGTTTTCAATGTGAAAATAAAATATAAAAACTTTTCTTGGAATTATTTCTGAATAGAACTTGTCTCTAATCCTAACGTAATGGAAATGCATACATAAATCAGATTCACCAAATGAATCTTCAGCCAACAACTGATAGATTAACATCACACATAGGAATGTTACATATTCTAGAAACTGACATTTTTAGCAATCGAAAATTACTGTATTTTGTAAATGGAAATACCACTACTGAAAACAGAATGCTATAAACAGAATGGTGTCATTTGTTTCCAAAGACTATCAATATACTAAAGCAATGAAAACATAATAATAAAAGTGAGATATTTCATTGCAAACTTAGGGGGTAAGGTTAGGACTATAAGCTGCGAGTTATCTCGGGGTAAAAGCTGTCACTGCTAGTGCCGTCAGAGACTATTCTCGGGGCGAAGGGAAAATGGGTTAAACGTTTGTTTGGCTCCATTAAGTCTGCATGTTTTATGACAAGTACTGAAAAGGAGAGATTACCTTATCTACTTTGTACTACATTGAGTGTAGCAAGATAGACACAGATAATTTATAAACTTCTGACTGATGATGCCTTGAGAAGAAAAACGAAAACATCTTTAGTTCTTACATGAATCATATATTTCTATCTTTGATTACAAAATGACATACACCCACCTATCATACAGAAATTTGAATACAACAAATATCGTAAATATTTTACAAGAAAAAGAGCTGGCAATTTCATACTGAAATTTTTATATGATAGTTGATGTTGTTTCATATCTAGTTTAAAGTACTTAATTAAGGCTGTGAAATATTGAAGACAAGAAGGGCAAGATGGAGGAAAGGAAAGAAAGAAAGAAAGGAGAAAACAGAAAAACACTCATAAAATTCTGAGTAAATGATTCTGTGTACAGTGGCCTTTAATGAGAAAATATACATACACGAATCCTGACTTGTGCTTTTGAATTTTTTTGAAACCATCTTTGTTTTACACATTTCTGAGGATATTTCTAGCTTGATTGAAGTACCTCTCAGACTTGCCTTATTAATACTCTATTACATATAATAATTCCATACCTCTTCCCTCTTTCTAATAAAGACTTCCTTTTTTTTTAGGTAAATCATGTCTACAAAGCAATGATCCTTTTTTAAATAGCAAACGTAACCAAACTGCCAAATATAGGAGAGTATAATCTTCTTGGAAAACTCTATGCTTATTCCAAGAATAAGGCCACTTCTCAAAATATTTTTAGAATTCCTCTTAGGAAACATCTTTAGTTAGTTAAACACCACATAGTAAAGTAAAATCTTGTTACTTCATAGAGCTCTCATTTTACTATATACTTTAAAAAGTACCATTACTCACCTGATTCAATCAACTTGACTTCAAATTACATTTTTGGCTGCATCCAAAAATCAATTTATCTCAAAAGACAAAGATTTTTCTACCATGAAAGTTATTTTTTTTAAACATGAAAGCATTCTGAGAGTGGCATCCTCAAAATTATTAGAAACAAAAGAAGCTGGTTAGAGTAAGGGTTAAGCCTTAAAGCTTGCCAAGGCAAATAATGTTGGAGTTGGGATGAAAAACATTAATTTTTAAGTTTAACCTCAGAATGCTTTTTTAAACAGCCATATTTATTTTCATATTCCAGATGGTTGGACTTTATGGTAATAAAACACATTTTCAAAATCCTAAAATGGTTTTAAATGGAATATGAATTTTAAATTTCCCGCAAAGATTTTTAGAAGGTTAGAGTATGGAGGAAGTGCACCAAAGTGTGTAAAGATAAGAATTTTTCGCTCCCAACCTAAGCACCCAAAGCATGTGTCAGAGGTGCAAGTTCTAGAAATGTGAAGTTCTGTTGTATGCTGGTGATTTAAAGGGACCTTCAAACAATTCCGAGGGTCTCCGAGATTCTTTCCTGAAACTCTCTGTATTTGAACAAATACTGATTGCATTCAATGATTTTGTTTCTTTATTTCACAGTGTCATTCCTGTAATATGAGCTTTTCGGTAATCGTGAATTTTATTTTAGTCATTTTTAGCACAATACTTAGTTGTGTGGTTTAAGATTGTTTTAATTTTTGCATTCTACATTCATTTTGGCACTTTTGAAGAAGGGGACATCGCCTCGTATGTTGTTTGGGGAACGTAGTAAGCCTTCTCCCTGTCTCCTTTTTTAAATGTTTGGCTTTATGAAATACACGATTCTCCCCGGAACCCTGTATCATTAAACGAAGGGGGTAAAAATTTGCCTTCGCAAGCTGTGCATTCCAGCCCCTCTTAGAGGCTGGTATCCCTGGCTTCGGATTTAGGCTGTTTGGCCACTCCTGTCACCAGCTCTGGCGGCCCTTCCCGGCAGAAAAGTACAACTGGATTTTTGTGAGCCCATAAGGCCATGTCCCCTCCCAACCCGCTGGTCGGATTGGAAGAAGGCAACCTGCCGCAGGTCCCCAGCCGGTTGGCATAGCGGTTTCGAAGGCGACTGCGCGTTCTGGCCTGCAGGCCCGGGCCCTGGTTGGGCAGGAAAGCGTCCACATTCCTAGTCCGGTAACCCTCTTCCCGGCTGCGCCCTAGGAGCATCGAAATGTTGGGGTTGCGAATGGCATAGATGACAGGGTTGATGGCCCCATTGGCCCAGGTCAGCCAGAGAGCCACCACGTTGAGAAGCGAGGGGGCCTGCGTGGCCTGGGCCTGCCGGGCGGCGGCCAACAGCACCAGGAAGCAGTAAGGCCCCCAGCAGCAGATGACGAAGACAATCATAATGAGCACGGTGGTGGCCGTGCGCACCTCGCTGAAGAAGCGCAGCACGCGCGCGTAGGTGGTCATCGGCCGCACGCGCACGTCCGACAGGCGCACCGCCCTGCAGATGTGGTAGTGGCAGAAGCACATGAGCAGGAAGGGCAGCAGGTAGCAGGCCACCACCAGCCCCACGCTGTAGGCCGCGCCCAGCTGCTCAGGGTCGGGGGACGTCCGGTACAGGCAGCCGTGGAAACTCTGCGTCGCCGGGGACTCCCGAGGCGCGCGGAGCAGGTCCCAGGGCAAGGAGAAGCCCAGGGCCACCAGCCAGGCGCCCGCCAGCAGCTGCAGCGCACGGCGGCGACCGATCTTCTCCCGGGGCGGCCGCACGATGGCGCAGTAACGGTCCAGGGAGATGAGGGCCACGCTAAGCGTGGACACGATGCCGAAGCACGAGCTGAAGAAGCGGCTGGCCGCACAAAATCCGCGCCAGGGCCCCGCGGCGGCGGCAGCGGCGGCGGCGGCGGGCGGCGAGTCCCCGCGGGGCGTGAAGAGGTCCAGGAAGGCGGCGGGCAGGCAGAGCAGCGCCGTGAGCAGATCCGACAGGGACAGGGACAGGATGAAGGCGTTGGTGACGGTGCGGAGCTGCCGGTGCTTCACGATCACCCCCATCACCGCGCAGTTGCCCAGGCTAGACAGCAGGAAGATGAGCAGGAGGACGAGCGCCTGGGCCGCCACAGCCGCCCCGTGCGACAGCAGCGGAGCGGCCTCGGGGCCTTTTTTCCTCTCCGCCTCCCCCGCAGCCCCGTGCGGGCCGAGGCCGCCGCCAGCCCAGGCGCCAGTGCTGTCGCCTCCGCTCCCGTCGCTCTGGTTCCCCAGCGCCGCAGCCGCCGCGGGAGCCACGGTGCTGAAGGAGAGCACCGCCGCCGCCGTCACCGCAGGGGAAGTCCCGCCAGGTGTGGCGGGGGCGGAGGGGGAG
>NW_006442109.1:260313-265833 GCF_000325575.1 Pteropus alecto | reverse complement strand
GGCCGCAGCCGAGAGTCGGGCACGGCCACGGCCGGAGGGGTGGCTGTCGCCCGCGACCTGGCGGAACCTTTGACGTGGGTTCCAGGCGTTGCCGAGGGAACCGCGTGTTTACGCAGGAGCGCGGGGCGGGACGCCCGCCAAGTACTTTCCGGAAAGCCAGCGTACAACATCACCCCTCTCCTACCCGCTCCCGAGGATACCCAGCCAGGAGGGTCTGGGATCCAGAAAGGGCCAAGTCGATCTCCTCAGGGACCACTGCTTGGCCAGATAAAGAGGGACTGGGACCTCATATAAAAGACCAAATTCGGCAAGGGTTCATTCTCAAGCTCTCCTGTTGGATACAAATGCCCTACAGGGAGGCCTTTGTGGGGGACGCTTTGCTCCCTGTGGGTGTTTCTGGCATATGCAGGTAGGGAAGGAATCAAGAACCTGATCTAAAAAAAACTATCCAAATCCAGCCATCTGAAACTGGAGGGACAGAATAATTTAAACCAGGTGTTCTCAAACTGGAGCGTGCAACAGTTACCTAAAGGGCTTGCTAAAACACAAGTGACAGGGGCCCAATCCCAGAGTGCCAGATTCAGTGGGTCTGGGGTCCCGTCCTAGAATTTGCATTTCTAACAAGTTCCCAGGTGGTAATGATGTTGCTGGTAGGAGGACCACACTTAAGAGTACCACTGATGTAGTACGCTTGTTAAAATGCAGATTCACTGGCTGACTCCCAATATCACCCCATAGGTGATTCTGATACAAGATATGCAGCTCAGAAAATGACACCACTTTCCTTCTAGCTTACAAGACAAAAACTTAGGATTCTTTTTAGATAAATTCTTCTTCCTCACAACCAGTCCATGTCCAATCGCCAAGACCTGGAAATTTTACTTGTTAAATATCTTTGTATCCATTTACTTCCTCTATTACTTTATCCTCCACCCGAATCTTAGCTCTCATCCTCTCTTCTTTGGACTACTGCTGTCACCTCCTGATTGGGTCTCCCCACATCCAGCCCCTTCTTTACACTATAGGTAGAATGCTCTTTAAAATAAAATAAATTTAATCATGCCATTCGCTTATTTAAATCCTTTGAATGGCTTTCTCCATTTAATTTAGAATAAGGACCCCAATCATTACTTAATGTTTCCTACGAGGCACTACATGATTTGACATCTGCTTCCTCTCTAGTCTCATTTGGGTCCATTTTCTTTCTTTTGTGCTCCATTCCAGTTACACTGGCCTTGTGCAAGTTCCTTAAACCTTCCATCTTAGGGCATTTGCACTTGCTATCCCCTCTGCCTGAAAAAACTCCACCCACCTCCCCAATTCTCTTGCATCACCATCTTCACATGAATGTTAGTTTTTCAGGGGAAGGCTTCCTTGGCTGGTAGAACATACCACTGTCTATAATTATTATTTTTTTATGATTAAGCATAATTATGATTAATCATAATTATGATTTTTTATGATTACTTGCCTCCCACTGTAGACCACAGACTCTGTGAAGCCAAGAACTTTGGTGTTTTTTGTTTGTTTGTTTGTTTCTGTTTTTGTTTTGTTTTTTGATCCCTAGCACTTAACACTCTGGAAAACTGCTAGATACACAAAAAATTAATTTTTGAGTGATTGTAGGAGAATCTGGCAACTGAGAGACCAGTTGACCAGTTAAGAAAAGACATTGTAATAGCACAGGGAAAAATGAAAGAGTCTGAAATAAGGCATTTATAGTGAAGAGGGGAAGAAATTGTAAAAAGGTAGTATATGGATTAGTGACTTTGGATATAAGGAATACAAACAGAGCACTGTCTCACTTAGGCAAAAAGGAATTTACTGAGGGACAGGAGAGTTCAAATTACAAAAGGATAGTCTAACAGCCAGCCTTTTCCTCCAGGTGGGGAGCTAACAGGCTTTTCATGTATTTCAGAGATAAAAGAAGTTGCCAGGGAGTGGAGACTCACCTGTAACACCTGGGCCCAAATGAGTAATTAAAATAGATTAGTTAAAAAGTTTTTCTCCTCAAATGTAGTCCTACCAGCAGCATCAACATCATCTAGGAGCTTGTTAGAAATGCCCCAAACCATGCCTAATAAGTGAAAATCCACATTTTAAGATCCCCAGGTAATTCATACATACATTGAAGTATGAGAAGCATTGCCCTAAAGAGGGATGTTATGGAATTTGTGGGTTTTGAGGGATGAACAGAAGAGTGACATAACTCTTATGGACTCTGGGGGACTTGGGGCAAAATGCATTGCAAGTTCATGATGAAGAAGAGGAAATGGGTTTGAGCCCACACAATTGCAGCACCTGGTGGGTACTAAAAGGAACTGGGTACTAATATAATTGGCTTTGAGAGCCTCAGTGAGTTGCTCTGTGGCTGAGCTCAGCACAAAGGGAATGGAGGTTCTGCCTCTAAAATGTACCATACTCGCCTGCCAGGAGCAAGCCACAGTGTCCACCATGGATTGAATAAACTCTTGGGCGACCATTAGATTTGACAGATCAAGCATAGTTTCCAATGAGTAATGCGGTAGCAACTAGACTGCAATAGTTAAATAGAAAAAGGAAGATGAGAAAATGTACCCAATGACCAGAGAGTCAGGAATCCAGAAGCCTGGCTACAATGGGAAGGAAACGGGTAACAGCAAGCTAGAGTGGGCAGATAGACGAAGGATGTTTCTGTCATTTTGTTTATGATGAACTCATGTCAATACTTAGAGGAAAGAACCAGTAAGCAGAACAAGGTTACTTGAAAGAGGTTAATTGATGAAGCAAAACCCTTACCAAAGACGAGAAGGGATAAATGTGAGCAATTTTTAGAAGATGGAATCAACAAGGCTTTGTGACTGATTAAACACATGGAGGTGAGAGGAGTTAATTTCCTTAGTGTTTTTGACTCTAAGAGAGATGGGGCAGAGTACAGAAGGAATGAACATTATTGCAAGTTTGTCTCTGGTTTGGATTAGAATTCAGGAAGATTTAGGCAATACTTATTTTTTTTTAACATTTAAGAAGTGTAACATTTTTCTTAAAATATGTATCTTAGAACAAGCTCTGTCTATCCTATCTTAGAAGTGGAGGAAGGAGGAAAATACAGGACTTGGAGCCAAAAGTACTAGATTTACAGCCTTTAATGTGACCTTAAGAGAGTTATTTAATATGTCTGACTTGCATTTCCCTCATATATATAAAGGGGATAAAAATAGTAGCACACCATGGGCAGGGCAGAGGGAAAGGTTTGCCCTGGAGTTGATAAGGGGTGCATTGTCTGTAGACAATTTTAAAACAATGATAAAATTGGCTAAAAGTGAGTCTGCTTTTTTATTATTATCATGCGCTGACAATTCTAAACGATCAGTGATGAAATACTTCTTATTCTTGGTTGCCATGGGATAATACACATTCTGTAGTGTACTTTACTAATGTAGAAGATATGTGTGTGGCAAAATGTTATAAAATATAACTTTTAAAGTATGTATTTTCAAATCAATGTGGCTCGAAATTTGGAGAGAAAATAGTGGCTCTGTTTTTATCTTTGAAAGAAGCACTGCAAGTCTCTCTAATCTGTAAAAATTTTCTTGGTCATATTGTTAGTGATAGCGTCATTTTTGGAGGAAAATAATTTGTTTACCAGAGGACTTTATACAGAATGAGTGTAAAACATTAGTGTTTGTGTAATTACTAGGGAAATCCAGAATATTAATTTTATAGCCTTCATTTTGGTCAGGTAATTCAGTCACAGACCTAATAACTGGGTCTATGAAGACCTGCTGGATGACAAAGCCAGTTAAAATGAATGAATTAGGTCAGTTTCTGTATGTTCACAAAACAAATGTTATTACTTCTTACCTCAGAAAAGTACTGAATATGAGCATCACACATCAAATAATTTTTTAATACTTCATTTTATAATAACTGATAATGATCAAATTTATTTTTAACAGGTTCACAATTAACTAGCAAGAATGTCAATAGTTACATTTCTCTCATGTTTTAAATCTACTTGGCATGTAATTGGTAGAGTATGAGGCTCATCCCACTGTAGTGATTCACTGATTTATTTCTATTGTGTATATATATTTCAATAATGCAATACACAATCCCTTTCTTAAGAGCCTTAAAGATATATCAAAAGTCTGACTGTAAGTTGGTCTTCTCATGTCAGTTTATGAGTCTTCAGGTACCTGAGGTAGGAGGTGGGCTTTGTAGCACAGACAACATCCTGGCAGCAACTGTAACGACATCTACCCAGAAAAGCTGGCCCCAGGCTATGTATGCTGAGTGTTGAGTACCTTATAATAATTCATCTTCCTTACAACTTGCTTAGAGAGAGGGCATTATTTTACTCAAAAACTAGAAGACTTCTAAGAGTCATTATTGTGAGGGCTACAATTTAAGCTATTATTCAAAGAACATTTAAAACAAAATATTATAGCAATTATCATAGAGTAGTATTTTAAAATAAGAACTAAGGCTTTAATTTTACCTGATATGTTAATAACTAGAAAAATATTCTGAATTTTTGGCATTGTATATACTAGACATAAGTGAGATTTATACCTGTATATACATGTACGTGCAAATATGAGGTATAATGACTTTATATTTAGCCACAGTGTACCATTTTAGAAAGAACAGGAGTTAGCTTATATGTACAATTTGGATATATGTTTTCACATAATTTATAGTAAAATTACCTAAAGATAATTATTGTTTTAAAAGAAAGCCCTTAAAAATCACAGAAATCACTTAAGAAGAAATCCATCCCTCAGTGGGTCATCGTCTTCTACTACAAAACTTGCTGTACCTGTGTAATGGGCTCGTCCAGATACTTCCACTATAACAGCATTAAAATCACCACATTTTGCTTCCTGAGAAAAGATAATGAAAGGAGTATAATATCAAACTACTGCACTCACATTATATTTGGCCTAAAAGTCATATTCTTGATATTTATCATTTTAAAGAAAACCCAAGAGTTAATCCAATAGGCAATGAAAGGTTTTTAAGGAGAGCAACCTGATCAGATTTGTGTTTTAGATAAGTTTAGTTGTAAAGTAGGGGACAGATTTGAGAGGAGAGAGACTAGATACTCAGAACCCTGTTAAGAGGTAACCTTACTTAATCCATTGATTGAATCTAGAGTCACTAGTATAGTTTTTAGTGAGGGTGGAGAAAAAATACAGAGATATCAGAGGTAGAATTGACAGGCCTACATACTGATATATACGGAAAGTGAGGAATAGGAATAAGTTTAATATGACCATAGCTTCTAGCTTGGAAGTGAAGCTGGTGCTACCATTAACCATGATGGGGAATGAGGCAGAAGAGGCACACTTGGGAAGGAAGGGAGAGAGGGAGGGAGAGAGGACTTTTTAACTAGTTGAGTTAGAGCTATCTCTGGAACAATCATTTAGTGATAAGTTTAAGTAGACAATTGGGACTACAAGTGTTAGACTCACTTGAGTGAATGAAATTGCCCACTGGCAACAACTTGCAGATGAGATGAGAAGGAAGTTAAGGATA
>NW_006442109.1:253247-259707 GCF_000325575.1 Pteropus alecto | reverse complement strand
TGGAGGAGGTACTATCAGAGAGCCTGCAAGAGCCCTGATTGAGAGGGAAGGAAACTGGTGCAATTGAAAATGTTCTGGCAAGTACAATTAATAACACACTGAGAACTAATATCCTGGCTAAACAGAAGTTTTATAGGCCTGTTTTAAAATTCTCTTCTGAGAGCTGAGTAAAGAAACTTACCTAACACCCAACTCATACCTTTTCATCTCAAAAGTAACACATTTACAAGTAAGAAGCTAAGGGTGTCACTCACCCTCACAGCCTTCCCTGTGAATACTGAGCCAGTTGTACTGCTTTTAAAGGCTCTTGTCTGGTTTAGTTCCAGAAGCCCTTTGTGATACTGCAAGGCAATTCGAGCTGTCACTCCTGAGCCAGTAGGACTTCTGTCAACCTGTTCCAGAATAAATGAAGATGAGAGTGTTCACAGTGTTCTAGTTCCATATTACCAGGCTTTTGTGTCTAAAAATTGCAGTTTTAATACCTGTTGATCTGCAAACACACAGATGTTGGTGGTTGGTTCTTCACTATAAGCATCTTTTCCATCTGTTAATATAGTTCCATATAGAAAGCCAAGGTCTTCACTATCAGGATGAGTAATTTTAAACTACAAATGACAAAAAATTATCAACCACATGTAAAATAAATATTTTGATTAAAATTTATCTTTTAAATAACATATATGGGGTACTCTGTATGACTTCTATCTTTATCATTTTTAAAATACCTTTTGGATCAAGGCACTAAATACTAGAAATTATGTCTTTGTCTAGATGAATAAACATAGTTTGACTGGAAGCTATGATTCTTACCATACTTCGAGTCCTTTTTAAGGAAGTTGCTCTGCACATAGTCTCTACTAAAGGAATAGTCCTATTTTATACACATATACTCAAACCCACACACTCTTTGAATCATTGACCCCAGGACGGTCAGTCCACAGGTTGGACATGGCTGCGCAAACAGGAGGAGCTAAGGCAGTTATATCCTCACTCTCAGGAGCTTGAAGGGGATAATGTGGAAAAATCAATCAGTATCTAGAGCTGAAGTTAATACCATTGATAGATACAAGGACAGTGAGAAGCCATGAGCAAGCAAAAGTTATGAGAATATAGAAATAATTAGTAAGAGAAACAATTGGATGAACAAAAAAAAAAATGTATTGAAGAATGAAGATAATTGTTATCATGAAAAGCAGCAGACACACAGAGAAAAGCAGGCACTGATAGTGAGGCTAAATCACATCAATGGGAAAGCATAGGGCCAAATGTGAAATGTTTCCTGTTCTCGGAGGTCTGGTTGTTCAGTTTTTCCTGGATTTCTATAATGTCTGATAGTTTGACCGAGATTACTATAATCTTACTTCCATGTGTATCCTTACAGTTAGTACATTCCACTACAACTTATCTGTTATTTAAAGCAACGGAATAGATTTGGATCCTTAAAATCCAGAGTCTATCTATAACCAAGTTAAGGAGGCCTGCATACTGGAACTTTGTTCTTCTTCCTCTTAAAGCCCCTATGCCTCGCCTCCACTCTAGCACCATTCCAACATCACACTGTTCACAGGCATGCTTCCCCCACTAGACCGAGCACTTTGAAGTTGGGTTTTGTTCTCTCTTTGGGTCTCCAGCATTTAACATAATGTCTTATGTACTCTAAGTTCTTGGTAAGTAAATGTTTGTTTAAAAATGAATGAATGAAGATGAATTTATGTTATATTAACTTTATTCCCCACCCCATGGCCTTTCCCTAAATCTGCATCAGCAGTATGGATGGTCAGGAATTCACAACATAGTTCCGCTGCCTGATTCATCCCTAATAGAACTTTTTCTCATATTTTTCTCAGAATCCCTTCTCCTACAAAGACCACCCTTTGTGACCTTGGTGAGAAGTTTAAGCTTCAATGAAAAGTTCAAAATTACTCCTTCTATTAAGAAAATTATGCCTTTTCCTCTTGATTTCATTGACTGTAAGGTGAAATTATTTTATGCCAAATTGTTAACTCAAATTATTAGCTGTCTGCTTAATGAAACAAAATTGATGTAAATTCAGAGCTTCAGAAGTTACTATGATAAAATAACTCCACATATTGATATTGACAGTACTGGAAAAATGATAATTTAGAACAGAGATATAATATATTTTTTCATTTTGTTAAGTTATAAATTATGTTAAATTAAAACATCAGTTGTTAATTAGACCCATAAATAATTATTAGTAAAAATATATTAGATACTATTTTCACAAGGAATTTTTTACTTAGAATGATAATTAAATTTTCATATGCTAAAACATTCAAATACTGTATTTGAGTTTTATTTATAGGTCCCAATTTCAATGGCAGACTGGTGGTGCTAGAAATGAAAGAATATTCTAGGCTCGTTTATTATCAAAATTGATTTTATCAGAATAGTTTTCTCAAGCCAAAACTAGAGTTACTTGAGTAGTTATTTAACTTTGTAGCAATATAGGAAAAAAATCACTAATTAGGAATTATTGTTCTCTGTGAAATAAGAGAAAATCTAATCAAATTTCGTGAAATCCATTTTGTAAGCTATATTTTACATTCATTATTTTCAAGTTTTGTAGAATGACTATACATAGCAAGGCATATGCATTTTGAATTAGTAGAATACTATATGATACCTTTACTATATGTTTAAATAACCGCAAATTATATTAGTATATATATATTATTAAAGTTAGTAATAGTTATCATTATTGAATATTTATTATGGGTTAGGCATTATTCTAAGTCCTTGATCTGTACTGACTTATTTCTTTCTTCTAACACCCCGTGAAGCAAGTATTTCGTAATTTCCATTTTATAGATAAGGAAAACAGGTACATGGAGGTTATGTAATTTGTTCAAAGTTACAAGAGTTACAAGCAGCAAAGCTAGAACTCACTGGTAGTCTTGCTCTAGAGCCTAAGATTCAAACTCTGTTCTTAGTATTACTAATAATTTAAATATGTAGATATTTAATTTTCTGTATAGATGTGTAGTTTATATTCCCTCCATGCCACAGAGGAAGGCGTTTGTTACAATGGCAGCAACTGTACTGACCTGAGCTGTCACTGCTTTCGTCACTGCAGTCGCTGCATCCACAAGGTCCCTTGTCTTTGCAGAACAAACATCGAGTCCTAACTTTTCAGCACTAACAAATGCATAAAATGCACCACCATATGCAATGTCCACCACCAACTTTTCATGACCAGGAACATCCACTGAGAGATCTGAAAAAGATGTGTTAAATAAATTTGTTTTAGTATTTTTGCAATAAAGTTCATAGAATTTTTAATATGTGTATTTGGGGGATATTCCTTCCTATGATGAAAAGGAAGGAAACAAAAATTCATCTTTAAAATGAGTAGGCATCAGGTAAAGAATAATAGACCTTTAGCTAAGGGCATCTTTCTATCTTTAACTTGATGTTTGCATAAATTAATGAACATATCATTACCACGTTTTCCCTAAATCATACATACATATTTGTTAAGTATTCTGATGATCTTTTCCAGGAAATATCATAGAGGCAGAGAGAAGGAAACCCCTGCGACATCACATGTGAAAACTATGAAGGAAAATGTTGGTCCCCTCTCATGCCACTAGGAATGGTTTAAAATAGTGAAGTTTTCAGATTCGTATTCACAAATTGTTTTTTTTTTAACTGCAATGTCAAAACAAAACGAAAATTTTTTTTTCATGTATATTATATACAAACGCTTATTATGTATTTTCATCTCATGAAAGTATCCTGCAGGCAAATACTCAGAATAAAGCCATTGTGGAATCACTGACCTTTATGGTATCATTTTGCATCAGGGTTTTTGAGTATTCTAAGTCCCCGACAAATCCAGAGTTTCCCTTCAAGATCATTTGTTTGAAATCCTAAACTGGTATTTCCAAATAAATGGGGCTGGATGATATTTTGAAACATTAAACCTGTTTTCCCCCTCCTCAAATTTTCCTCTTTCTCCTCCCCAGTTCAAGTGGGCTTGGCAATTACAGCCTCTGGGGAGAGGCATATGGCAGGGGAGAAAGCAAGTTTTATGGAAAATCTAAGATCTCAGGGGAGAGATTTGTTGGCAAAGGAGCATCCCAAAGAGAGGAATATTTCTCCTGGTCAATAGAGAAATTTCTTCTGGATTGAGGAAAGACTGAAGGTCCTGAGTGCAGAGGATGTGTGTTGACTTCCCAACAGCACCATGAGAGTCTTTGGGGTGGGACAGAGGCAGCAATGGGGCAGGACCAGAGGCCACGTGAACAGGGCAAACAGCGTTTCACTGGTTACCTGTGTAAGCTGAGGACCAAAAGGTTCTCTTCTTCAAGGCCTTGGCTCTTTTCACAAAACTTTGCTCACATATATGCCAAGAAAAGGGGTAGCACATGGAAGGATCAGGCTAAGTCAACCAATAGGACAGAGTGAGGTCTCAAATTCAGAAATTAAATTGCAAAAAATAAAATATTTATTGCATTCTTGAATTTACGCAGTCATACAAAGGTACCAACCAATATGCTCTCAGTTACAGGCTAGCCCACAGAGACATTTTTTACATGTGATGTGTAAAAACACAGCAAATTTATCATCAAAAGAGTAAAACATGCCTGTGGAACTTAACAGTAAAACTGAATGATAAAGGTCTTTATCTGGATGCGGATGCAACATGAAAAGTATGTTTAATAAAAGGAAAATGAGGAATTATATGGAAATGAGGGACTGCTAGAGAGCTAAGCCAAGTGAGGCTTCTTTGGTGTTCACATGTGTAAAATGGGCTATTACCTCCCAAAAGCGTTCTTTTGAGAATTCCATGTGATAATGTGGTGGGGGTGGGGTGGGGTGGGGTGCTTGGCATAGATTAAGAATGCAATGTTAATATTAAAGCCAAAAGTTTAATTTCCAGTGAGAATAGGACTCTTAAGAGGACAAGATATTTACATTTGTCCATCAGCATATTCTTTTCCAAATTTCATTTAAGTTACTCATCCAACGAATATTAACTACCTACTGTTCTAGCATTTGAATACAATGAACAAAACTCAAGAGTTTTCATTTTAGCAGGTGGAATGCAAATGGACTCAACAATCCTCTGAGGTGGGTACTGTTGTCATTTTCATTTTACAGACATGACAGTGAGAAATAGAATTCACAAAGTTACCAAGATAGAGAGGGGCAGAGCAGTGATCTTGGTTGAACACTGTCAGTCTGTCTTTTTTGCATTTTCCCAAGTAGAGAATTTAGGATTTCATTTTCTTAATGACTCAAAGTGAGCATTAATGCCCACTGATTATTGTACAGTCATGCGGTGATGCTTTCAGGAACTACTGTGCTTGCCGAGTTGGCTGTGCCTGTCCTAATCAGCCTGAATTGAGGTAGTTGGCGATCCTGCTGCCAGCTGTCATTTCCTACAAAATATAAAGTGCTTCCCATTTGCTGCTGGGGTGGCTAGGTAGTCCAGCTAGTTAAACTGTTGAGGTTTTTGAGATGCAATCCTAAACATAAACTCCTGTCTCCCTCTAGTGTCCTCCCATTTGCAGATGTGACATCATTCTCTCCTTAATGAGAAAGTGGCACCAATTTCCCAAGTGGCATTCTTCATCAGCTTGAGTGTGTCAGCTGCCTGAGGTTGCTCCAAGACTGACATATGCCTGGGCCATTACGGCATCATTCACAATCAGGCTAATCTGGAATCCAGATCCTTGAGGAGGATCAAAATCAAACTAACAGAATGATTTGCATGGCTTGAAGACTCAAAAAAAAAAAAAAGAAAAAAAAGAAAAAGATGCGATAACCTTATTCATGGCTGGACTAAATTAGCTCCCAGTTCAATTCCAGTCATGACTACTAAAGCAACCTCACTGATGGAATTCAGCTCTTTAGAGGGATCTCCCTCTATGTAAGGATAATAGTTATAGACAGCTGTTTTACATGACATACAGGCTCTGTACTAGGGAACCGTCCAAAATCTTTTGAAGGCTCAGCACACCTAAAGAATTCTAACTAGCAACCCTATATATTCTGTAGTCTGTCCATAGGAACATTATATATACACGCACACATACATACATATGTATATGTGTGTATATAAGTAGTGCCTTACATATTCTTTTAATTTTCACAAAAAAAATCAATGAGTCGACAAATGAAGCATAGGCACAGAGAGGTTAAGTAATTTGACTAAGGTTGCACAGCTTTACGGGGTTGTCAGGATTTGAGCCCACGCAATGTCTGTACCTGTTTTAAAAAATAAGAGCAGCAACATTGTTATCTTCACGATTTATAAACTACTTAGTTCATTCTCATTTACTTTTTCCCCCAAGAAGTAGGGAAGCACTTTTTACAGATGAATTTTAGTAACTTACGTTTTGTAAATTCTCGGGTGATTACCTCCCGACAATTTTACATGTACTCTGAGCCAGCTTGTAACTCCGGTACACTGGCTGTTTTTTACTCTTTC
>NW_006442109.1:197999-253225 GCF_000325575.1 Pteropus alecto | reverse complement strand
CACCTTGCTTTATTCAACTGTAAAATCCCTAGGAAGGCTTGTCAAGTGGGGAATGAGACACGGAGCAAGAGAAACGCGAAATTCTTTATTTCTAAGGCCTCTTTCAAGGCCACAGGAGGATAGATCCGCAGCATAACAGACTTGCATGCACCGCACAACCCCTCAGGACTAAGATTCTGGCACACATCCGCAGTGATTTAGAATTACCTTTCTATTAACGGCAAAGGCTGTGGGGGTGCGTTAGTTGCATAGCGTGGCTTTCAGCCCAGAGAGTTAGTGTAGTTAGTTTTTGCCTCCGGCGGCCGCCCCCCCGCGGCTGGGAGGGTCCCACCGTTTGGTTACCTGTGGCCAGCGCGAAGGCCGGGACACTATGGAAGCGCACCGGGCCGCGACTGCGGCCGCCTTCGCACTCCACGAAGGCGGCCACCAGCCCGCATGGGCAGTGGATGTTCACGCGGGCCTCGCGGGCGCCGGCCGAGGGCGCGGGCACCAGCCCGAAGTCGAGCGCGAAGCGGCCCAGCGCCAGCACCGCGTGTCCGCACATGGAGCTATAGCCCTCGTTGTGCAGGAACAGGACGCCCAGGTGCGCGTCTGGCAGCTCGCTCTGCACCAGCACGGCCCCGTACATGTCCCGGTGGCCCCGGGGCTCAAACATAAGCCGTCGCCGCACGTGGTCAAGGTGCTGGCGCATGAAGCGCCGCTTGGCCAGCAGCGTGGGGCCGACCACCTCCGGGCACCCTGCCATAACGATGCGCAGGGGCTCGCCACCAGCGTGCATGTCCACCACTGACAGCGCCGGCGTCCCTGGGTCGTGGGGTGGCAGTAAGGGCACCGGCCGCGTGCTCTCCACTGTCTGCATCCAGGAACTCGACCACCCACCCGTAACGCCGGCGTCAAGCCCCGGGCCTATCTGTACTCGACGTGAGAAGAGCAGGACGCTTGACCTCTCTCAGGGGGCGGGGTCTCGGGCCTAGACAAGGAAGCGCGAGTCAGGGGCGGGGCTTCGGCATGGTCACCCGGGTTACCAGGAGGCGGAGCCGCCGAGGTGGCTGTGGCCCGGATGTCCGGGCGCTGCGGCTGGATCTGCTGATCCTGGATCTTCTCCAGGGGAACTTAAGAACGGCCAATGGGTGAGTGGTCACCGGGGTCCAGGGAACTGTTTGTCTTAGTCCCTTTTTCTTCTCTCTGCTGTTGGCTCTGGGCTCGGTCCGGCAGGCCGCTTCTAAATAGAGGCTCATCCCCGCCCCTTCCTCCCACCCATCTTCTGGCCAGGCCTCCTCCAGACTCTTCCCAGGATCTGGATAGTTTTGGATCCTGACAAGCTGCAGAGGGGAGGCCAGCTACGTGCTGGGAGTAAGGCCAAGCCTTTGTTGTTTTGTTCGAAATGTCACTCTGTCTGTTTGTTTCAGTACCTTTGTTTATTTAACATTCATGAGGATTGACTTCACATTTTTGAGTGCAGAAATACAGTAAGGGAAGCAGAAGCTAATTGCCGCATAACTATTGTTTCCTGCTTCGGCATCTAACATAGTTGATAGGGCCCTTCATAAAGAGGCAAGATGGTTGCAAAAAAAGCCAAAATTTTAGGCCTAGTTTACTAAAGGAAATGAAAGAGTAAAGTGAAGGGACACTGGGAGTCAGGGTTTTGTTTGGTTGATGATAAACTATTGCTTTCAGTTTATCATACTGGTTTTCAGGCCTTGGGTTTTAAGAAACGTCACCTTATTTACATTCAGATATATTTATTAAGCATCTAATAGGTGCAAAGCCCGTACAGAAAAAGCTTCCAGTTCTTTAACTTATGCCTTCTCAAAAAATTCGAACAATTCATTCCATCTATTAGTTTAGAACATCGTGATTACAGTTGGTTTAAAACTAAGTGCCAAGTAAGGTAAAGAAGCCCCTGGGTTTATTAAAAATTCAGAAATTTAATGAAAGCGAACGTATTAAATGAGGCATTTTAGTCAGTGCTATTTCTGTTTTTTCTCAGCAGCACAAGGAGAAAGAAATCAAAAGTCTACTCGAATTTGAAAGGAGAAAGGGCATTGTGGACCAGGCAGTCTCTAGATTGTTAATTCATGAAGAATTTGGGAAATGATCATTCAAGAATAATCATAAAATATATAATTCTTAAATTAATTCATATTTGACCACAGTTCTTTTGGATTTATTCCACACTAGGCTGTAGATTTCTTGAGAGCAAGGACTCTGTAATGTTCCTCTGTGGCTCTTTTGTGGTCCTTAACTAGTGGAATCTGACACTTTAATGCATGTTTACTGAATGAATGAATCAGTGAATGAAGGGTAACATGTCACTGATGAAAAATATCCTCCAGTAACTTCTACTTGTTGATGATATCAAAGACAATCTGTAGGCCCTGAATTTTTCTTGTAAAGAAGAGCTGCTTTTTGTTTTCTTTGAGGCTTAAGATCAAGGTAGTTGATTCTAAGGCAGTGGTTTCCAAATGTTGGTCAGTGTGGCCCACTGACACAGCTTTGATGAAATTTTCACCTGTCCTTGACAAAAATGACAGAAGTTAGGACAATGTAATAAGCTTTTTATAAAGGTGAATTTATTTACTTAAAAGTTTTCCCTTTATTCTGAAATTATGTCCTTTCTGCCCTCCTGATGTTATATAATGAAAGGTGATAACAGATTGTACCTGTGTGTGTGTCACGTAATGTCCTGACTGAGCAAAATGAAAAGTAGTGATTCTCTACGAATTCTCTTATTAAAATTAACAATGGAACTTCAGAGGTCTAGACCATCTAACAAAGGGAAGTGGCTGGAGCCATCGGAGTCATGCCAGATTAGGCTTTGAGTTCTGGGGATAGACCCCGCTCTGCTGGTTGAGAACCTTAATCATAAGGAACAGTATGAACAACAAGGTTCCAGTGTAACTTTCTGCAGTGTCACAGTGTAAAAGGAGAAATTTAATTTTTAAAATAAATGCTTTAAGACTTGTCATTATAATACATACCATCTTTTACTTGAAACTGTGTTTCAAATATTCAACTATTATTGCATAATTTTTTTAAATCACAAAAGATGTTACTGTACTGGCATTTGTTTTTAAAAAGCTGTCGATATTCAACCAGCATGCCTTGGACTTTACTGTGGGAAGACCCTACTATTTAAAAATGGCTCAACTGAAATATATGGAGAATGTGGGGTAAGTCTTAATGTTGTGTATTATTTCATTTGTAAAACCTTTTGGCTTTTGAAGTATTTTCACATGTAGAATATCTTTTTTCTCCATTCTGGTCATTAAAGGAATATGGAAGCATTAATAAAATCTTTGTTGTCATATTGATTGTCTATAATCTTGACAGTCACAGATAGCAATTTTTTAAACATTTTATAATTTTATAGTAATTTCTAATTATTTTTTATTAATGATGTAGTACAGTGACTTGGACTTAACATCATAAATGTAGAACACTTTGCAATTATTTTTACATGATATTAATAAGTTTTTTGTTTAATGTTACTGTTTCAGTAAATTAGTAAAAGAAATCCTTTAAGAGCATTTTACGGATATAGGCAAAAACAATGTATTTTGTTTTTTTATTTCTAAAAGACACACATGTAAACATATTTAAACTCAAATGGGATATCTTATAGAATGATTTTTTGAGGGGAAGGTGTTAATATTCTAAAATAATATCTGTACATAAAATATTGTTTTTACATATTGTAGGTGTGCCCAAGAGGGCAGAGAACAAATGCACAGAAGTATTGTCAGCCTTGCACAGAGTCTCCAGAACTTTATGATTGGCTCTATCTTGGATTTATGGCTATGCTTCCTCTTGTTTTACATTGGTTCTTCATTGAGTGGTACTCAGGGAAAAAGAGGTTAGCACTTTCTATGAATGTGTCTGGATGGAATGATATTGGAATAATTATCATTTATAAGACCTTATCAAGTAATTATACTTCTGTTATTTTAAAAATGGTACACCTGTTTTTGCTTTATATTCTGATTACTTTTGACTGTGGCAAGAAAATTTAATGATAGGGCATGCCTCAGTAATTAGTAAAGGAAGTATACTACATCTGTTTTACTCTAAATGATCTTCAAAGAATGTATTTTTAAATTTTATCAATTATAATCTTTATTGGTTTTCTACAAAGAATTGCTTATGATTACAAACTATTGTTCTAGAGCAAATATATTGTAATTTAATACTACTAATCTGTTATAATGTTAAAATGATATAGCTGCAACCTAATTATGAAAACTTATACTAACACATTACATCAACAAACATTTATTCAGCACTGTGTTTTATGTTTAGAAGATCAGGAGAGGAGATACAAAAATAACTGACATGGTTTAGAGCTATCATCTTGTAGAGAAGACAAATATATATACAACTAATTGTAATATAAATCAGTCTTAAAAATGTATAAACAAAGTGTATAAAAAGGATTATAAATAAAATGCTCTGGAATCACAAAGAATGGAAGAGATAAATTATGCCTGGTGGAATCTGAAAAACTTCAAAAAAAAGAACATTTTAGGCAGAGGAAACAGCATAAACAATGGCATGGAGGCATGAAATGTGTAATCTGTTGTGGGAGGAAGGGAAGTTTGGGTGGTCAGAATGGGGACTGCATATGAAAAGAAGGTGTTAAAAAGGAGAGTGGAAAAGGTAGATTGAGGCCAGAATGTTAATGTTCTCGATGAGGATGTGAACTTTATTCTACTGGGAATGAAGACCCACTTTCTACCCTAGTACATTTCAACCCTACTGGCTTTCCATTCCTCTAATTTCTCAGCATCTTACCCGCTTTAGGTCCTTTCCACACTATTTTCTCTGCCTGAAATATTCTCTTCTTTCTCTGTGACTTTTTACCTAGTTGCCTTTTTTCCCTTCAGATAGCAGTTTAAATTATACCTACTCATATAGGCTTTCCCTGGCCCAATCTAAAGTAGATATGTCCCCCTTATTTTTCTTTCTTAATAGCACTCTTCATTTTGTTGTTTTCGTTTTATATTTAGCACTCAACACAATTTATAGTTAGTTATGTTTGTTTCCTCATTTAACGTTCGGCCCATTCCTGACTGTAAGTTCCAGGCAGGCAGTGGCCATTTCTGTTATTCTCCGTGGAATCTCCCAAGACCAGCACAGCAGCTGGCAAGTGAAAGATGCTCACTCGGCTACTATTTGCCAAGTGAATGATTTATTGGTGAAGGTTTGGGTTTAGAGAAGTTGCATCATTGGATGTTATATTTTCCGAAGATAACTCCTGTGGAGGGTAGATTAGAGGTGAGACATCCTAGAAGGCTGTTGTCCAAGAAACAGTGATGGCCAGACTCCAGTAGTGGGAATGGAAGTGAAAAAAACTGATTAGATGGAAATAGAATAAGCACTTTTCTAGATCCTACTTCATAAATCCATGGTGATTATTTATGTTGGGAAAGCATTCATTGTTTCTCAGAATATATAAATAGATTTTTTTAAAAGCAGGTCTCATCTTTTTAATTTCTGTTATAGAATGATGAGAGATGGGGGCGAGAAAGATGTGATTCTAAAGCTAAATAGAATAAATGCTCAGTTAATTGTTGAAACCTCTCAGCTCAAAGAAAAAAGATGGGATAAGAGGTACCTCACCAAATGCATCAGAACTAACTCATCAGGTATGTTTTGAGGGAGAACCTTGGAGCAGAGGTTAGAGCTTTGGTTTGAGGGCAGAGCAGTGATCAGTGCTTAAGCAAGAAAGGAGGCGGGTTTTAAAAGGAGTTCGCATAACTATGCTTTGCCTAGGAAATTGGTAGCAAGGAACACAAGGACCAGCCCTTGCATTTTCCTGAGATGCTGCACTTAAATCAAGGAAGCAGAGGCCTAGCTGTCTGAGGCTATAGCAATGTTTCTCAACCTTTTTTTCACTGTCACCTCCTTAAGGAACCTTTATAGATAACTTCCCCCTAATTCCACCTACCGCCATTAAATTTTAATATCACAGATGCCTAAATTACTTTAATAAGTTTTGATAGCAGTTTGACAAGATACTGTAGATAAATGTGGATCTAATTTCTGCTCTTCTACGCATTTAGATACTATTGGCACAGCATTATCTGGGATGTATATCCCTTTTTTGTAAACAAGATTAAACTCTTCTTAAGTTGTTTTCATATAGGTTTGTTTTTTTCTTACCTGTTTAGATTTTTATTTTCAGGATTTACCAGTTAAATTTTTTTTTTAGAATCCATATCTTGAATCATATCCAGATTTTATTAAAGCCATTCAGCACTAAAATTTTTTTGGTAATTGTGCTTCTTTTGTTTTACTAGTTCCAGTGCACTTTTCCAACACATCACTGCATTATTTGAATGCAGTATGGCAGCTATCATCACCTTACTTGTGAGTGATCCAGTTGGTGTTCTTTATATCCGTTCATGTCGAGTATTGATGCTTTCTGATTGGTACACAATGCTTTACAACCCAAGTCCAGACTATGTTACCACAGTGCACTGTACTCACGAAGCTGTCTACCCACTGTAAGTATTTAGACTTGAGATCATTTTTTCAAAAATGATAATGATGGATTTCACTTATTTCAACATATCAAGCATTGTAAAATGGCTTCTAGGTACTGGGGAAGATATATAGAAATGATTTTCTTAAGAGATACATAGCCTGATAGGAGGAAATAGAAATTCCTCTAATCTTGGTATAATAGAAGTGAAAGTATTTTTGTGTTGGTGTTTAGAAAGTGTGTATAAACACATAAAATAAGCCATATATGTTTCTTAAGAAAGGAGTTATAAGGAAAACCTTTTTGATATGCAGCAGAGAAGCTGCTGACATACAGAAAAGAGTATGGGCTTTGGAGCTAAAGGCCAGCTTGAGTTTGAATCCCAGGTCTGCCAGTTGTTGTGTTAACGTGAACATATTCAGAGCCTCTTATAACTCAGTTTTCCCATGATAAAATGGGAATGATGATCCTTTATAAGGTGATTGTGAAGATTAAATAAATGTGCACATATCAAGTACAGTGCAATGCCTTATATATAGGAAACACCTAATAGTAGCTGGAATTATTCAAGTGCTTGAGTAATGTTCTCTTTCTTTTTTCCCCCAAATGTTTGTAATTTCCATCAGAATGTTTGTTTTACAAATATCAAATTCATAAGGTTCTGTGTAATATTATCCCAGACTACTTCATTTTTAGTTTCTGTTAATTGTTGGTGTTCATTTGATGGGTTTTTCTTGGTAAAGGTTTAATAGAAGAGTCTGATATTTATGTTCTCATAGTTAATAGCAAGTTTTCATTACATAATATGCCAATGAAATCATCCTTTTTAAGCAAGTTCTTAATAGCACTAAGCATTAAAAATACACATGCACATATGTTAAAAAGGTAATTTTCAAAAAATAAGACCCAGATATAAAGGTATTGAAAATCTTTTACATCTTCCTACCTTTAAGGCCTACAAATTATTTATTCCATGTATAGATATTATTTTCTCTGTATCTCTATGTATATAAGATTAACATTTATGTGTAAAAGACTGATAAAGTTTTTTTTATTTCATAGAATTATACCCTCAGCCTCAATTAATGAAATAATGGCTGTATAATATTCCAGCTTGAATGTACTATAAAATTTAACCAGTTTTCTATTGCTGAATATTTATTTTCTTGCTGAGTTTTATTATGTGATCCAATAAAAACCTTGTTCATAAAGTTTTTTGTGTATTCCCGATTATCTCCCTTTGATAAAATTCTGCAAGTAAAATTGCTGGATCAAAGGATATAACCATTTTTAGGATTTTGGATCTACATTTCCAAACTGCCTCCTGGAGAGGAACCAACATGCCCTTTCCAGCGGTGTACGAGTCTTTTTGGCCAACCTTCCACCAATATGAATATTCAATGGGTAGACTTAATATACTTTTTAAAACTCTTATAGGATCTTTAATTTAAATTAACAATCAATGATAAAATATTTTAAAACATATTTCTGCTAATACAATTATTTTATTTTATAGGTACACCATTGTATTTATCTATTACGCGTTCTGCTTGGTATTAATGATGCTGCTCCGGCCACTCCTGGTAAAGAAGATTGCCTGTGGGCTGGGGAAGTCCGATCGATTTAAAAGTATTTATGCTGCACTTTACTTCTTTCCAATTTTAACTGTGCTTCAGGCAGTTGGCGGAGGCCTTTTATGTAAGTTTGATGAGTACATTTATTATCATATGTGATAAACAGTATTTTCTCTGAGTATAATTTTGGAGCTTTTTTAAAAAATAGTTTTTTTTAATCCTTGAAAATAATCCATAGTATATATTTTTGCTAAAACATATAATAAGCCTTATAAAAAAATCAGGGTTTCTTGGAGTGGATTAGAAATTCTCAAGAAATTAGTGGCACTAATCAAAACTGATTTATATTTAGAGAATACTTTGTATTTGAAGCTTATGACCTAAATAAGAAGATTTTAAAACCCTGTATAAATTAAAAAACAAAAATCTGGTTTTTGCATATAAAATATGGAGGTTACTCTTGATAATGAATACTATTTACCATTAAGTTAAGTCCTAGATTTCTAGTTCCTTTATGAAAACCTTTTAGATACAGTAATTTGGAATTAGGCCTTTATAGATAATTCAGTTTCTGGCCTCTGCATCCTGAAACATTTGAAATTGTTCCAAATGGATTTCACTGCAATGTAGAATGATTAGTGGTTTCATAACCTGAATTGAATTGTTTTAAAAGAATTGTATGAAAAATAATTCAAGATTTTTTTTCTCAAATTGTCCGTCTGTTTTAGTGTGCTATAAGTTTAAGAGAAAGGTGGTATTTTGTAAGAAAAATAATTTGCTTAAAGTATTATTACTATCCTGTATTTGGAGTACAGTAGTGTCCCCCTTCTCCACAGTGTCACTTTCTGTGGTTTCAGTTACCTGAGGTCAACCGCAGTCCGAAAATATTAAACAGTTCATACAATTTAAATTGAGTGCTGTTCTGAGTACTGTGATGAGATCTCATGCCACCCTGCTCCATCCCTCCCAGGACGTAATCATCCCCTTGTCTAGCGTACCCACACTGTTACTGTATATGCTGCCCTCCTGTTAGTCACTTAGCTCAATTATCAGATCAACTGTTGGCAATATCGCAGTGCTTGTGTTCACGTAACCCTTATTTCACTTTGATAATGGCCCCAAAGCTATTCACGTAACTTTTATTACAGTATATTGTTATAATTGTTTTATTTTAAAGTTATTGTTGTTAATCTCTTACTTTTCCTAATTTATAAATTAAACTTTATCATAGGTGTGTAGATAAAGGAAAAAAAAAAACCAATGTATATTGAGTTTGGTACTATCCACAGTTTTAGGCATCCACTGTGAGTCTTAGAATGTATCCCATGTGAATAAGGGGAGACTGCTGTAGAAATTTATAGAATTTTAGACATTAAAAGCACTGAATGATCTATTTATCCTTTGAGGTTTATTGATGTATAAACTTTTCTAGAGAATAATTTAAGCTGAATTACTCTTACAGCCTTTCCCAACTGAGGTTCAACATAACGCAGAAAATTATTCGAGTAATTATTTTCTAATTTCTTCCAAATTTGGTACATAACTAGTATCATTCTAGATGCATAGGAGAGAAGTTAATTCTTTACATTCAATGGATGCCTTAAGGCAGGGCTCTTCAGAGCTGGAACAAAGATAGTTTTACATTTTTAAATAGTTGGGGGAACAAAAGAAGAGTAATATTTCTTGACATGTAAAAATTACATGAAATTCAGATTTTATTGTTTATAAAGTTTTATTGGAACACGGCCATGCCCATTTATTTATGTATTGTCCGGCTGCCTTGCTCCCACAACTGTGGAGTTGGGTGATTGGGACAGAGACTGTATGGCCTGCAAAGCCAAGATTATTTACTCTCCGGCCTTTTACATAAAAAGCTTGCTGACCCCTGCGTTTAGAGCATTAGGGCTTGATTCTCTCACAGGACTGGTGGAGAATGTTTTCGACCTTGGGGAAAGTTATATTGTTTGATTTTTTTTGATGGTTCATTCAGAAAATGTATTTAATTTTTAACATTATACCAATGTTTGTTTTTCAGATTATGCCTTCCCATACATTATATTAGTATTATCTTTGGTTACTCTGGCTGTGTACATGTCAGCTTCTGAAATTGAGGTAGGAAATCTTTTTTTCCTTTGTTAAAAATTTTTTTTCATAGATTTGACAATTGACTAGGAAAATAGTTCATATGATACGACATTGTACAGCTGATCATTTTAGTAATCCTTGGCTAATTGATGTCACTCAACATTTGGTTATGTTTATAAAAGATTGTGTACTGGACCTTATTTGCTTGCAAAATTAGTGAAGTACTCAGGCTTAATTGTCTAGCATGTTGGAGAAAAAAATTATTTCCCATAATTTACCCACATAGAAAATATTGAATTATTGAAAGGTTGAAACAACACTTTTGAGGGAAGTAAAAAAATGGGTTATCATATATAGAACTAATGTTACACTTTATTTTACAATGGCAACACTGTCATCAATAATTACATCTTACATTCCAGACCCTTCTATATTTTGTCCCCAGTTTTATTTTCTTCCTTATGGATTTTTATTTTTGCCCTCTAATATCTGTAATATTTTGATGATTTGGAAATAACATTACTAGTAACATTAGTTCTGATACTATTTGTTTTGAGATATCTATTGTGTTCCTCTATTTATTTTTCAATTACAGTTGACAATATTATTTTATATTAGTTTCAAGTATACCGCATAGTGGTTAGACATTTATATAATTTATGAAGTTATCCCCCCAATAGGTCTAGTACCCACCTGGCACCATACATAGTTATTACAATATTATTGACTATATTCCCTATGCTGTTCTTTATGTCCTGTGTCTGTTTCATAACTGCTAATTTGTACTTCTTAATCCCTTCCTGTTTTTCACCCAACCCTCAAACCCCTTCCCATATGGCACCCACTTTTCACCCAACCCTCAAACCCCTTCCCATATGGCAACCACCAGTTCGTTCTCTGTATCTGAGTCTGTTTCTGTTTTGTTTGTTTGTTTATGTCGTCTATGAGTCTGTTTCTGTTTTGTTTGTTTGTTTATGTCATTTTTGAGCTTCCACATATAAGCGAAATCATATAGTATTTTTAGTATTTCAGTGGAAGGCCACTGTTAGAAAGATCTCTTTATTTTGAGGCTAACCTCTAAGGAATAAAAGTGCCTTAGTACTCTTCCATCCTATTCTTGCTAATCTAGTGCCTATGCACTGTCTTCAACTGCCCACCTCAGTCGATGTACTTTCTCATGATTCTTAACATAAATAAAGCTCAACCCAGAGAAAGTAAGTTAACTATTTTGGAGTGCTGGAGTGTTTGCTGTTGGTACTCTATTTTTCTATTACATTAGTGAAAGAGTGAGAGGGAATGACTTTTAGGTAGAATAGTAGAGGAACTAGACAATATTTTTATGGTGATTATTCAGATGTTTTCATTTGTGTACTATCCCCATTCTCCTTTGTAATCTTTAATCAACATTGTAGTATGTTTAATTAAAGAAGATAAGCAGATTAGTTTGGGCATGTTTATCAACCCTAGGTAAAGATTTGAGGGGGAAAATGATTCGACCTTTGAATAAAATGAAGATTTTGAATTTTTATTACCCATAACTACTATAGATAGTAGTTACGTTAGATTGAAACTTGTTTCTCTGCCCTTGGGAATCTCTCCTATATAAAATATTTATGAAATAGGGACCTGAATCAGGAACAGACAGTCTAGCTTTAGGTGAGTTGATGAGCCATTTAGTAAGAGAAAACTGGTAACCTATTGCAAATTACATTTTAGTGTGTTTATTAGCACATTCAGATATTTTATAATAATTTGGTCCTTGTAATTTCTGTATAATTGTAAAGCTGTATTAAAATAAAGATTAAAAAGAAATCAGAGTAGTCACACATTATTTCTGCTCATTTCTAATTATCCAGGCAGTAGACTCCAGGAATGCTAGAGGTTAAAGAATTTGGGTGTATATACTTCCTGTTTCTCACCTATAGACTCAGTTGCAGTGATCAGGGCAAAAACGTGGAGTTTCCCTCCTAGTCATATCTTTCAGAAGAAACTGTAGTGTTTCCAGGCTTGGGTGGTGGTGTAAACTAATTTAGAGACATGGGCTCCTGACCTGGTGCTGCCTCTGAGTGCTTGTATGACGTGACGGTAGGAAGCCTCAGTTTCCTCACTTGTAAATGTAGTGGCTAGAGTGGGTGATGCCTTAGGTCCCTTTTAGCTCAAACATTCCACGATTCTGACAGTATGATTTTATATGAAAACAAATAACACATTTTAAATAAAATGTAATAAACTATCTAGCTGATTCAGCCAGATAATCTGTTTTTCTCTTTTCTCTCTTTTATAAAATTATGTAGAATTGCTATGATCTCCTGGTCAGGAAGAAAAGACTCATTGTCCTCTTCAGCCACTGGTTACTTCATGCCTATGGAATAATCTCCATTTCCAGAGTGGATAAACTAGAGCAAGATTTACCCCTCTTGGCTTTGGTACCCACACCAGCCCTTTTTTATTTGTTCACTGCAAAATTTACTGAACCTTCACGAATACTCTCAGAAGGAGCCAATGGACACTAAAATGCCACACAAAAAAAACCAAAAACCAAAAAACAAAAACCTAAACCTAAGAAGTATTCCTTTTTTTTTTTTTTGAAGTATTCTTAATAAAAAAGTAAAGAAATAAAAAATAGTTTTAGTACTTTTCTGTCACACATGGAAATAACATTGTCAATATATGTTAATGTTTTTGTTGACTTTGTTTTTGTTTTTTGACCTAAGAGACTTGATGATTAGACTTGGAAAAGACAAAATACTATAATACTCTGTTACACAGTATAATATACTATACACTTAGAGCACACTATTATATGACACTATTCGGTCTATTAGGAAGCACTTGCCTCTTGCAACAGTTTAGTTATTCTTTAGAGCAAAATCATGTTTCTGTGTACTTAGCAATGTGTTGTTTTACTTTTTGTTAAAATCTTTAACAAGTATAATCTGAAATCCTTAGCATTGGTACAGTTATGCATGCCTGTTATTTTTCAATTTGTTTTTCAAGTCAAATGAATTACTTATGGGGGTCTTTTAGCAAACATGGAAATAAAGTATGTTGTTTTTTGTTATCTATTTATTTTCACCAATACAGTATTTTAATCTATTACAAAAATAGAGCATAATTTATATAACAGATTTTTTCTTTACAGGTAGTTTGGTTTACGATATCTTCAGATTATTCCTGTAAAGAAAAACAATAGTTAAAAGCTTAACTTCAAAAAGTCTCAAATGTTCTGACATTTGTATTTTGCCATACTAGTTGTGGAAATTCAAAATAGTAAATAGTAAGATTAGTGTCTTTTTCTCAAATGAATAAATGCATGTACTCACATGTTCCCTTTCTCTTACATCTCATTCTTTAAGGATAGATACACACGCCACATTTTTTTGATTCTGGGACACATTTTTTTTCACATTCTGACATCTCTGAATTAGGCTGCATCTTATTATTGATGGCTTCTTAGATTTAACAAAATACAAATATACACAGCATATAAACAGTTTTCCTGTGGTTGGTTGGTGTTAAGTGTTGCTGCTTGTCAATTTTTATTCTCTGAAGACATCAAGAGACTTATGGTTGCAACCATGGAAGCAAAATAAGACTTTTAGCACTTAACCTGATAATCTGACCATGTTTATCCATTTATGTTGTTTAGAATTGCTTCTGCTATTGGTGGGGGTTGTATGAGTTTATTAAATCTCAAACTTTAAGACTTCATTGACAATTGCAAATTATGAAAGTGTACTCACTTTTTCTGTAGTTTTGTTTATGCCTTTTGAATTCACAGCAGTTGTATCCTTGAAGTTATTTTGTTAGTTTTTCTTTGTTACTGTATTTTTTATAGTACCTCCAACCACTGGGAAATGGGCTTTTTTGATACGTTTGTGTTTGTTCATTTCTGTAGGAATAAAAATAAAATGTAAAAGTTGTATATGTATTTCACACAGCTTTGAATGGTTATTAGTGTCTATTAAAGTTCTAAGTTGTCCAAAGAATCCTCAGCTGGAAAGGGAAGTCTAGGGGGTCATGTAACCGATTACCAGGACTTTTCTTGTCCCACTATATTTAGAGCCATTTTAACAGTTATCTTCTCCTCTGATGTCCTATTTTAGCAGAAAAATGTTAATGCAAAAGAAGAAATCGTACAAATATGATTACAAGTCCTTAAATGCAAAGAATTTCAAGAATACTTAATACATATCTGCATTTTTTGCTTTCTTAAGAACAAGACTAGAACAATTCATAGCAATTGTGATTGCTAATGTTACTAAATAATTTGTTAAAACGTGGTTATTAAAAATGTACAAAAACTACCCATGTTCTAGCTTAACTTTGTTTTGACATGGTCCTTGTGCATTATAACTCTCATTGCTCTAGTAATTAATTTTGCTAACTAGTGCTGGATAGGCAACTTAAAAGTCAAAATATCTTGATTAATTTGGGTCAATTGATAAATTTAAGTTACATTGTTATATATAAGTCTAAAACCATTGGTTTGTTCAACTTGACTTGACTGCACATCGGAGCTAGCTGGACAGATTTCTAAAAACATTCCCAGACATGATGGTGTATGGGCCAAACAGAATAATATTTAAAACTTTCTCCAGGTGATTCTAATGTTTGAGAACCATGGTCTAAACTCTCTTTCTAGTCAAGATGTTAATTTTTCCAAGAAATCTTTCAACAATTTCTGGGCAAATGATTTTTTAAATTATTATTTCTTACTGAAATTTTGGTTCTGCTTGAATTATAACTATATGTTTTTTTTCTTCCAGAATTAAATGAACAAAATACAGATAATTGTATCAAGTCTTTTTCCATCACAATAACAAAAATAACTGTAACAGTTATATGAATTATTTGATCTTTCAAAGTATCTCTTGGCCTAAAAAAGTCTCTGTAGAGCATTTATCCAGTTAAGACATTTGGTTAGTACACAAATCGTTTATCGGTAACCTAAGTTATAGTATATAAATTGGTATAGTATATAAATTATAGTATATGGTATATAATTTTTGGAATTTTAAAACAGTTCTTTTTAATACTTCTTTAAACATTTGTGCTCAGTTACTATTTGGTTTCGGTATATACTAAGAACTCATTTACCTTTTGTGTCCAAGAAAGAATATTTAAGGCAAAAAGTAACGATCAGAGTTTTCGGGATGAAGTCTGGTATTTCACACTGTGACAAGCCAGTCCTCCACTCTTGTCTGTTGGTACCCTTGGCAGATCTCCATTCAGCCATCTATTGCAGTTCCTGGCCAGACCATGTCTGCTGCTCCTCTGGGCAGACATCCTTGTATTTCCAACACCCCAAAGACTTAGAGGTCCCTCTTTACCCTCTCATAGCCACTGGAATCCATTGGATTCTAATCATCTCACTTGTCTCTTTCTCCCATCATGTGCACTTTGAGGTTCAGGGACTAGGTTTCATTCAACTTTTAACAGCAGCATTTGCTCTGGTTCCAGACTCGAAAGGTCCTCAACATGTTAATGAAACTAGTGCAGTGATCCTGAAGGAGGGGGCCAGGACCTGCATAGCTGCAATGACATAGTGTGTCCAGAAGAGGACAGGAGAGGGCTGCCGAGCTGGAAGAGAGCAAGGGCTTCTTTAGAAAGTCCACCTGTGAGAGAAGCCATTCAACAGGGACATTCAAAAGCTAAGAGATTACAGGTGGCTCAGAGATGGCCAAGTGATTCAAGGGGCCAAGGCTGACCTTTAACACCTCAGGAGGGTGGTAGATTTTAGGGATCTGAGTGCCTAATACAGGTCTAATGCTTTATTACCGCTGTCAGTTACCTGTATTTTACAACCAGAGAAACTGAGGAATGGAGGTTAAATAATAGGTAAGAAGCGAAGTTGAGATTTGAGCCCAGGTCCACTGTCCGCCAAAGCCCATATGGTGCCAGTGCTTCAGGAGCAGACATAAGTAGAGCTAGGGAAGCAGAAATCATCCTTCAGATCTCAGCTCCATTTCCAGTTCTTCAGAGACCTCTCCCGATTCCTTAACTAGGTCAAGTCTCCTTCTGAGATTCTTAAGTTCTTATGCCCCACCTTCAGTATACTTATGACACTTGAAATTTTACATACATTACATAATACCTGATTCTCCCACCATACCAGGAGTGGGCAATTCTGCTACCATGGCAGAGCTGAGTGGTTTCTACGAACACCTTTTGTGGCTTGCAAAACCAAAAACATCTGGCCCTTTAAAGTTTGCCAACCTCTGTACCTGTGATTTCCATTTGAGCAGGGACTAGATCTGTTTTCATTCACTATTGTAATCCCAGAGCCTAACATAATACTTGGCACAAAATAGGCATTCAATAAATGCTTGTTGATTACAGTTTAGAGTTAAGAGTGAAACATGGGTGGAACCTAAAATCAGGAGGAATTTCAATTTATCAGTATGTTCAATTGAAAACATTCCGGTGGCTGAAAATGGTACTGATTTTTAATTGAAATTCTTCCAACCAATAATTTATTGACTGAAAATATATTTTCAGTAAGAATATGTATATATAACGTTAAGTGACACTCTTTTCATTTTAAATGACGGAAGGGGAACATTTTAATTTTTTCCAAATTATAGTAACAGAGTAACAGAGCTCATTCATCATTATGTGGCCTAGAACAAAGAAGTCATCCCTTATTCTCTTATTTGGCTCAGTCTATATGATTCTTAGACATTGCCATACTGCCAACGAAGTTCACCCACTCCTTGAGTGACCAACAGAGAATATGATGTCAGTATCAACACCGTAGTTCAGATGTTGGCAAACCTATTCTCTAAAGGGTCAGAGATTAAACATTTTAGGCTTTGAGAGGCACATGATCTCCGTCACAGCTACTGTGCCATTGTAGCACAAAACCAGCCATATGTAATATATAAATGAATAAGCATGGCCATGTTTCAATAAAAACTTATTTATGGACATAGAAATTTGAATTCCATATAATTTTCTGGTGTCATGAAATATTATTCTTTTTATTTTTTTTTCTCCAACCATTTAAAAATATAAAAACCATTCTTAGCTCTGGGCCTTATAAAAACAGGAGGGAGCAGGGTTGGCCTCCAGCCTGGAGTTTACTGACCCCTGCTGTAGATAATAGACTTGCTCAGGGATCTTCATACCATCCTTAATATCTGGGAATATGGGGAGCAACTGAGAATATGGGGTAGAATTCAAAGCTAAATGCCTCTAAGTTTCAATTTCTCTATAGTTTTCATCAGTCTATAAACTTTCCTTAAGGTCTGCTGTTTGGTTATGTTAATGACAACTTGACCAGAAATTGTGGTCACGAGAGATGTACATAAATGGTCCCTAAACTCTTCTGATCTTTCATTTATGTCATATGTCCCAATTTATTTATTCATTTTAAATTTATACACACATATATGGTCCCCAAACTCTTCTGACCCTTCACTTAACATCAAGTACCCCAGTTTACTCATACATTTCAAATTTTATATACACACATAATATGTACAACATTAAGCATAGACAAAAATAGATATTTTAACAGATAACAAAATATTAAATATAAACAGGACTTTTAATATCTGCTTCCTGTGTGTAGAGTGATCGTCACGACCCACTTTGGAGATCCTTGATTGTTCTAGAATCTAGACTCTGTGATCTAGAGTCTACATCATAGCCAAATCTCAATGCACTGGCCTTCAACTATAGTCGGAAGAAGTAGGAGAGAGCTCCGATGTGGTCACGAGAGAGCACTACTCCCCATGTGCGGTATCAGCCAGGACTGGGCCTGGGGCTGGAGTTTTAGATCTAGCCACCTCGTTACTTAAAGGGGAAGAAGATATCTTGCTGTATTGTCTAGATGGGAAGATCTGAAAAGTAAATGTTCATTCATTCTCTAATTTTACTAGTATCTGTTAAGTACCTATTAAAAGTGGGAGGCACTTTTGCTATACACTGGCAATAAGTGGTGTACAAACAAAATGGTCCAGGCCTTCATGGAGCTTATGATGTTGCAGGAGAGACAGACAAAACACAAGCAAACGGAAATGAAATAACAGCTAGTTGTAACAAATCTCATAAGGAAATAAATAGTATGTTAGGATAGAGAATAATTTAGATTGGAGGTTCTTGTAAGATGACTCTGAGGAGTTGACATTGTCAGTCTAGATCTGAACCCCGTGCCCCTCGGAGGAAAGAGTATTCCAGGCTTATGGAGGTGATAGGGTTTATAATGCAGGGGGCACTGCTTAAAGCACAATTGTTACTAATGATAAATATTTCACCTGAATTATTAGCTTTGGTTTCTAGAAAAAAAATGAGTAGACTAGATAATCTGAAAACCTTCTTTGTATTATAACACACCTAGACACGTAGGAGAGAGAACTAATTTTTTCTGCAATGCAGAAGTTGCAAGCAAGCAAGGGAAACCCTCAAGGCTCTCCAAAAGAGGGAGTAAACTCCTGAGCAGTGAGAGTGAGCACTGGCTTTGTCTGCAGCCTGGAGAGGGAGACTAGGGAGGGTGGGCTTCCTCCTAACTCGGAGGGGGATGCCAGAGAGAAGGCCTTGAGTTCCTTCCAGGCAGGCAGCTGGGACAGACAACCCTTCATAAAGACCCTATTTACCCCTCTGGGAATGAAGGAAGGAGGGAAATGGAGCTGGAGAGCAGTATGTAAGAGAATTTCATTGTATCATGTTCTAGTTCTTGGGGGGAAAATATCGTAAGTAAATATAGAAAAATGTTAATATTTCACAATGCTTGATGCTGGATATAGAGATATACAGGGGTGTGTGTGCGTGTGTGTGTGTGTGTGTGTGTGTTTATACATTTTACACGTGCAACATTTCCAAATATTAACTGGAACTTGTTCAAGTTATCTGGAACAAGTGCAGTTTAATTAAGAGTCAAATATTTACTTATACTGATTGCCTATCAAATGAACTCAAATTTTAATTAAATGACTGTACTGTTTAGATGGAATAAAATGAATGGCACACACTATATTGTCCTATTATTTAATTTTGAGGGGTTTATTTTCATTCAAAGCAACTGTTACTCTATTCTGAATATGATACTTTAAATTGAAAATAGACGTAAAAATTGAAAGTCCTGCTGAGAGACTGAATATTCAAACTGACAGTGGCCAGACCCTATATAATAGAACTCTGACCTCTGCAGCTGGCCCAGAGCAGTCCTAACTTGGTCAATGGCTGACATCTTCCCTACTTTTTGACCCTTCTAACTCAGGACCAATCAGAGAAAGCCAAATACTCTCACTAATGGATCACATAGAATGTCTTGCTTCTAGTTAGCCTGATGCCAGCTTCCCCAGGCCGACAACCTCCGATCAATGTGCACCTGAAGGCTTCTCTTTTCTTTTTCACAATAAACCTTTTCCACTACCCTGCCCGCCTGTGAATCTCTGCCAAATGCAAGTAATGGTAACCCTGTCTCCCTTGCTATACCAAGCTTTATGACTCTGCTTGTTCCCATTTAGGTGGTCGTCCTTTATCTCTACACTGCAATTCTACGCTTTCCATAGGTTGTTAGTCAATGAGACAGTCCTCGAAATATATGAAAAGGGGAATATGATATTAGTTATTCAGCTTTTCAATATAGTTTATTTAAATTTGCTCCAATGCAAAGATTCCATCAGGTTTCAGACAATAAATGGAAGATTCGCTCATATGAAAATAATGCAATTAACATTTAGAGATGATTTTGCTCTTAAAATACTGCTTCATCTACAGTTGCAGGGATGGCCTGGCCTAGCAAAGAAAATACGAAGTGAAGCAAGGCCCACTGGGACCTATTATGCATTATACATAATAAATATCACCTGGCACCAGAGGGACCACCGAAATAGCTTTTTGGCTGATAAGAAAGCTTACGCACAAAATTCTTCATTGGCTGCAAAAAACATTATTTCTCCTGTCAGCAATATCCTCAGAACATTGTTTTAACCAATTAATTCTATCACTTTATCACATTTTACTTTTATTTTTATCTCATTTTGCTTTCTAAAGCTCACCTTTATAATTACTGATGTAATGATATGCTCTTTAAAAGTAAACCTTAATAACCTTTAATAAGCTCATACACTTGCTCAACAATATTGTTTTCATTTCACCACTCCATCTCTCCCCTGCATACTCTTCTCCTGCCTTCTCCCCAGCCTTCTCTATCTCCACCATCCCACCTCATCAAGGGATTCCACCTTGGGACCCCTGGGCAATACCCGTGCAAGGGCTCGCCTCCATTTCTCACTGCAGCACTAACTTGAACAGAGCTCTGCAGCCCTATCATGACAGAGTAGGGATTAAGGATGAAGTTGATATTCCCCTGGAGAGACTGGCTGCTTGCTCACAAGGCAACCCTGTTATATAGGCTGTATGAACATCTCAGAAGCCTCAGAAGCATCATTAGATTTTCAGAGAAGGTAATAGTTGCTTGTTTTTAATGCTAAACTCACCTTTGGAAGAAAAGATAAAATGATGCTCAATATCTTCTGTTTTAAGAAGACAGGAAAGTACGTAAAGCAGTTTTCAAAGACTTCTTTGAAAAATGTTTAAAATAAGAGTTTTTTAAAAATTAGAAAAATAAGTTAAGATTTAGTTACTTAGAAAACTCAAGTAGGAGGGAGACTGATCCAACCAATGAGAATCAGTGTTCAGCTGAATGTCTGTGACATGATTTAGGGATGAATTACAGGGATAACTAAATTATTTAGTAGGCACTCTTTTTTTTCGGGGAGGAGGGCTCTTTTGATGTCACCAGCTACAGTAAAAGAGCAGGAAGTTCTTTGTTACCCAAAGCTCTTGAGATGCTACTTACGAGGATGGCCCACAGCTAATCCGTGTTCCGTAAGAAGACGCAGCTCTGCAAGATTCCCTTGTAGCCAGTTGCTGATATGCTCAATTTTTTCATCTCTTTCACTTAGCTTGTCTGTTAGATTTTTTATTTCTTTCAAGGTTTCTTCACCATCACATACCAAATTCTAAAAATAAAAGATAACATTTTGGGCGTGTGATTATAAATCGCAACAAAAGAAATAAAAACCATATTCGATTGAGTGAATCATATCCAAGACAAAAATATATATGCAAAATTGGTATTAGGCATGCAAAATAAATGGGTGTACACTGCACATTCACAAAGTTCTATAAATGATCTCAGAAAAATAGATTGGTAAATGAGAAGATTTAAAAGATTAAATCTCGCTGAACTAAAATTATTTTTCAAAGATTAATATTCTTTTATTGAGATATAATTGACAATATATTAATTTCAGGTATAGAACATAATAATCCAATATTTGTATATATTGTAAAATGATTACCATAATAAGTCTAGTTTAACGTTATCACCACATAGTTACAAAATTTTTTCTTGTGATGAGAACTTTTGAGATGAACTCTTTTAGCAACTTTCTAAAATATACAATACAGTATTATTAACTATAATTGCCATTCCCTACATCGCCATGGCTTATTTTATAATGAAATTTGTACTTTTTGACAAATTTCACCCGTTTCATACCCCAGCCCCCGCACCACCACCCCACAACTCCCAACCACCAGTGTTCCCATAGTGTTCTATGAGTGAACTCAAATTTTTAACTGCATCAGACAGCAGCGGTGGTAGCATGAAAAGCCAGCTCACTTTCAGAGCAGCACAGAACTGCCGAGGAGACTCAGGTTGGCTTAATATTTAAAAGAAAGAATTTTGGAGTCAGGCTGGATCTACATCTCCACTAGTTTATTAACTGTTTGGTCTTGGGCAAGTTACTTGAATTCTGAGTCTCAGTAGCTTCATCTGAAAGAGGCACTATTCATACTTTCCTTTAACCTTTAAGAGTTAAACAAGGATCATATCAAACTTTAAAAACTTAGAAAGTGGCAGAGCCAGGATTTAAACTCCAGCCTACCTGCCTGTAAAGTGGAAGGAGTGGAGATTCTGCATGGCTGGTAAAACATGGAGTTTAGATGGAGTTCAGAACTGACAACTTTGTCCTAAAACAATGTGTTCAATTTGAGCTTGTTAAAAAAAAAAAAAAAGTAGCATCCACTTTAACTGAAGTGGTAGTGTGGGAAGTTTCTCCCAAAATTAAGATTTCATAGTGATATTTGGCACAAAGGATACATTTTAGTATGTGATGGTCACAGTAGCTCTGTCATTCCCCAGTAATCCTATCCTCTATTGGTGCACATATACACACACACACATGCACACACTTATTAAGTAAATATTTTTGGAAATATGATAGAGAGATAACACAAAAAACTTACCTTTATGGTGATCTGAAAGTCAGCCCACAAACGCAAATATTGTGCTAAAATAAAGATTTTCAAAATGCAAAGTTTACTGAAACAATTTAAACATTTTGATAAAAGTAATGCTATTTGTTTTTTCAACAATTGTTTTTATCTACAAATTTCTACTTTCAAAATGACAGAACTGGCTGGACTTGCTCTCTCACTGCAAACAAGCAGAAAATAGGACATCAGACATGCGTGTAAGTCTTAAGATGATTCCAGTCCCCAGCTACTGAATTACTCCTCAGACATCAAGTTGCCCCAGCTGATGTCATGTGGAGCAGATGTGAGTTGTCTCCACCAAGCTCTGACCAAATTGGCAATTTGTGAGCAAAGTAAGTGATTTGTAATATTTGTTATGCTGCAATAGATAATTGGTTCAAGACACTTCACAAAATACGATATACAAGTGGCCAAAAGGCACATGAAAAGATATTTGACAACCTTAGTCATCAGGGAAATACAAATTAAAACCACAATGAAATACCATTATATGCCTGTTAAAATGGCTAAAATATTAACAATTTGAAGTGTTTTGACAATTTTAAGTGTGGGTGAGAATGCAGAGTATCCCGTAGCTAGCGGAATGATAAATTTGTAGAACCACTTTGGCAAACTAACCCTAGAACTCAGCAATTCCACTCCTCAGTATTTACCAAAAAAAAAAAATTAAAAAAAAAACATTCACGAAAACACTTGTAGACATACAGCAACCCCAAACTGGAAACAATTAAAATGTCCTACAGCTGGTGAATGAATAAACAAAAGATATAGTATACTACTATTATACAGCTACAAAAAGGAACTAGCCAATGATACATGCAACAACATGAATGGATCTTACAAAACAGTTAGCTGAGTGAACGAAGCCAGGTACCAGTGTGCATACTCTATCATTCCATTTATATCCAATCCTTAGTGATGGGAAGCAGATCAATGGTTTCCAAAAACTAGAGGTGGAATGGGACCCAATTACAAAGGGACACAAGATAAATTTTTCAGGGATGAAATGTTCTGTATCTTGCTTGTGGTGGTAGTGGTTACCATGGTATGCACACTTGCCAAAACTCACTGAATTTAAGACAGATGCATTTTATTGTATGTGAATCAGTAACATTTGATTTAAAATGATTTAAGCAAAACAAAAAACTTTATTTTTTGTACGTGAAGGTCACCCATGACACATTACTTACTCTGATGAGCTATCAGATTCCAAGACAGGTTACTTGAGATGTGTGTGAAGTCTTCTTCTCCCTGTTTGTATTGCTCTATCCTTTTCTTCAGATATGCAATGTACTGGAAATTAAAGGCATGTAATTGCTTTAAGAAGTTTAGTTACTGTAGGTTAGTTATCCATGCAGTCACTCAGCAAACATTTATTGATTCCTCCTCTGTGCCATCGACTATTCTAGGTGCAAGGGTAACGCTGATGAACAGAACCTTTGTCAAGCTTACATTCTGGTGAGGGAGATAAAGGATCCTGCTTTCTAGTAAGCACTTCAGCACCCAAATAGACATGGCATTCTGAATATAATTTTCCACAAAAAAGAAATTTAAAAATATTCTGCCTAATGCATTGTGTCCATACACACACACACACACACACACACACACACACACACACGCACACACACACAAATGTTCCTTATACAAAATGTGTATGCAGGGAGTGTCACAAGGCAGCAATTCTGCCTGACTGGAGGAGTTGGGCATAAGATCTCCGAGGGAGGGTTCATCGAGTCAGGAGACCCCACGGAACTGCTCACTCAAGTCGAATGTTTCATTGGGTTGGGTGATGGTGGTAGTAGTGAGTTGGGTACTACAGTCATGGCTTTCTGACCACCCAATGCTCAGGAACTCTAAGTCCCTGAGAACTCTGAAAGTACGGGCTTGGGGATATCAATTTGCACTGGCCCAGTTTTAAGGGAGAAATAGTTAGATACTAGAAACTACTGATAAAAGTCTAAGAAATGGCAGCCAGTACCATAAAAGGAGTAGACATGGAGCTGTTTATGTACCATGCACATGGTACAGGGGCTGCTCATGCAGCCTTGAGCTTGTGTCAGGCTTTTCATGGTTTATTGGCAGGTTTTATTGTAAATCAAAGTGAAAGCCACCTTAATCCAAGTCCAAATCATCATTCCTGCCCCTCTTTGAACATGGACCACTCTTTGTAGATTTGTCTATACAGCTGGCCTCTCATAACTTTCAAATGTGTTAACACATTGAATTGTAATTATCTATTTATAGACCCACTCCTCAGTCAGACGGTGAGATTCCTAAGGGTTTGGTTCAGCATCTTATTCATCTCTATATTCACTGCATCTTCCCCACGATTTGGGACTCAGTGGGTGCTTAAAATGTCTGTGGAATGAATGGATGTAATCAGCAAAACAGAAAGTGGTGAGTGAACAAAATAACAGCACAGGGTCATCCGGGGATAACTAGATTGGACACTGAATCCAAAAGCAGAACTTTTAGAATCGGTCTTTCAAATTGTCATTCATTTGCTCACTCATTACCAAGACAGCAATAAAATTTCAATTATTTTAATAAGTAATCTACATCATCTCAATAGGAAGACAGTATAGTGGAATATTTCCATGGGTGGATGCAATTCCTTATAGGTTTGTTTCAAGGGCCAGAAGAATGAACATGTATTGCATGTGTGTGGGTTATTGATGATGGTCCCCAGGCTTTGTGTGGCACATTTACATTTTCAAAGTTCATTAGTACTTTTTATGTCGTTTTAATTCTACCAAAAAACCTATGCTATTGGTGGAAAAACTGTTGCCACTTAACTAATGACAACAATTACCCAGAGAGGTAAAGGCATTTGCCCCTTACTTAGAGTCTTACTGCTGTGAGACTGCTTTTATTTTTCCAGCTATTGAAATATTCTAAAAAATGCAGAGCCTCAATTTCTTCATCTATAAAAGGGGAAGAATGTATTATCCACATTATAAGATTATTGTGATCATCGAATAGGACTGAATCCTCCTTACATATGGGGGATTGTGCAAAACATTTGGAATACACTGATACAGATCCTGACGTGAAGGTCATTATGGTTTACTGAAAAAATGATACGATTAATACAAAACAGACTGATTTTTTAAAAGAGCAAGAAACTCGAACAAGAACTTCACAAAGAGGGTATACAAGTGGCCAACAACATATGGATAGATGCTTCATTAATCATCTGGAATATCCAAATAAAAATCACAATGGGACACCATTGTACACCCTTCAGAATGATTACGTTGAAAAAATACCAAGTTTCAGAGAGAATGTGGAACAACTGGTGCTCTCATATGCTACTGCTGGAGTGGCCATTATTGCAACTTTTTTGGGAGATGGGCACTGTGAACTCAAGTGGACCCTATGCATCTCTATGGCTCTGTGATTCCACCTGAGTGTATACCCAACAGAAATATATACATACGTTCACTAAAAAGCATGTCCTAGAATGTTCATAGCAACACTGTAATAAAATAGCCCACTAGAAACTCTCTAAACCCCCATCAACAATAGAGTATATAAATAAATTGTACTATAGTCATACAATGGAATTCTTTACAGAATTATGAGAATGAATCAACCATAACTGCATGCAACAATAAGGATGAACCTCACAAACACAGTGTTGAGTGAAAGAGTATGTATTGTATCAGTCCAGATATATAATATTCGAAAGTAGGCAAAACTAGTCTATGGTGTTAGTAGTACGGTGTTGCCCTTGTGGGGAGGTTAGTGACAGGAAGGGACATAGGAGATATCTGAATATCATTAACACTTTGTTTCTTGATCTGGGTGCCCATTACCCAGGTGTGTTCATTAAGCTGTACACTTATGGTTTAGGCATATATGATTTTCTGCATGTACTTTATGCTTCATTTAAAAACTTTTAAGAGCTATTCTCTCCTTTTTGCTCATAACTATTATGGGTTAGGCAATCAACCAAAATCGCTGTGCAAACTGAAGTGCTCTTGAACTTACTTCTTTCAACCTTTTATTTTCCAGAAGCAAAGCTTCTGCTTTTATGTCATGTACATAAATTTCATTTTCTAAGTTCTTTAGAATTTCAAAATGAATTTTCATTTTATGGCTTTCTTGATCTCGTAATCCTTTTAATTCCTGTTTCAGTTTATCCTGCTCAGACATAAAACCCACAGTTATCTCACAGAGTTCAACAAGCAGGGCACCAATATATTAAATTGCCCACCAATATATTAGGACCCACATTCAGAGAGGGGTCCTAATTAATTCCTGAACCATCAGCAGAGGCTACGGATACTTTCCCTTAGAAAAACTTTATATTAAAGTCAAAACCTGATTCATGGAAATTTATTCATGGACTCAGGTACATGGACCCCAAGTTAAGCTGTTAAGACAGCTTCACAAAATAGAATATACATCGATATATAAACAATCGTCTGGCAAAAACGGAGGAGAGTGAAATGTATTGATGCTTTTCAGAGAGGATTTAATATTTTTCAAAGTAAAGGAGCATTACTTTATGGATTTTTCAGGATTTTCTATTGTTTACTGAATCTCTATTTACTTCTTAGTTTTTATACTGTCATAAAACATATAATCTTTATTCATTGTATAATCATCACTAGCAGCACCTTATTAAGAAATAGAATTGTGCATACAGTATATTACTTGTAATTTTCCCCTTCAGATTTCTCTATACCCACAGCATGTTAAAAGTTACTTGTGATATCAAAGAATAGAATGTTCCCATTTTTAACTAACCAAATCCACGTATACATGTTTATCATTAACTATTAATTATATATTTAAAAAAGTAGTAAACATTTCTTTATCTGCTCCCATTTCATCCACTCCCTCCCCACCCTGCAACCTCTGACCACTTGTCCTTGTCTTCGTAGGAAAATACCAGGATAACATATCTAAAAAGAACCTTAGAAAGCATAATCCAATCTCTACCTTATAAATAAGGGAACTGAGGCCCCCCCGCCCACTCAGTTATTTTCCCATGGTTACATGTTAGTTGCTCCTGGGGTCCCTCTCTCTCTCAGTGTTTATATGTACATATATATACACACATATACATGTATATATGTATGTGTATATGTATACTGTGTGTATATGTGTGTGTATGTTGTGACTAAAATTTCAAAACATCGGTAATAAAATGTGGGTTTTCTGAAAACGGTAATACTTACCTGGCACCATTTATAAAATAAATGTGGGTTTTCTGAAAACTCCAATGGTGCCAGGTAGGTATTACCATCCTTATATACCAGCATTCTAATAAAAGAAAGGAGAATGAATGCATCAGCTCTTTACCACGCTGTTAAAGTATCTTGAAAATTCTTTTGTCTTTTGAAAAATGAGACTGTTCAGTAAATTCTGATCCTGCTTTTGTGCTACAAAAAAAGAGAAAGAGAGAGAAAGATAACTACACACAACGTTCTTTAGTTTAAAATACATATTAATCGAAATAAGACGTTCGCCTGGTTTTAAAAGTAAATACTACTATTAGGCTTATAACAAAAACTAGCAGTCAAGTGCTCCCCAATGCTGCATCCACCCCTGTGTTTGACTCCTTAGAATCAACTATTTTTAACTAATTTTAGCTTTTTCATCTTCCATTTTCTTTAAAAATGCTTATACGGTTATTTCTTGATGTGTCATCTTTAGACAATTTCTACTTCCTAAAATAGTAGAGGAGGGCATAGCATGCTTACTCCCATCCCGGAATCCTCAGCCCACACCCACGACCTCCACATTTTCTCCCTGTAACCTCCCCATAAAGTTATGGTTGTCATTTAAATGAAATTTAACTGTTTAGATCACTATGACAATGTTGATACCATTCACTTATGAGACAAATGGTGTAGTACGATTATATTTCCTTTCTTGTATAATTTTTTTGTTTTCTGGAGTTAAAAATTGCCTCATTTTATTTTTATCTGCTTAGTTTTCCATGTACATATCATAGTTCCTATCAAAATCTATAACAGAATTATAAAATCTTTCTGAATATTACTTCCCACATGGTCAAACACCTGAGGTAACCTATCAGTTCCATTTCTCTTCCCTCCCCCACTGCTTTCTGTACTTGTTTTTCTTTAGACGTGATGCCCAGCTGATCTTCTGGGACTTCCCTTTGCATCTCTCTTGTGTTGGACTTCCTGTTTGCTGAATCTTATATCTTCCTCTTTTTCTTGATTTATTCCCTCTGTTTGTTGAAGCAAATTTTGTAGTAGTTTCCTGAGACAGAGTAAATGAGGTATTTTCAGATCCTGTATATCTAAATATGTCTCTATTCTATATTTATACTTGACTGATAATTTGGATGGGTATTTAAGGCTGGAAATTAATTTCTCTCAGAATTCTAAAGGCGACGTCCTCTAACTTCTGGTATCATATTGCGGTGAAGAAATCTTAACAATCTGATTTCTAATCTTTTGTATGAGATCCGCTTTTTCTCTCCAGGAGCCTTTAGGATCTTCTCTTTCTCTTTTTTCTCCTAAAATCCCACAGAGATGTGGCTTAGTGTTCTTTCTTTCATGTATTGTACTGGAGATTTGATGGGTCCTTTCAAATTGAAAACACATATTTTCCAGTTCTGAGAAATATTTTTGCATTATCTTTAATAACTTTATCCTTTCCAAGTATTTCCATTCTCTTTTTCCGGACTTCCTGTTAGATATTTGACATCTCAGAATAGTCAGATTTTTTTTTAACCCTTTTATACTGTTTCTCATCTCCTTATTTTCTGAGAGATTTCTTTAACTTTTCTTATAATCCTCTTTTTAAGTTTAACATTTTTAGTTATTATACTTTTCATTTCCAAGAGCTCTTTATCATTCTCCATTCTTTATTTTAAGCATCTTATTCTTTTTTTCACAAATGCATTATCTCCTTTTACTTCTCTAAGACTATACCTGTGAAATATATTCTCTATAAACTATAGAGACTATATTCTCTAAGAATACGTTCTAATGTTCTTTGTGTTATCTATGTTGCCACCAGGTTGTTTCTCTGTCTGTTAGTGTCACATTGAAGTTTCTCCTGAGATGTCTGGTAATTTTCGACTGTCTAATCCTATTTAAAAATGAGGCACTGAAAGGTTTGTTTCCTGGACAAACTTCTCTGTACAGTGATCAGGGAGGAACCAGCCATTTTTGTCGGGAGACCCTCAGATGTTAGACACTGTAGGGCTTTTCTCTGAAACTTCAGTTTCTTTAGCAAAGAATCTAACCATCTCCTTCTTTGTGGTGGGAAAAGGATTACAGAAGAGTCATATAACACAACTGGCTTGGAGCCTTCAGCAAGCTGAGCAGTGAGTAGAAGGAGGTCTCAGTATGACATCTGTCTTCTGCCCTCAGTGATATCTGATATCCTGCAGATATGAACCCTCTGGTCCAATTTCTCTGCCAGCATTGGGGAGGAATAGTCACTTAGCTACACAGAAGAGGACATTTGTCCTGGAGGTCTAACTGCTCATCAGAAAGACTTTCAACCAATCTTCAGTCCTATGACTCATATCAGCCTTCACGGTATCGGGGTCTTCCAATGGCCAAGACTTCCCAGGTCCTGTGGAGGGAACTTCTTGCCTTCATGGTGTGCTTCTTTACAGGCACTTGCTATTCATATTTCTCTCTCTGCTAATCCTTCTATCCAATTACACCTTCCAAAATTTTGTTGATATTTATTATCTGCTGATGTCTTCTCTGCCAGTCTCTTGTACTTGTGGGTTTATTTCTTTTTTAAAAAATCTTTTACACACATTTTTATGAAGTTTCATCAGGGAGAAAAGATAGATAGATGCTCATGATTTATTCATCATATTTAACCGAAAGTCACAACATGGATCCTTATGTGTCCTGAGTCCTGATGTTCCATCCTCTGTAAATCTCACTGCTGGCTGGTGACATATATTTTCCTATTCTCTGAAGCACATTGCTCTTATGGCCCCTTTCCTTTCTTTCTTCTGCCTTCCCTTCCTTTCTCTCCTTCATCAGTATTTTCTCTTTTCTTTACCTTAAGAGAATCAGTAGTTGCAATATGTTGCTTACTTTCATGCAGTGTTTCTTACAACCTCTACTTAGTGCAAGGATGGATCAGAGGAAATGATAAAAAATAGAAAATTGGGAATGGAGTACATATTTATTATGAGTCTTGGTAAAAGTGGTAAAATACCAAGAAAATCCACCTGAGATGACTAAATGAAAACCTGATAAGAATTGGAAAATCAGCTGAAGAATGGGAACCAGACCAATTACCCAGGTATTTATTCTTATAATATTCTTATGTTCTTAAAAATCCACCTCCTTGGCAATAACTATTCATTTAAAATATTTGTTTATTTCAAATGTGAACTTATTGGGTTTCCATATGACTGTCTCTTTTTGACACGGACTGTCTTAATTTCCATCCCCATATTCTTCTCACCAGCAGATCATTCCCGTCCTAGTGCACATTTTTTGTTCCCATTCCACTCCTTTCTTTAATTTTGGTCCTGGCCTTTCAATCCTCATGGAGCTTCCTCCATCATTGAGGAGATAGGCGTTCTGGAAGCTGTCCTGCTAAACAGCCTGCAGGGACTCCTTGGATAATGATCCTCAACTCCCCAAATGCAAGACAAGACTCATACCTCTAGGGATGATTCTAGATCTGTAAATTTGGGGGTGCTGCATTTAGATGACCAATTCAATCTTCTGTGTGTATGGAGAAAATCATGATTTTTATATTAAACACACACATAATTGTGCCATGTAATAAGATGCAGAGTATACATACTTTCAGGCACATTTCACATTCTCTACAAAGCCCCCAGATCCGAGACAAGCTCTAATTTATCTCTGCCTCAGATAGGTTAGTGAAAAAAAACTGAGAGGTACCTACTCGATCAAAGTCATAGCTGGGTATGAGATATAATTGGCAAATTCATGGTAAGACACAGAAAAAAAATCTCCACATGGTAGTAAATAAAGAAGTTGGTTCTACCTTTATCAAGTACAGAGAGAAAGCCCATAATACAGTTGCTACTAATTCTTAATTTTAAACAGTCTTTAAAATAGAAAAGGAAACATTTGACAGCTGCAAGAGTAAGATTCTGTAATGTGGAGGAGAGGAAATTAGTAGATGAGACAAAAACTAGAGACTAGAGAGTTAAAGGTGATGGGGGAAATTGGAGGAATGCCCATTGCTTTGATTGCTGACCTATCTCGTGCTCGAAGACAACAGTGAAATCCTTACCTGGGCTCGAGGTCAATTAGTAAGCGCTTCATATGTACCTGTGAGAATATCATTGAGCTCGTCGACCCTTTTGCTTTTGCTCTTATACTCTTCTTCTGCCATTTGAAGTTGTGGAAGACACTCAAATAGTTCATCTTCCTTTCCTTTGGTACTTTCTGTTTCTTTAACGAATTTTTCCTTCAGAGAAAGTAAAGCTAATTGTGAGGTATGATTTTAGAGAATTTACATAACGCCCCAGAGTAGAACATAAGTTATTCAAGGGGTAGAGTTCTGTCTTGGTATCCTGAGGCATATGGCAAAGGTACCAGGAACATACTAGATATTTAAAAAATATTTGCTGGCTGACCCATTGACTCTCTGGCAATCAATAAAGTAAGAAGATTAGATTCAATAGCTTTCCAAAGAGTTGTTGAGTTCTATAGCTCTATTGCTATGATTCTATTAATGCTTCCATATATGTACCTCAAAATCATTTGAGGAAATTTCTCGTTTGATTGTATTTTTTTGGAAAAACAAAAACAAAAACAAAAAAAAACAGATAGCAAAACAGAATATAAACAAGTTCTAAGAAATGTGTATGTAAGTAAGAAATGGGGAGAGGGGTAACAGTAATTGGATATAATATTATAACAAATGGGTAAGAAGTGCCCAGAGCAAAACACGAAGATGCCCGTTTAAGTACTCAAACTCAGGTTTTATTTAGTTTCAGATGGAATAATGGCTGGATCTCTTGCAGAAAGTCAGGATAGGTTTAAAATAATGACAAAGGCAGAGACAGCCAGCTAACATTTACTATCTATTCTCCCGTCCTTGAATATCAGGATTGCTGAGCTTCAGCTGAACGTTTGGCTGCCAGCTAGAGTGATTGCTCTGTTTCCCTTGCAGGTGAGTGAGACCAACCAATTTGTGAGCAGAATTGTATGTGCTCCTTCTAGGTCTTGCCCCTGCAATGAGAAGGGTTATGTGTTCCCTTGGCCCTTTCCTCCTGCCCCTGGCTGGAAGAGGATGAAAATAGAAGCCACCACTTCGACTCGCAGGTGTTAGCCTCATGCTGAGGATGGCAGAGCTGCCCTCCCAGCCCGGGATTGCCTATACCAAGAAAAATAAATAAATGTCTCTTGTTGTCATGACCACAACAGTGGGGCTTCTCAACTATGTACGCAGACTCTTAAGATTTGAATAGGCCATACTTGACCCAGTTCATTCTTAAAAACATTAATTTTTAATTTTAATTTTTATCCAAGTTGTCTGCACATAATTTGAAGAAATCCCTGAGTGCTAGCAGGGCAACACCAGGCATGCTTCCCCTGCAGGAAGTGTCCTAAAACACAGTCGGCCAGAGGCTGATGCCCTTTGACTCCACCAAAGGGCTAACTCATATGTGAGAAAGAGACCCACAGCAGTGGGTGTGGTAGCCTTCCTGGCTTAGAAGCCCCATGTTCAAATAGGAACCGACATCTCTTGGGCATATCTGCTAGCACCCCGCAAGGTACGTGCCCACTTAAAGGAGGCTCCAGACCCAGGAAATCCCTATATTCTGGTTTCCCACCAGTTATTCTCCCAGTCAAGATGCAACATACCAGTCAGGGGTCATTCTATACAAACGATGTTACCTGATAATACGCATTTATCTGGCTACTAGAGGAAGAAGCTAAAATGTTAAGCCAAGGTCAATTTCCCAATAAAGGAGAGAGGGTTGCTAACCCTTTAGAACACATCTTGTTTGTGTTCACTGTATTTTGGCATCTCATTGACAGAGCAGCTTGCTCTCGCCCTAATTAACACAGTGGCCAGATATGACTCCTTCCAAATTGCCATTAGAATCCTTATAAATAAATATTCAAAGAAAAACACACATAAAACATCATAATTTAAAAATATCACAAAGCAGAATCAGGAATAAATTCCTCCAAACTGCATTGTTAAAAAACTCAACAGTGAGTTATTTATATGATATTCTCTAAAAAAGAATAGCCTAGGGGGATAAGGAGGTATGCCAGTGCTTTAATTCATTCCCATTGTCTGCATGTGGCTTAGACCACCAGAGTTCCCCTGACAGAAACCATGCTCTTGTTTTATGCTTTGAGAGAGGGTTTGGGTACCAGGCACTGCTGCAGCTCAGGTAAGCCAGTGTTTGTCTTCTGGCTCAGCTTATTGGAGTGAGGCAGCTGGTCAGGCCCGCAGCTTCCTCAGTTCCTTCAAATTCTCCATCTGCTTTCCTGATTCCTGAGCTGCATGCAAACTTAGCTCAGTGAGGACCCACTCAGAGATGCAGCTTCTGCTGCAACTCCTTGGAGTCAGAGCCTTGGAGAAGAGAGAGACCAATGCAGGATGCAGGTACCACTCCACACTCGTGAGTTCCAGCTCATCCTCCAACTTGCAGTTTGACCTTGCCTTTCTCTGCTTCCTGTTCATCTTTCCCAACTGCCTCCTTGCTGCCTTTAGGCCCCAGCTCCATATGCAAAGCTGATAGCCTCAGTAGACTGTGTCATCAGCTCCCACAACTGCAGAAAGTCAAATCCTCTAAAAAAGCCCTTTTCTGGTGGCTCTGTTTCTCCTACTGAACCCCGCCAGATACAGGGCTGTTGAACCCAGCAATTCAATCACGCTCCATATGTCAGTGATAGATCATAATGATGTAGACGCCTGATGTGAGCTCTGATTGAGAATCAGAGTGGAGGCCCCGAGTAGTGTAGCCAAGTCTTTAGAGGACTTAGTCACAGCACTACATGGGAGGCAATATCTATCAAGATCTGGAAGTTTATATTTTAAACTAGTCACTAATATTCAGCGCTGTTTTCCTTAGACAGAATCTATGTGTCAAGGGCCCAAGTGGTGGTGGGACTTCTCACTATTAAACCTAATGCTTTTGCTTTCCCTTCCCATGAGTGTGGGTTCTGTCAGTTTAGAGATCCTACAACTGATGAGAACAATGATTCCACCAAGAGTACAATATTGATTCCATAAACCAAAATCTGAAATTGCTTCTACTCTATTTTGGGCTCCTTGTGCCACTAAACTAAAGGCAGAAAATGAGATTCCAATGTGCCCAGCATTATTGATGATGATTGTCAAGGAAGAAAAAGGTAATACCATTACCTTGAAAACGTGTGTTTTCTGTTGTGTTTTCAGGGACATGACACCTCTGGGTCTCCCGGGTAATTTCAGCGCCCTTTTTTGCCACCTCCCCCAGCATCCATGCCCTATTCTATCCCAGGTCAGTTCTTGGCAGTTTTCAAGTCAGTACTATGTCCTCTCTCTAAGGAGGATTTCTGAGGCTGGCCTGCCTCCTTGGTCTCCTTTACCCTTTGTCAGTCTTCCCAGCCACTCTCATGCCAGCCAGGCGTGGCATCCTGCACCACTCCATCTGTCTCCATGGATTTTTGCCAATACTTCTATGAAACTTGGAGTGTATAATTTTTTAACTAAAAAAACCAGCTGATTAAAATAGCATGAAATATACCCCTTCCCCTACATATAGCCATCTAAAAATTATTCTTAGATGTAAAATAACATTTACCTCATATTTGGTCAATTCTTCAATTAACTTTTTTTCTCTGATGACAAATTTCTCCTCCTCTTGTTTTAATTCTGTTGCAATTTTTTCAATCTCTACCAAGTATTCATTGATCTCTTTTTCTCTAGATTTGGTCTAATTAGGAAAAAAACAAGAGAATTTTTTTATTTGTCTTGTAGCAGTCATCCTTATATCTTCAAACAGCCAAGTAAATTAATAGCTCTTTGCATGAGATTTGGCTCTCATTTCAGGTTATTATTTCTCAGGAACCACTGAGACTTTTTTTTTTTTTTTTTGCCCTCCAGACATTAATTTCTACACCAAACAATATCTGTAAATGACATGAGGAAATGGAGAATGGGAGCAGTGGAGGATGGGCAGAGGGAAAATATAGGAGCTAAATAAATGATGTTTGGCCTCTTTATTTTCGGAGATAGATCCTCAAAAAACTATCAAGTTTCTGATTACAGGGTTTAAAAGCATATTCTGGAGAGAACGCCTACTTCATTTGCTACATTCCTATATTTAATACACAGCAAATGGATAAATTTCTTAAGAAAGTTACAAAATTCATCCTAACATGAAGTCAGCAGACAGAAAAATACCTTTTGGTTACATTAAATATTGAAGGAGAATTACTGATATGCAATATAGGGGACAAATAGCAAGTCTATTGAATTCCCTTACCTCTTGTAATAATTCAGTGCGTCTCAATTCTGTAGCCTTAATTTTATCTATATATTCTTGTAATTCGGTTTTCATCTTGGCTTTCCAACGTCCATGTTTTCTTTGCAAACAAATTAGTTTCCACTGAGTTATTACACTAGAGATTAGAACAAAAAGAATTAGCATTAAATCGACATAATAGTCTACAGAAAAGATAAAGAAATTCAAAACGAAACAAATTCTACTACAATTAAACTAGTGATGCAAACTATGCACATTAGCTGAAAAAATAACACAAAATGTTAACTGCCTCAATGTCATCTCTGCAAGTTGCTTCAAAGCAAGAAGTTATGCCGGCACATTCAGTAAGACAGTAGACAAACCATATTTGGCAGTTTGCCTCCTTTAGGTAAAGACTAGAAATGGGAAAGGTTCAGGGGCAGGAGGAAAAAGAGGCCCAGGGAGAAATAGAAATGGAATTAAGCAAATTATCCAAAATGCTAATAAGAGATTTCAAACTTCTGGGTTCTCAAATTTTTCTCTTAACCACAACATTAAAAAGCTACATAATCGGAGAAGGGTGAACATATATGATCGGAGTTTTATAAATAATATTAATAACAATGACAACGACAACAATAAAATAGAGCTAAGTTTTCCCAAGTGTCTCCTAGGTGCCAGGTGCTGATCAAAATACTTTACATGGATCATCTCATTTACCATTCACAGCAAACTTACAAGGTGGATGATACTATTATGCCCCTCTCTACAAGGATGTGAGCAAAGATGATTGAATAATGAGCCTCGGTCACAGAACCAGTAAGAGGCAGAACAAAGTGGTCCATCCCCCAAACCTGTATTCTTAACAACTCTTTACTGATTCACACGGAAACCTGGATAAGCATGAGCACAGCACAAATCCTGGCAACTTTGCTTTTTGGTGACTTCATTCATTTGAAATGGAAAACTTTGGTTCTATTCAATTCCTGCCACCCACTCCATCCCCCCCAACCCCCCCAAAATCAAACTAACACATCTGCATCGGAGAGCACTCACACAATTAACTTAGGAAAATCAGTTTCTTGGACTCTAGCAACTAACAAGTACTCTGATTTCTCCCCAACTCCCTACTTTGGGGCACTGTTCATTCAGATAACATATACCATTTATAACACAAAGGAATTTTTTTTCTTTACCATCTCTGATTTTCTCTTTCCAGGTTATCATTCAGGATTCTAATTTGTTTCCGATAGACTTCCATTGTTGCTCTAAAAACAGGAAAAAATATATCAGATTTTGCATTTGTAAGAGCTGTTAGACTATATAAAAGACTTTATGTATAATTCATATGCACAATAAGGCTACCGCTTAATTGAGAGGCAAAACAAAACTTGTGAAACAACTAAAGATTTTAGTGACAGATTAATAGGAAGGCAATTACAATTTGGGGCAAGTGCAAGTTGATTTTGCAAGTACTGAGGTGTATATCCAAGGATAGAGAAGAATAGATTCTGATGAGGCAGGCGAGGAAAGGTTATTGGAGGTTAATGTTTAATAAAAGGAAGAATACGGATCGTCGGAATGGAGATGCAAATTTCACCAAGGAAAGGATGTCATCATTTGCAAAGATACAGAGGAAAAGAACTGCAAGTTAGGACTCTTGTGATCAAGGCAGACTTGTTGCATACAAAGGACATGAATGCAATATCGCTGTGACACACTGTCAACAAATTGGTGAGGAACTCTGGATCCTAGATTGAGTTATGATTTGATACATCGTATAATACAGAAACCAAACAGAGGTTCTTGAACTAGGGGAAATAGTAATTAAGATGACTAAAATGGATGAAAATGTCAAGACTCTTATCTAGATATTAGAAGCCTTTATTATTTTTATTCCTTTTTTTCTCTATTAAGTGCTTCATGAACAGAGACAAATTGAAGACCACATAAACAAAATGTGACACTACATATTTTTGAGATGTAGAAATATTCATAAATGAAACTTAGAATATAAAATGTTGTTAAATGAACCAGAAACACAATTGTGCTTGTGGGGTTTTTTTTTTTTTTTTTCCTCTCTATTTGAGATCATAGTATGGGCTCTCAATTTTCTACATAAATAAATTTAATTTCCTCCCCTGGAACTGCAGGGTTCTTCACACTATACCTCAACCTCATTGATTTTATTTGTTTACATATTTAATTTAATCTACAAAAGAGTTGAACTAGTTTAAAATAAAGCAACAGTAATATAAAAAATCCTAAATGGAGGTCAATATTGGGCCAATATTTGGCTCTGAGTTTCCTGGTAATAAGAGTAATTATGACACTATAATTAATTATAAATTTGCATTATTCATAAGGAAATTAAAACCCCAATCAACCCAGTTCTATTTTCTTGTTTTTTATAGAAAAAAAGTTTATAGTTTCCTTTCTGAAGCTAACATGATGAGAAATAGATGTTTAAATATATTATTTAACAATATATGGACAAGCAAACAAAAAGCTACACTTCCAGCCACGTTTTAGATTTCTGTGTGTCAAATACTCATCACCACCCGTCTTAGTTTTATATATGTTGGTTTCTTCATTCTTCTGCATTCATATTATTTATTTCCTTGTTTATGGTGATATTATTACCCCATTTGATAAGCAAACAAAAAATCTGACTTTCTAAAGTTTTAAATCCTTATATAACAAAGAACTCCTTGACTTCACTTTCTTTCTTCTTTCTTTGATTGTTTTTTTTAATAATTCGCAGTCTATTCTTCAGTCATACAAAGTTCATTAGTTATTGCATGTGTGTTAGTCTTGCTTGTCTGCCCAACTAAAGTATGAGTTGCTTTATGCCTTGTGTTAGTGAGAGTGTAAAACAATAGAATATTTATGTAGGGCACTTTGATAATAATTATAAAAAAGAAAAATATGCAACACTCTTTGATCCAGTAATTCAACTTTTAGGACTTTATTGTAAAGAGATAGTCACATAGGTGGACAGAGATGTGCTTAATGAGGTTACCTTTGAAAAATGTTTGAAATATAGGAAACAGAAAAAACCCAAATGTCCATCAATAGAATACAGTATAATCTGCAAAAGGATACTATGCAGTTAGAGGGAAAAAATGAAGAAAGAGGTCTCATACATACATTTTTTTTATTTTGATATAGCTTCAAACTCAACAGGTAAGGATAAAAATTAGTACAAAAAATTCTCATATACTTTCCACTAATTTCTCCAAATGTTACTATTTTATTATTGTCCTAGGCATAATTTTTTCCAGCTTTACTGAGATATAAGTGACATGTAACATGGTATAAGTTACCCAAATATAATTGTAAGTGGAAAAAAATCCAGTTATGGAAGAGTACAATCCAAGTTTTGGAAACATACCACACACATATATACAAGTATATATATTAAAAAGCATGTATAGCAAACTGTTAACAGTAATTATCACTGTGGAGAGATGGAGAGATTAGAGAGTAATTTTACCCTCTAAGTTATCCATTTCCCTATTTGAATTTTAAAATCAGATATAGGCACTGCTTTTTTAATCAGAAAAATTAAAATAAAAGTGATTTAGAATGGCAGAAATGAACATCATAGTGGGGGTCAGTGTTGTAATAATGTTTGGGCACTTTCTTATCACTAGACCATTAACTGGTCCATTACTCATGTCTCACAACTTGTACAGCACTCAGAACTTGCTTATCCTTTCAATGAGAGATTCAATGATAATGACTTTTCTGGACTGTAAAACAAAAAGAGCTAATTATAAATCTCCTTTGTTAGAGTATATTAGAAATTGACATCGATTTATTGTTACCATGTATTAAAAAATAAATGCAGAGAGGAATGAAGTTTAAAAAGGTCAAAGGCAACAAACATACCGATAAAGTTCATTAAGTGCGACAAGTCCTTCTTCCATATTTTTGATGTCCACTTTTCTTTGTGATAGGAAGTTTTCTTTCTGAGCAATAAATGTCATTTGTTTCTGATTTCTACCATAGAAAAAAAACAGTTGTCATACATTAAAGGTTGAAGTAGTCATTTTTAACTCTTCAGTATAAGAAAACATGCATTCACAAATAAAAATTTTAACAATAGTTTCAAACATTCGGTTTATGAACTATTTACCCAATGAATTAGTAAAAATAGAAGCAAAGTCTTCTTACTTGGGATGAGTAAATCTAAATTTATGAAAATTCCCAAGCCACAAAAAGAACATTTACTACAATTGTAACCATGAAACAACAAGACTAGCTCCACAGGGCTTCGTCCCTCTCCTAATTATCAATTCTGCCATATTCTTTTGTGAAAGGTAAAAGAGTTCAATCAGATCAATTTTGAGTATTGGTTCTACCTCTTGCCAGGAATGTGACCTTGCAAAGAAACTTTACCTGTGAATGAGCTTATGTTTCCCCATCCACAAAATGGGGATTACAACACCCATCTCACCAAGTGTAAGAATTAAACAAGGTGTAAAGTGCTCAAGCCATTGGGTGGTACCCAAGAGGCATTTGACAAAAAGTGGTTATATTTTCTCCAACTTGCAGAAAGACTAGTGGGAAGTTTATGGTTTTGTTTACATTTCCAGACATTGTCAGGAACGTGCCTGCAACAGAAAGTACTCTGAGTGTCTTGTCTTCTTCAAAACTGTGATGGACTAAATCGTGTCCTACACAAATTCATGTGTTGAAGCCCTAACCACCAATAGCGGTGGTGTTAAAGATGGGGCCCTTGGGAGGAGACTAGGTTTCGATGAGGTCGTAAGGGTGAGGCACTCATGAAGAGATTAGCATCCTCATAAGAAGAGACACCGGTGTGTCTGCTTTCTCTCTCTACCACGAGAGGACCCAGTGAGAAGGTGACCTTCTTGAAGCCAAGAAGAGGGCTCTCACCAGAACCTGACCATGCTGGCATCCCGATCTCGAATATCCCGCCTCCAGACTGTGAGAAATAAATTTGTGCTATTTAAACCAACCGTATTTTGTTATGGCATCTCAGGCTGAAGAAGACAAAACCCAATAAAGGTTGCAAACATTTTAGTGTTACAATTATATGTCAGCACATTTTATGTTTCAAATTGATAACTGACTTAGTATGGATCTGAGAAAAGTTTTTGCTTGAATACTATTAACAGTATTGTTCTCTGTAGGCTGTTCAGTTGGATGAGATAAAATGATTCCAACAACTCTCTGCAGCTTAATTGTAACAACAATGAGCATGAACTCAGCTTCATATAAGCAGGTCCAGACACTATAATTACGCTTCCATGTGATTTAACTTCAAGTGATTATTACTTACATAACTATGCTTGCAAAATATTATTCTGGAATATTTATTAAGAAAACATTGGTGAATGCCCACAACCTGTTGAGCAATGTACAAGATCTCCGGGAAATAGCACTAGGACAACAACTGCCTTGATCTGTTCATAGATCAGTAGGACAAAGGGATTTGTACCCAGTTGATTATAATGCAGTGACTGGTGAAAAGGAACAACATCAGAAGGATGTTTCAGAAGGATCATTCTGATAGAAGGAAGGTAGATGAGATAGAGGTGATAAAGCATAAAGTGGGAAGAATTTTTAAGGGGCAAGCCAAACCAAAAAGGCTTGAAAGAGGTGAAAAGAATGAAGTTGGAGAGGAGGATAGGATATATTTGAAAAATATTTGGGAGGTACAATTAACAAGCTGTGGTGCTTGGATGAAGTCCAATGAGTAGTGAAAGAGAGGGATTTCCTTGAATAAGTTCCCAGTCTCTAGGTTGGAGGATTGTGTCAATGACCAAAGCCTTCTCTGAGACAGGGAATACAGGTGCAGAGTCAGTTTCTGATGAAGGTAGATCTCATAGTTTCTCTAGATCATCTTATAGGGTAAAAACAATTATTCCTTCAAGAATCTGATTTATAAGTAAAAACAATGCATTCCGTATTTATAGATTTGATCTGATTCATATGAAGAAAGCATTACTTAGTATTACAGAGGCAGATTAAGAGTGTGTTTATTTATTATTGGGTAAAGAATATTTTGTCATTGTCAGTAGATTTTAAAACTAGGATAAGCTTAAGTGGAGAATCATCACTTTGATAGCAAGGAAACACCCCATTAACTATGACATGTTGGTTCATGTATGGATCATGAAAAGAAACATACTCATCATGAATTTTCCTTTTCTGCAAAAAAATTTTATCTTCCTCTTGTACGAAAATCCTATATTGTCTGGTAAGAGTATTCAATTTATCTTGTAGTTCTTTGTTCTCTAAATTAGTTTTGTGTAGTTTTTCAGCCATCTAGAAAAAAAAAAACAACAAAGGATTTGATATAGAGGACTTGCTTCACAGTTCCTTTAAGGGGAGTCAGGGTCAGGTAGCAACTCTCTAGGGCACTGAACACATAGCTTAGCACACAATGACTACCATAAACGTTGAGTGATCTAATTCTATATCAAATATGCAATTTTACACTTTGGGGCCTCTTCTATAAATTATGACAAAAGTGTAGAAAGGTTATAAACACTGATGCAAAACCACAGAGAAATAATTGTTATTGAAATAAGAATTAGGATTAGCAACTGTGATCATTCAGCAAGAACTATGTGTCTTTTTTCCAGGAAGATAAACTACAACGGGGAAATAAACTATAACATCAACAGAAACTCTTGCTCAAAAACTCTTGGGGTATTATGCTTGCTTCTTATTAAACATTTCTATTCAAGAACAACAACAAAAAGAGTACCCATTACTGTCCTGAAGGAGACAAGAACAAGGTACTTAGATGTCTCTATCGAATTGCTTCAAATGAGGTAAAAAATATAGATTTACTATGCATGGTGGGCTCAATAATTCAAAATAAACTTCTGGCTGAGAATCGCCAACCTATCCAGATGAAAACAGAAATTTTAAGTGTTGAAGAAATAATACAGTAATGAAAAATGATTGGACAGGCACAAGAGCCCTGCTAAAGTGAATCCTGCTCCATAAGTTAGGCCCCTCACCAGCCAATTCTCATAACCAATCAGCCCAAAAGTCGACTCCTCCCATCAACATGCATACAGCAATCGTGGCTCAGCTCCAGGAGGAGGTCTCAAAACCCACACAAGGGATACACCTTGAGGATCTGGTTCAGGTGACCAGGGAAGACTGTGCCACTGGGTCCCACAAGATGCCTAATCTAGTAAGACTGGGAGACTTAGCAGCCCTACCTAATACACAGAAACAAACACAGGGAGGTAGCCAAAATGGGGAGACAAAGAAACATGTCCCACAGGAAAAACAGAACAAAGCTGCAGAAAAAGAACTAAATAAAATGGAAACAAGCAATCCATCAGATGCAGAGTTCAAAACACTAGTTAAAAGGATGCTCACCGAACTTATGGGAAGAGTGGATGAACTCAATGAGAACTCTAAGAGAGAGAGATAGAAAACATTAAAATGGAAATGGAAAACATAAAAGGGAACCAGTAAGAAATGAATACAATATCTGAGATGAAGAGTCCATTAAAGAGAGTCAACAGAGCGGATGAAGAAGAGGATTGAATCAGCAATTTAGAGGATGGGGTAGCGGAGGACACCCAGTTAGAATACCAATGAGAAAAAAGAATCCAAGAAAATGAGAATAGTTTAAGGAGCCTCTGGGACAACACCAAGTTTAACGACATTCGCATCATAGAGGTTCCAGAAGGAGAAGAGAGAGAGTAAGGAATTGAAAACCTATTTGAATAAATAATGACAGAAAACTTCCCTAACCTGGTAAAGGAATTAGACATACAACCCCTAGAAGCACAGAGTCCCAAACAAGATGAACCCAAAGAGTCTTACACCAAGACACATCATAATTAAAATGATAAAGGTTAAAGATAAAGAGAGAATCTTAAAAGCAGCAAAAAAAAAAAAAGCAATTAGTTACCTACAAGAGAACTCCCACAAGACTATCAGCCAACTTCTCTACAGAAACTTTGCAGGTCAGAAAGGATTGGCACAAAATATTCTAAGTGAAGAAAAGCAAGGACCTATAACAAAGATTACTTTACACAACAAAGCTATCATTTAGAATTGAAGGATGGATAAAGAACTTCCCAGATAAGAATAAGCTTAAAGAATTCCTCACCAACAAGCCAGTATTTCAGGAAATGTTGGAGGGACTTCTTTAAGAAGAAAAAAATATGTACCATAAATATGAATAATAAAATGGCAATAACTATGTATCTATCAACAAGTACTTCAAATGAAAAAGAATTAACTGTTCCACTCAAAAGATAGGGTGGCTGAATGGATAAAAAAGCAAGATCCTTACATATGCTGCCTAAAAGAGACTCACTTCAGATCGAAAGACACACAGACTGAAAGTAAAGGAATAGAAAAAGATATATCATGGAAATGTAAACAAACAAAAAAACCTGGGTAGCAATATTTATATCAGACAAAATAGACTTTAAAACAAAGGCTGTAACATGAGACAAAGAAAGACCCAGTAATCCCACTTCTGGATATTTATCTGAAGAAACCTAAAATACTATCTTGAAGGGACTTGTGCATCTATACGTTCATTGCAGCATTACTTACAATAGCCAAGATATGGAGGCCACCTGGTGTCCATCAATGGATGAATAAATAAAGAGGTGATACACATATACAGTGGAATATTATTCAGCCATTTAAATGAATGAATGAATGAATGAATGAATGAATGAATGAATGAAATATTGCCATCTGCAACAACATGGCTAGACCTAGACAGTATTGTGCTGAGTGGAGTAAGTCAGACAGACAAAGACGAATGCCATATGATTTCACTTACACGTGGAATCTAAAGAACAAAATAAACAAAACAAATAAACTCATAGATACAGACAACACTGAGAACTGCCAGTTGGGTGTGGGGTTGGGAGCATGGCTGAAAAAGGGGAAGGGATTAAGAAGTACAAATTGGTAGTTACAAAACAGTCATGGGGATGTAAAGTATACCATGAGGAATATAGTCAATGATATTGTAATAACTACGTACGGTGTCAGATGGGTACTAAATTTATGGGGATGATCACTTTGTAAGTTATATAAATGTCTAATCACTATGTTGCACACCTGAAACTAATATAATATTGTATGCCAACTATAATTGAAAAATAAAAAAATATTTTAAAAAAAAGAATCAGTGGAGGTCTAGCCCAGAGGGAAGCCATTCTTAATGCTGAGAGCTCACAACCAAAAATAGAAAGAATTTGACTGATATAAACCATACTTCTGGGAGAGAACTGCCTTTGATGTCCCTGCCTCAGGGCCTGGGTGCAAGCTTCGAGGGGGAGAACAAAACTCCTTGTAACAGAGGGACGAGAATTTGGCTATGGGGTTGTGGCGCATCCTAGAGCAAAAGGGCAAACAAGGAACTGCAGGAGAAAAACAAGATGCCTTTACGCTCTGCAGTAAGATTCCTCCCTATGATGACTCAAATTTCCAGCAAAGTGTTTCTTTTAGAAACTAGTGAAAGAAATAAATTTTACACTGTGGTTGACCTGGAGACAAAACAGATGTAGAGAATGTAGGCAGGGGGTTCCTGACACTACGGGTCCTGGACTATCGTAATTAAATATGTATATATGGATGGGAGGGGGAGGAGATGCCAAGAACATTTCACCTTCAAAGCAAGGGGAAAGGAGAAATTCAGTGATACCTGGTGTGTGTGTGTGTGTGTGTGTGTGTGTGTGTGTGTAAATAAGGTCATATTATGTGCACAGTTCTATATTTGTCACTCAATAATATATTATGAACTATTACCTATTTAATTAAGGCCTTTCTGTTAAATTTTAATTGTATTTTCTCTCTAATTGTTTAACTATCATAATAAATGCTTTGTAGAATATCTTGTGAATAAATCTTAGTTTACACTCATGATTATTTACATAACACCTTTCCTGTTTAGAAAAAAAAAGTGCAGCTCGCTGCCAGCATTAATTTAATTTTACATAAACACATTCTTTGAGGCTGAAGCAAATCTGACTGGTTTTCAATGTGAAAATAAAATATAAAAACTTTTCTTGGAGTTATTTCTAAATAGAACTTGTCTCTAATCCTAATGTAACAGAAATGTATACATAAATTGGTTCATTAAATGAACCTTTGGCTAACAACTGTTCAAGAACAATGTTAACATCATGCATAAGAATGCTGCGTTTTCCAATATGTGACATTTTCAGCATCAAATATAGAGAATAACTATATTTTGTAAATGGAAATACCACTACTGAAAACAGAATGTTAGGATGCGGTTCCATAGTGTAGCAGTTAGCATGTCTGCTTTATACTCAGAAAGTCCTGGGTTCATACCCCAGTGGAGCTACAGTCTATGGTCTACCGCCATGTCCGATGTCTGATCTCAGAAGCTAAGCAGTGTCAGGCCTGGTTAGTACTTGGATGGGAGAACATCTAGGAAGACCAGGTGCTGTAGGCATAACTACTACTAATAAATAATAATAATAATAAAAACAGAATGTTATAAACAGAATGATGTTATTTGTTCCCATAGACTATCGATACACTAGAGTGATGCAAAAATAATAATAAAAGCGAGATATTTTATGGCAAACTTTGGGGGTAAGGTTAGGACTGTAATCTGCGAGTTATCTCTGGGTAAACCTTGCAGTCACAGGTGCCGTGGCCAAGTATTCTTGGGGCAAATGGGAAATTGGTTAAAATATCATATTCCTTTTAAACTAAGTTCTAAAATGTCTAGATAATTCTCCTGCTGGCCAAATTTGACTCAAATATTTCACTAACATTATTAAGTACAATATGGGTTGCTACATTTCACAGCTGCCACACAATAATTTTTCTAATTAACTGACCTGAAAAATGTCCATTAGTCATGAATACTCCTAATGTAAAATAACCATACCCACATGAAAAGTTACCAAAAAAAAATGACTCATCTACACATGGACAACTTTGTTCTTTTATATATTGAAAGTGCTTTGGGAAGGAATAAAATCTTTATTAATTACTGTGAATGATCGTGATCATTATTAGTTAATGAAAAATCTACTTTAGAAAAATTCCACATTTCCCACATATATTTAAAATATTAATTACAAATAAAATATAATTACAATCTAAAAATCATCATTTATGTTTTCCTACCTCTTTTATCTTCCGCAATAATTCTTCTTTTTCAAAATTTGATGTATCATCCAGTTTTTCCCTGCTACTCTTAAAAAAATGCCTATGAACAAAGGAAGCCAAACATATTAAGACATATTTTCCAGCAAAGCCTCATCTCCCTACGTAACATATTCATTTATATATTCATTAAAATAGACAAAAGATTTTACTGTTTTGAACTGATAAATTAATGTTTTGTTATTTTATTCAATCATTTAAGAAGCAATTATTGAACACCTACAATTCACAGGTGTTACAGGTACTAGAGATACAGCACAGGCAAAGTCCCTACTTTCATAAAAATTACACACTAGTGGAGTAGTCAGAATATAAGCAAGTTATCAAAAAAATAAATAAGTCATATATATCAGATAGTGGCAAGTGCTCCAAAGAACACAAAGTAGGATAAAAGATAAAGAAATCCTGAGAGCAAGGATGCTACATTAGACAATGGTGGTTAGGGAAGAACTCTTGGAATGACTTGTGAAAGATCTGAACAATGAGAAGGAGCCAGATATGTGAGGATCTGAGGGAAGAGTTTTTCATGTAGAAGGAACAGCAAGTGATGATATCCTGAGGTGGTAACGAGCTTTGTGCATTTTACAAAGAGAGGAATATGAGAAGACTGGCGAGGTAGACAGAGGCTAGATTACATAAGATAGGTACCAATTTGCCTTTATTCTGCAAATGCATCATGCTGACTATCAATAATAATAAAGAACAAAGATTAAACTATCAATACATCCTGTGGACTTGTAGAGCATTTGAGTTACTCTTAACTGTCTACATATAGAATTTAAACTCATGATTGAGTGATTTTTGTTTTTCCTCAATATTTTGACATCAAAGTGGATACTAAGTTTATAAGTTAAAGATTGTATGGGGTGAAAATTATAGGCTAATTGAAAGGTTAATTGTGTAAATTATTTTAATTTCTTAAATAATTCTTAAAGAATCTTATAAAACAACACTGTTTGATTCTTCAAATCCACCAAGCAAGAACTAGGCTGCCTCTCCCCACCTCCACAGAGAAAATGAACTAAGTGAGAAAATAAAAAGAATACAGAGAATTTTTTTTAATTTGCCAAGCAACAAAGAGGAAAAAGTAAAGTTTTATTAATAAAAATGAGGGTAACCTATATGCTCAATCACTAAATTAATGAAAAGCACTTTTCCTCAGTGAGATTCCACATGAATGAAAACACTTGAAAAGCAGGAATTGGAGAAAAAAATGAGCCATTAAAAATGGAAGATCTACAAATCCCCATTTTCTTCTTGGACATATATTTAAAAGAAGTTAGCTAATACTGGAGACTGCTTATAAATAAAACTTCATCAGTGTAGCAAGGTTTCTAATCATAACTCCTAGAAATAATTTAAGAGCTAATCTGTATCTTCTACTATGATTCTTTGCTTAGTTTTTCTTTAAAACATGTGTAAACTAAATTATTGAATCATTTTCAAAGGAAAAGATTTTCTATTCTGAATTTTAATTGTAGTAACACTTGAATTTTCCTATTAAATCTGGTATTAAGCGCAAAGATTACTGCCTATTTTATGGACTGACGATGCTGGTACTATGCAATTACTGATTTGGAAGATGTCATTTTAATCATAATACATTCAAACCGTTGAATGCAGAAATGAGCCATATTATGACAGGATGCCACATGTGATGTTAACTTGCCTTTTGTGGAATCTGCTCGATTCACAATTTGTCTTTTAAACTATCAGGGAACCTTCGGGGTAGGCCCAGAAGCTATATTTATTTGTATTACAAGACCCCACCTTCTTGTCCAGAGGTGAGCCAAACAGCTTCTGATGGGAAATCTGGGAATTCTCCTGAGAGAGAGACTGTTGGTCAATCTCTAAAGATAGATAGATCTGTGGCAGGCAAATTCAAGAGGGTTTATAATGGCCATGCTTAGCCATGGGCTCACCAAGAAAAGAACACAAAATGTAGATAAAAAGAGAAGAATAAAACACCTTTGCAAAAGAAAACAGAGACTATGGGTCTTGGGATGGACCAGAAGATTTCCTTAGGTTTCTGGTTCTAATCCTACAGGTAAAAGTTTTTTCCCGAGGCTTTCCTATGTTTTCTCAATAAGTTTTGCAAGTCCCCCTTAACTAAGAACAACTGTAACATGAGTAGGTGAGTTTGTAGCCTGTGACATGTCTCACTAATGCCTTCCCCAGGGGCATAATCATTTGCAGGGGGTCAGGAACCCAAGTGAGGATAATACATTCCCAAGAGTCCCTTCCTTTTCCTAAGCTGATTGCATCATCTCCAATATTTTCCCTTAATCATCTGAAAGACCAGTTAATTTCAAAATGAAGAGGTGCTTCTATAAAGTTGACAATCACACGTTTTAGTAAACTAGAAGATTATAATTTTCATCTAAAAATCTCTTAAATGAAAGGAACATGACATCTAGAAATGTTTCAGTAAAAATAAGGTAGCATACTCACCTTTTGTCCTTCAGGATATTACAGGAGTTCTTTATATCTTCGATCTGTTTTTCCCATCGTCTTATTGATGCCTGTAGTCGTGCTATCTCTAAATTGTGATCACTAAGAACCTATTGAAAATTTTACAAAATTATGGCATTCAATCATCATCAAATGATTCATGACAGCAGTTCAATTCACTAAATATTCATGCATCACCCACTCAACTTTTACACTGGAAGTGTCCTTTAGTTAAAATAAAAGCCATCATTATAACTGTTTCTTCAAAACAAAAATTTGGATAAAAATAATTCTGAAATTATCAGGAAAAAAATTGAGAAGGAAGAACAATCAAATATAATAGCGAGGATGTGAAAACTCTAAGAACAACTTTCAAGACATAAATTCGTTTTGACTATCATTTAAAAAAATAAACAAATCTATATTTTCATACTCACCTTCAAAATATTATTCCAGGATACTAGAAATGACCATTATAAAAAAGTCAAAACAAATTAAGTCTTTTACTTTAATGAATAGCTATGTTCATGCTGAAAAGAATTTTTCTTTCTTAAGTCTTAATCAGAAGTTTGGAAATGAAAGATTGGATACTGTGAAAATATGTTAGCATGATTTAAAAAAAGTCAACATGGATGAAGAAAATTCATAGTGAAATAGATATTTTTTCAATGCAGGAAGCAAACTTATGAAAGCTTTGGGTCTGCATTTTGGCTCGTGAGGGAGAATGAAACTGGTCTAATTCCCCCTTCCTCTGGCAGAGAGTTACCATGGACAGATTATTTAATGCCATTGAACCCTGCTCATCAACATGGGGGCAGAGAAACATCTGCGGGGAGCATAGAGGTTCTCTCCACCATGCCAGGTGAGACAGGTGAGTGATAGCTCTCCCCAAACTATTTCTTTCTCTAAAGCACCCATGTGACTGAATTTCTCGGCCACAATTAGCTACAGAGTAACAGGGGTCTAAAATCCTAGAACTCCCATGAAAAATTAGCAGAATGTCTAAAGGACTCTGGCCAGTCATCAGGATTAGTGACTAATGGCTGAAGGCTGTTGACTGACGTCAGTTACTGCTAGCCTTCAGTCCTGCCTGCCTTGGACGTGTAGGCCACTTTGAGAACCACACACTATTATCTTTTTCTGCCAACATGACATCAGCTTGACCTGGCTGCAGAGTTTTCTAAACTAAAGGTACCATACGAAGATTAATCTGAAATTCCCTATTGTCTCAGTCCACAGCCAAAATGTTTTCTAATCTCAGGCAATAACAACAACAGACTTCGCCAATTACAAAGAACTCAGCTTAAAAGGCTTAAAGGCATTACCTCTTTTGACCGCCACAAAAGCCCTTTGAAGAAGGCAATAATGTTACCACATTTTATAGGAGAGAAAACTGGTAGAGCCAATATTTGAACCCAGGTCTCTGTGACACTCAAGCTTCTGCTTTAAACGCTATTCTCACTGGTAAAATGGGGTGGGAATTAACTAGGCCTGGGTGCTGCAGGCTAGATTGGGGGAGATGGAAAATGACACCTTCAGGCCTTGTCTCATTTGGCTTTAGCGATCTTTGGAATACAGGTTAAGGAACATGTACTTCATTTTCCCAAGCTAGGTCTGGAAGAGGGCACTTGGCTTATGATTGATAAGGCACAAACTGGAGATACGAACTTGGACACCCACATAAAATCTATGTTACAACCCCTATGTTCTCCTTTGAGCCCAGCCTGACACATGCTTCCTTACCATGTCAGTATTTAAAGAAGCAGATAATGATCTTTTTAAATGCACATATTTGATGGAAAGTTTTGATTTTATTAATGTTTTGTAATTGGATGTCATAACCGATATAGTCTAACTAAGATGATCAGAACCACCCTATAAAAAGTATAATGAAATTAGCTGAGTATTCTGATAAGAAGTGTGATGCTTCAGTATCACTGTTGCCCCATATAGTTTTACATGTATTTCTCAATACAGATAGAAGAAATAAAGACTCAGTAATTCAACTAATTGAGATAGAAGATTAACTGGCCTTTCCATTTTAACTAACATAGAAGTGCCATTAACATTAACTTCCTTGATTATAATCACCTCCATAAGCTTCGGTTTTCTTGAAGAGTGCTGAAGTATTTTTGAATTCAAATTGACAAATAGTCCCCTTTCCATATTAATCTCCTTCTACCTAAGATAAATGGAGAGCCTAAATTCTATTTTATTATCACACATTCAAAATTAAGGAATCTTTTCGTGGTTATTCATTTTGTTATGTAAAATAAAGCAATATCAAAGAAATGTTCTGTGCATCATATGGTTCTGTATGCATTGGTTTGTTCTCTGTGCATCTTTTAAAAATCATCTTTTATAGTATTTTGACCCATCAAATGCAATTTGCACCTGAGGCATGCAAAGCTTCCTTCTTTCTACCATACTCCTAAAGAAGAAAATGTGATCGCACTATAACGCTTTAAAGTATCAGAAAATGTTAACATGCCAGAAATATTTTTCCAGAATAGCATGAAGATGAATTAAAATCAATTCCTTTTTTTAAAAAACATCCACTATCAGTTATGTTTAAGGTAGTATATATTGAGGTGCTTGGGTCAGGCTTAAAAAAACATAGTTTGTTCTTTCTTACCACTGTGCTGGTAGTGACTGTTTCTTTAATTTTTGTCACTTCACGACTTAATTTATCCAATTCTTTCTTCTTTTGACGAGTGTCCTGTCTCTTAAGCTTACAGAGATTTTTATATTCATTAATCTGTAGTGACAAACATTACAAACCAATCAAAAAACATGAGGACAACAAAATTTAAAAAATATTTTTATATTTTGTCGACCTAATTCAAATTCAATCTAAGCACACTATATTTAATCTAAATACATCAAAAAATAAAAAATAAATAAATCAGGGTTTGCCTGTTTTATAGAATCACAGAAAAAATAGTGAACAACAAGGAACATTATAAAATGTTATAAAAGCAAATTTATAAGAGCAACAAAACAATGATCATTAACAGCAAATTATAAAAGCAATAGCCATTGTAGTAATTTACTAGTAAAGCACCATAGCAGTAGTTACCAGATTTATAGTGTGCTACACAGATTAGGAGAGTCAAAGGAAGGAATGAAACCTAATTCCACATTATTTAATGAGAAATAAGACAGATCAAGGTCAGAGTAAACAAAATATTGACGATAGGGCTGCTTACAATCCTGGACAACTTCTTACCATTTTACCAAGATCAAACATTCAGATCACTTGTCAAAACCTAATGGAGTAAGTCACTCGCTTATCAAACACATCAATGAATTTGTCTGGCAAAATGAATTATCAAGAAAAGGTAACTGACAGAGTAGCAAGGTCTGAAAAAGCATATTCAACTGTGTATTAAAGAGTTATAAAAACATATGTTTGAGTGGCTTTCTATCAAAACCACCAGCCAAGTCACCCAAAGTGGCTACTCTGAATGAATGTGATCATAATCAATGATCTCTGCACCAGAGCACAATTGAATAAAACTTCGTGATTAATAATTTTGCTGAAAATTGGAATTCTGTGTTCATGCTTTGGCCTAAGCCTTCTCCCAAGGTCTTGCAACTATAGAAATGGTATTAGCAAAAAGCATTTTGTTTTGTATTAGGGGAGATCTCAAGGGTTTGAAGACTTTCTAATACTTGTAATAGTTTTTCCTCTCTCTTAGGAAGTAAAGAGAATTAACAGGCTGTTACCACAGCCTATCGTGCCTTTAGCGAACATCGGTGGTTTACGTGTTCATATCCACTTCAGTTCGTCTAGCCCACTGGCACACGACATTCCTTTAGGATCCATTACTGTTCCCAAGATGGGTGATGTCTTAACCTGGCTGGATCAGACACAGCAAGAAGACTTATGGTCTTTGGTTAAGACAAGTTTTCCTCTTTTTACTTGAATAAGGAAGCATAGAGTCCAGTTGTCATTATTGGCAGCCACCTTGTGACCATGAGGAAAATCAAGCTTCAGAAAAAGGAAGAGAGGAAGGATGAGCCACTGAATTAACTTGTCCTGGACACTGCCCTACATCAGGAATTCCTACTGGTGCACTTTCCCAGGAAGGTAAACCAGGGGTAAACAAACTACTACCTGTGGGCCAAATCCAGCCACCACTTGTTTTTGTAAAACTGCTCTCATTCATTTAAGTATTATTTATGGCTACTGTCATGCTAAAATGTCAGAGTTGAGTAGTTGTGACAGAGACCCTATGGCCCACAAAGCCTTAAATCTTTACAATCTGGCCCCTTTCAGAAAAAGTCTGTGGACCCTGAGATAGACTATTTACACATGGAGGAACCTATTATGTTTGCAAATTCCCTGTTTTAAGCCCTTCTGAGCTTCCTTTCTTGCATTTTAACATTTATATTAAAAAAATAAAAAAGAGGAAAAAACTTCCCCATAGGACTTAAAATGAAGTTAGAAACTCATTCATTCAATGAATCAATATTATAGAGTGCCCCCCATGTGTGAGGTACGCCAGGCACTGTCCCTGGTGCTGGGACACAGCCATGAAGAACACAGACAGAATCCCTGGCCTGCGGAGCCTTCCTTCTGGAGGGCAAAGTGCAGATCCAGTGCCACTGCTGACTGACCATATAGGTCCCAGGGGAAGTAAGGACAAAGGACAGGCTCTACACTCCTCGCCCCACCCCCAGCTGTGCCCACACAGACATACCCCACTTTGGACCCCCGTAATGTAAGTGAGCTGCTCCAGCTTAGGGGTCTGGATTGCGCAGAGAGAATGGAGTCGTGCATTCAGGAGAGGGCCGGAGACAGTGGGGCGATCTGAGTGCTGCTCAGCCTCGTTGTCAAAAGAGCATGAAAACAACAAAATGCCTTTCGGCTCTTGTTCTGAAATTTCCATTTCTTTGTGATAACAGTGAAACCGAGTGAAGTCTTGCCCAGTGATGTGTGTCCCTCTCTGTTTTTGAGACATATATTTCAACTGATTCCAGCACTGCAGCTGGCTTCAACCCCTCTTCATCCAGCCCCTCTGGGGAGCTGGGCTTTTACAAATTCAGTTTAGTGGCTACAGATGGCCCAAGGAACAACTGTTCAGCTGCTTTACAAAGCACCTGTTCCAAGGCTGAGCTATCTATATTCAAGAAAAATAATAGTTTTAGTGTAGAACTATTCCAGAAGATGTAGGTGCTTCGAAGGATAAAGTAGCTTAGACCTGATTGGAATTTTTTAATAGCTCAAGTCTAATCGAGGAATCAATCACCATAAGAACCAAATGTTGGCCACTGCCTGATTGTATTCCTCTAAATTTTTAATGAAGATTCAAGAAAAGCAATTTAATAGAAGTTCTTTTTTTTTTAAATTGAACTTGTGAGCTCAAGTTCAATTTCCTGCATTTATAAACTGAGGTTATGGCAACTGCCATCATGGATAAGACATCAGGAGCTCAACAGCAATTTTCATCATGAGGTAGGCCTCCACTACAGAGGGAGAAAGAAGACTGATACGGGGCACCGCTAATATGGAGACAGCCCTGCCTCTCCTGGGGCAACCAGAAGCAGAACAAAGAAGAACCCACGGTAAACTATTCTGATGGTGAATTTTAATTAATATAGCCTAGCAGACAGCAAGATGCAGTCATTATTCCCTCTACCCCCACTCACAAAATTGGTGGCCTCAAGAGACTCTGTTCTCTTAGTGCCTTTGGCTCTGCCCAGCCCCTCTACTGGCTGCTTCTCAGATTCATTC